>NW_022900919.1:19068341-19090734 GCF_012274545.1 Fukomys damarensis | reverse complement strand
GCTCCTATAAGCCTCGTTGCCCGCCCGCCCTGCCGGTAGGCTCGCAGCATGGCCTGGAACACCAACCTCCGCTGGCGGCTGCCGCTCGCCTGCCTGCTGCTGCAGGTGGCCATGGTAGTCCTCTTCGGCGTGTTCGTGCGCTACGACCCCGACGCCGACGCCAGCTGGTGGGAGGAGAAGAAACGCAGGAACGTCTCCAGCGACCTGGAGAACGAGTTCTACTACCGCTACCCGAGTGAGTCCGCGTGTGCTCGGGGCTCCCAGATGGCGACCCTCGGGGCCTTATGCTTTCCGGGTCCCCTCTGCCTAGCAGCAGTCAGTGGTAACTCTCTGACTGCTGGTATTGACTGGTAGTTTTGGAAGGGACCCGGAAACTCATCTCCAGCGGCCACCTGTACCAACCAGTGTCCCCTCTAGGGCTGTACTCTTTAAGAGCAGGGCATCCGCTACCTCTAGGAACATTTTACATAGGTCCCCAAACAACTGCCCAATTTCACCTCAGCAGCCTGCGTGAATGAAGACTGAATTTGGGGTAGGGGGTGCAGGCTGAGTGGGATCGGGCCATAGCAAGGGGCTGCCAAAAGGTCAGGGCGGTCAGGCTGTATTAATAGGTACATGGCACCCAGAAGGCAGATGGCGGAAGAAGTGTGTGCTGCTGATGGTGAGACCCAGCCCACTTAGCACAGCGTTTGCAGATGTCTGGACAGCTGCGGCCTTGGGGTTCAGGCTCCAAAAGTCCTTTATGTTGCCAACCTTTTGTGTCCTGGTGGGGGACTGAGGGGGAGACAGGTAGGGTCAGCTGAAGGGCTCACCCTCTGCCTGTGGCTCCTCACCCCTGGCTCTGCCTTTCCCAGGAGTGGTGTGTCCACCAGGCAGGCCCCATGCCCGTCCCATGGTCACTGGACAAACAGTTGGACATCCTGGATCGTGAGTCCTCACGAACTCCCAGACTTTTTCCAAGCAGAGCAGTGCACCCCGACACCCAGAGCCTCGGGGCCGTCGACTAGATTTGGGACAGTCTCACAGGAAGTAGTGGACACGGAGGAGGGGAGACACAGGGCAGTGGGGTGGTCTCAAAAGGGGATGCAGGGAAGTGGGGAGGGTGAATGCTCAATGTGCCCTAGACAGGGAAGTTGTGTGCAGAGGTGCGGCCATGCATGCCTGTAATCCTAGCACTGCAGGAGAATGAGGTAGGAGGATCAAGTCCAGCCTGGGTAATTTAGCAAGACTCTGTCTCAAAATATAAATAGATAAGTAAATAAATACATGGCTGGGGGTGGGGGGATACAGAGCAATGTGAAGGCCATGCGTACAATCCCCAGTATTGCAGGGGAAAAAAAAAGGAGAGGCCCTGAGTTCCCCTGCCACCTCCCCATGAGTATAGGAAGCTATCAGCCAGGGGAACAGGAAGTGACCAAGGAGAGGAATGTCGGGAGGGAACCCTGGCCTCATGGTTCCTTGGATGAGGCAGGAGATACTGCAATGGCAGCCGCTCCAACTGGCATGTGCTCCCTCCACAAGGAATGCACCATTAGAACCATTTTTACAAGTGAGGAAACTATAGCTAGAGAAATGGGTCTTGCAAAGACTACTCAGCAAGGAAGCCAGGAGCCATGGTAGCTGCCCTGGGTCTGAGCCCACTCCTGGGCCACTGTCCCACCTCTAGGATGAGCCTTCCCTCTCCCCAGCCCCACTCTATCAGCCCCCGTGGATGTGGTTAGGAGACAGAGGGCATGAGGCTTTCTAGCCGGCTGGTCCCCAAGCCTGGGTTCCTGAACAGATAGGTAGTTCCCAGGGGTGCAGATGGAAGGAAGGCCCTGGTGGCACCTTTCCTGGTCATGGCTCTGGGCTGTCTTGCTTGCATACCCCTCATTCCTCACGTGGGATTCTCAGAGCCTGCTGGGCACCTGCAGCTCCCAGGGGAGGACAGTCCCCAGGCAGCAGGCACAGGGTTGGCTGAGGACCCTGGCAGTGGCCTGGAGGAGCCATGTTGGCTGCTGAGCAGGAAGCTGAATGGCTGAGGGCACCAGCTGCAGGGAGGTTGGCCCAAGGACAGCCACCTGAACCTGGCTCCAGAGGTTTTTTGGGAAGACAAATGGAGCAGCAGAACACGTTTCAGGAGAGAACCTGGGCAGAGGTGCCCTGGTCTCGAACACCTGCAGGAAGGTCTGTTTCAGGAGGCCAAGACCTGGGGCTCTGGGTCCTGTACCTCAGACTCAGTTCCACATGATAAAGCACCCTCTTCCCAGAGCAGAGAGCAGTGTGACCTGGTGGTTGTCTTTGGAATCCGCCACTCCATGGAGTGAGCGGTGTCCCCACCATGCTGGATCTTAGTGGAATGGAAGTGCGATGTGGGGTGTGAGATCTGTAAGAGGATGCAAGATGTAGGGCACTCATCTGTGGCCCAAAGTAAGCACACAGTAAAAGTGGACTGAGTGTGCTCTGTGGACAGAAAGGCTTAAATGGAGGCTGAGCAAGCCCTAGACATGTGGCTGGGAATGTCTAGTTTGATTAGCAGAGCATTTAAATTCCTTTGCAAAGTGCCATTTGCTTGCTTGGCCAGGCCTTTACTCTTTCCAGGCTGCAGTGGAGGAAGCAGAGATTAGGGAGGGACCCAGCACACTCACTCAGTTGGTAGCCCAGGCTAAGACTAAGCCAAGCCCCATACCCACAGCCGTGGGTACGTGACAACAGCTGTGTACTGGTGCCCCCTGGTGGCAGCTCCAAGCACTGGCTGCCAACGCCAGCTCCTGCCCTCCCACCACCATCACCAAACCAGGGACATGGGCTGAGAAAGGATTCTGGTAGGGCTGCTTGAGTAGCCTATGCCCCTGCAGCAGGTCTCCAGTCCAGTGCAATGCACCTGCTCAGTCTTTTCATCTGACTGGCTTTTGTTTTGTTGTTTTTTTTTGTTTTGTTTTGAGGCAGGGTCTTGCTATACACCCCAGGCTGGCCTTGAATTCAAAGTCCTCCTGCTTCAGCCTCCTGAGTGTTGGCTTGTACCCTGCACTTGGTCAGTCTTGAAAGAGAAGAGAAGTGACAGCTCATATGATTGAGCTCATATGATAAAGAACCAGGCCTGCGCCCAGGCTCTGACGGGTTGTTCTTGTTAGATGTGTGCCCCAAAACCTCTGGGCTGTGTGCTGTCGAGCACTGTTCCCACCCCATTTACCAACAAAGAAACTGGACCAGAGAGGCTGTGTCCTTTGCTGACATTATACACTTTAGACCTTCACATCATTGCTGTTTAAATCATTTACAAAATATTTTTCCAGTATTGGGGATTGAACCCAAGGCCTTCCCACTGAGCTACACCCCAGACATCACCATGCTTTTCAATTTTAAGACAGGGTCTTCCTAAGTGGCCCAGGCTTGAACTTTCAATCCTTCTGCCTCAGCCTCCGGGAGTGCTGGGGTTAGGCGCCATCAAATCTTCTTTGAGAAGGAGTAATGCAAGAAAGACTAACGAGCTGATGTTTTAGTGCTAAATCAGGACCAGGTGGGGGGAAAAAGAGAAAGAGAGGTGGCCGAGGAGTGGCAAGCTGGTGTCTGTGCCAAGGAGGGGAGAGAAAAAGAGACGCTGCCAGAGAGGGTCAGAGTGGGATAAGGTGCCCTGTGGAGCAAGGAGAGGGAGAAAGGACAGGAAGTTGAGAACCCCTGAGCCCCTTCCGGCTACAGAGACTGAAGGCAACCCTTATACTGCAGGTGCCCCTTGGTGACCTTCAGCTGTGTCCTGACCCGCATGGCTCCTCTACGCCATGAGGCGGCCGGCAGCCCTCTCCTTGGAAGGTTTCCTCCTTCCACAAGGCTGGCTTTCCCCAGAGGTTCCTCACACCCTCTGCCAGCACCTGGCCTGGGTCCCCCCTCTGCTTCCCAAGCTGCCAACACACAGCCCTATTGCAGGCTTCCTGGGTCTCTGACCCCCTTACTCCTCTTTCCCTGGGTGGGGTTAGGGGTGCTCCCTATGTCATCTCTGCCCACTGTGGCCAGGACAGGACTTGCCATCTCCCTGCCACCACGCCACCTCCTCTCCTGCTGCCCTGTGTCTGTCAGCAGCCCTGCCACCCTGCCATTCAGCTCCTCTCCATGCTTCTAAAGTTGTCATCTGAATGTGTCACCTCCCCCTCCTTCACAGCCCTCTTTCCGTCTGTCGCCCCTCATTTTTCCCAGAATAACCATAATACCTTTTATGGTGCTTCACATACATTTGCTCACAACAGTCGGAGACGTGATAAACCATGAAACACGATCATCCACGAACTCAGCTGTGCACACAGAGAAACCTGCTCTCATGAATTCTGAGGGAAGCTCGGGGCGACATCCTGGGGCCCCTCCAGCTCTCTGGAGTCAGCCTGCCCTCCTGCCTTTCAGTGTGCCAGGCCCCCTAGGTCTCCTCCACCTGGCTGCCAGCAGAGAGGCCTGTGGTCGTGGCCTGGAGGGGACACAGATGAGAACAGACAGGGACAGGCATGGTCAAGGCAGCTGCAGCAGGCGCACTGTCCCCCACTACCCTGGCCCAGCTGCAGGGGCACTGGTGCCCGTCAGCCCCATGGGTGGGAGGTGCTGGATAGACAGGGCTTCAGAGCCCCCTAATGGGAAAATCCCCAAGGTCCTGACTGCTGCCCGGCTGCAACTCCTCGGTGCTGCAGGGACAACAGTAACAGCTGTTAGTCATTCCACTTTCCCACACTCCACGGTGGCATTGGGGACACCACAGTGGGCAATGTTGGCACTGCCCTGCCTTCCTGGTGTTCCACAGTCTACGGGGCTGAGCAAAGAACTAAACACAGAACTTCAAATTGTAGCAAGAGCTATGAGAGTAAAGAAGGTGTCACGAGAGAGAGAGAGGGCCTGCTTGAAGCTGGGTGTTCAGGTGACATTTGCTGACCCTTGTTCAGAGAGGAGCTTATGGCTGTTCTGTGGGGACAGCATCTAGGGTGTGGGCAATGCCTCAGGCAAGGACTGCAGATGGGACTGAGGATTAGAGAGTCCGAGGGCCTGGAGGGAGACTGGCAGAGGATGTGACGACAAGGAGGAGGCAGGTGACCTGGCTGGCCCCCGAAGTTCCCTTTTCTTTTTCTTTATAAACTTTCTATGTGGAAATAATTTCAACTTTACAAAATCTGTTAAAACAGGAATAGTACATGACATGGGCTCACTCACACTCAGCTGTTTGTACTTTTCCTCACTCCACATAGCCACACACGCACACAGGTGCACACACGCGCTCACACACATGCACGCTTCCCAAGCCCGAACTCTCTGCAGGTCAGTTACACGTATAACCCTCCGCCCTGAAATACTCCAGCATGTTTCCTAAGGATGGCGGTTCTCCCTTCCACAGCCACAGTCATCACCCTCACAAACCAGAATGATGTGACACCCACAGTTCTCCGTTGACCCCATAATACCCTTCATAGCTCTCCTCGAACCCGCTCTGGCCAGATACAGGATGCAGTGTGGAGTCGGGCATTGGCTTTTAATCTGGAACATCTCAAAAGCCTTTGTCTTTTATGACACAGTCTTTTTCAAGATTACAGCCCCCATATCAATAGGTTTCTCCTTTTATGTTTATTGGATGTTTTCCCAGGATTAGACTGGGTTACGCATTGCAGATGGAATACTATGTAGGTGAGATGAGGTGACGGTGTCCTTTCCAGGGTGTCACATGGGTCCACCTGTCCTCATTGGTCATGTCCAGTGCTGTGTCCAGTGCTGTGCAGTTCAAGCACTGGGAGGGTAGTTAAGGCCATCCTAAGCTAGCTCTTTTAGTTTTAGTTGAG
This sequence comes from Fukomys damarensis, assembly GCF_012274545.1. Lineage (NCBI taxonomy): Eukaryota > Metazoa > Chordata > Mammalia > Rodentia > Bathyergidae > Fukomys > Fukomys damarensis. The sequence goes on along the minus strand of NW_022900919.1, from coordinate 19,084,951 downwards.
GAACTGCGTCTCTGTGGGGAAGCAGCTGGCCCAGGCCACATTGTGAGATGCAGAAGAGTTGGATCGGAACTCAGAGCCAGGCCTGCTTAAGTGACAGTAAATAATGGTACCCGCCCCTTTTGATCCCTTGTTATGGGTAGACACTGTGCCTGGCGACTTGCACACAGTGTATTGAATCCCTGAAACACCCACGAAGTCAGCAAAACAGATGGGGCTGAGACCCACTTGTGTTCGGGAATGTCCCCAAAGCCTTCTCTGGGAAGACGGAGAACCTGGGTCCCAACACCAGTCTTGGCGATGGAGGTGATGGTGGCGGGCTGGGTGTGAGCAGCTGGCCAGATGAGGGCTGATTCTTCACCACAAAGGTGAGGTGTGGTTGGGACAGATAGGGCGTCTGCCCCATGGTTTGTGCTCTTGTCCCTAAATTCACACATCCAGCTGCCCACCCCACTCTGGGCCAACAGAGACATTGGGTTGTATGGTAGGAGTGAAAGCCATCATCTTCCAAGGGATTCTTAAGCATCTGCTGGCCCAAGCTTAATCCAGGGGTCTAAGCCCAGGTCCAAGCGGGGTCCCCCAGTCCACCAACAGAAGAGCCACTGGTCACCGCATCCAGCTCTGAGCCTTGCTGCAAGACAAAGGAAGAGGGAGATGGACTTGGGGTCTGCGTGGCCAGGCCAGTGGCCAGGTAACAGAAGGTAGTGACACAGGGCCGGGCCTGTTGCCGAAACCCCACGGTGCTCTCCCCGCAGGCTTCCAGGACGTGCACGTCATGGTCTTCGTGGGCTTTGGCTTCCTCATGACCTTCCTGCAGCGCTACGGGTTTGGGGCCGTGGGCTTCAACTTTCTACTGGCAGCCTTCGGCATTCAGTGGGCGCTGCTCATGCAGGGCTGGTTACACCACCTGGATTCAGAGGGCCGCCACATCCTCCTGGGCATCGAGAAGTGAGCGGGGGCGGGGCCCGGCGGGGTGGAGCCTATGCGGGAGGAATTGGGCGGGGCCACGGTAAGCGAAGCTGTACTTTGGGGGGCAGGATATGGGGACTGGGAACTGAGGGTAACCCGTGGGTGGGCGGGACCAAGCGGGCATTGGCGGGCTCGGTGAGTGGGGCTGGGCCAGGTTATAGACCCTAAGGCTGCCCCTTTTCCGGGTCACACGGAAGACCTGTGACAGACACCAGCCCATGTGCGCGCGCTCGCACACACAACTGCTTTCCCACCAGCTCTTTCCAGGGCAGTGGTTCCAATGTCATCCATGTCTGCGGGGACTTATGGCCAGACTTCTCCAGAGGAGAAAGGCCCAGGCCCTCTGTCCTGAGAGGGCAGGAGCGCGCAGGACCCGAGGGCTCCTTGTAGGAGGATCCCTGTAGGGAGAATCCAGCCAAACCGCAGTGCCTCTCCCTGCACTGCCCCTCCCCTAAGGGGGGCAGGCGTTAGAAAGAGCTGTAGGCAGGGTGGGAACAGAAGTTGAGAGCTGAAAGCCCCCTGCCTCAGCACCCCCCACCAGCGTTAGTCACTCTGTCCTCATCTCTTCCCACCTCTGTCCTCCCGGGAGAGCTCCTTTTGTGACAGCTCTTTTGTCTGATGAGCACTGCTAGCCCCTGCCCTCAGGTAACTTGTCCCTTCCTCTACTCTGGGGCAACCTCCTCCAGGACTCTCCGGATGCACCCACCTCCCCAGGTTAGAAGTAAATTCAGCCCGAGCCGATTTGCCAGAACCCAGCAGGCAAAGCAGCCCTCTCCCAGAAGGAGTCATTTCTCAAACTCTCTGCCATGGTACACTACAAAGCTTAGAGCAGTTCATGCTGCATGGGACCTAGTCCAGAGCCTGTGGGAGATTTTCCCAGTTTCAGACACAGTTTAGTTTATTGCAGGTTGTTTTTTTTTTTAGTTCTTTAGCTGGCCTTTTTATACAGAGATATCACAAGTTTGAGGAAAGAAAAAAGAAGTTCATGCCAGGTGTAGTGATGCACACCTGTAATCCCAGCTACTCTGGCGGCTGAGGAAGGGGGATCGCAAGTTTGAGATCAGTCTGAGCAACTTAGAAAGATTCCGTCTCAAAATGAAACGAAAAGGTCTGAGGAGGTGGCTTGGTGGTAGAGCACTTGCCCCGTCTGCACCAAGACCCCAGGTTCAATCTCCATACCCCTCCCCAAGATTTTAACTTGAGAAAGTCATCACTGGCTTGGAAAAATCAATATCCATTAGCCTTCTCCAAACTAAATCCACAGAAACGCTTAGGCAAGATGGATGAAGCCTCATACAAAGGGCAATTCCCTGCTGTCACATAGAGGACACCGACAGGTATCATAGGCTGGTGTCTGAAATTTAAAACACCTGCCAGAAATTTGTAAATCAAAAGCCAGTTAACGAATCCATGAGTTAAGAGAAACAGGAAGGATACAGTATTTGATCATCTAGAATAGGTGTTGGAACCAACAAATCAGTCGCTTTGTACATAGGAAATCCTTGGCATGTGTATCACTCTGAAGTTCAAACTACAGCGGGAATTCTCATGCCCAGCGCCAGTGGCCCACAGTGTGAAAAGGCCTGTAATACATTTCACTGGCCGTCCAGCAACATAACTGTGTCTGCAAGATTGTTCCTCGCTCACACCCCAGCATGAGGTGTGGGTGTCCTCAGATGCAGCAGCCTCTCCATGGCAGCCCATTCTGTCCCGACACCCACCCCATGGACAACCCTTACGGTGCCACTTAGGCTCTGGCTGCCCATCTTTTTATTAGCATCAATTAATCTTACAGAGCGCTGGGCTTTGGCGAGCATATTCTGATCATATCCATTCCCCTCCCTCACCTTCCTTGCCTCCTATTCCCTTCCTCTTGACGAATAATTGTGTCCCTTCACTTTCATGCCATCCTTTTCAGACTGCACATATTAGGGAGGACAGGGGGAACGTATACAATTTTTAAAAAAAGCTTCAGATGGAATTACTATAAACTTTCAATTAGATTTTTGGAGAACCAGTTATTTAGCAAGCAGGTCATGTGAGAAATTGAGTTTTGGCAAAATATCTTTTGGGGACTCAATTTTCCACTCTGACCTGGAGCCCGTCTCTGGTGCCTGTGGCTGGCACAAACAAGCCGTCCCCACAGCTGGCCTGTAGACCCCAAGATGCGGGCCTCCTTCTTGGCTGCTGGGCTGTCACACAAGGGCCCCCTGAGGTGTGGCATCCCCACCTCCAACTCACAGCTGCAGAGGGCTTCAGGCCTATCTCTTGCTCTTTCCTAATGGTCACTCCCACCAGATAGATGGCTCTCCTGGCTGCATTTAGGGGACTCGAGGCCATTGTGCTGGCCTCCGTGAGCCTTTCCTTTCCATCTCGGTGTTGTGGCTAATGTGCCCAGCGTGTTTGATCATTTGGCCAGGCCCTGGGGACACAGGCAGGAGAAAGAGTAGACATCCCATTGAGCGTCCCCTGGCTCAGGAGGGTCGCTGCCCACTTCCACACACTGGCCCTATAGTTAGCTTGCCCCTGTCTCACACCCTAGAAGTGGGGTGTCCTCAGATGCAGTGGCCTCTCTGATGCAACTCCTTTTGTCCCAACACCTGTCTAACACCTGTGAATGACCCTCATGGTGCCACTTAGGGTCTGTGTTTTGGAATCAACAAGGACAGCTTTGCTACTGGAAGGGGACCGGGGCAGGGGAAAGTGGACATGTGGATTAACCAAGGTGTACTCTGGCCACCAAAAGTCTACCTGACTGCCCACCTATCTGTCTGCCTGTCCGTCTGCCGGGCTGGCTGGGCTTTCGGGGTCTGGATTGAGGGAGGCCTGTCTGCCTGTTCCCTCCTTCCACCTGTGCCACCCCAGATCCTTGCTTCCTGCAGGAAAGCAGCTCTCTCCTTCTTCCCTAGACACTGATCCTCTGTCAGGGGTAAGGGCCAGGGAATGGCCCCATGGCTTGGACTCCAGCAAGGCCCTGGAGCCGGTGGGAGGTGTGCATGGGGCCGGTGCTGAGCGCCTGGAGCAGAGCCACGCCTGGCTGGAGGAGCCAGAGACTTCCTGGAAGAGAAGGAAGCAGGTGGAGCTGCTGGAAGGATGGGGCCTCATGACAGGCGCACGATAGAGCAGCCAGTCCCCGAGGCCTGAGCCCAAGCGGTCTGTGAGGTGGCCGCGCGTGCCTGGCACTTCACTCATGTGGCCCCCAGTGCTGTGGGTCCATCATCCCAGACGGTGAAACTGAGGCTCCGAGAGGTTAAGCCCAGGAATGCTGGTGTCCCAACCCTTCCCCAGCCTGTCTCTCCTTCTGTAGCCTCATCAATGCCGACTTCTGCGTAGCCTCTGTCTGCGTGGCCTTTGGGGCTGTGCTGGGCAAAGTCAGCCCAATCCAGCTACTCGTCATGACCTTGTTCCAGGTGACGCTGTTCACAGTGAATGAGTACATCCTCCTCAACATTCTAGAGGTGAGCAGGGCTCGGAATGCGGGTGGCTGAGGGGACACACACACCAGCCTGGCAAGTCTCTAACCCTCCTGAGCCTCAGCTTCCTGGTCTCTAAAATGGGAGTCATGACGTCTCCTAGGCAGCTGCCACAGCACCTCAGTCCCGGGCCTGCACACAGCAGGCGACCCTGGACTGCTGCTTTTCTCTCTCCTTTCTCTTTCCTGCGTGTCACACGGAAGGAGGGAGCCATTCCTGTACTTACTCCTGCATGACACCATATCCCAAGATTGTTCTGCCAAGGAAAGGACCCAGTGTACTGAAGGGGGCAAATCTGAAAGGACGGATCCTAGGGGTAGCCAGGGACAGCTGCACAGGACATGCAGTGCACAACCTCAGGGACGCCACTCACAAGGACTGTGACAGAGACGCTGCCCTCGGGCTGGCCAATTCTGAAGCCTAGATAAGGTGCCATTAAAGCACCCCTGCAGTTGATAGCCCTCTCCTCTTTTATACGGGGGCTCTGCCTGGACCAGAACTCACCTAATAGGGAGAGTTAGACCACTCTAAATTCAGTCATTCATTCTGCCAGTTTTTCAGCCACCAGTTGACTCCCAGGCACCATTTCTCTTCTCCCTGACTTGTCCCCTGGCTCTGTCCCTTCTCCCATCAAGCCAGTTTCCACCAGCAGTCTGAGTAGACTGTTCCCCCCGATTAAAACCCAGCAGTAAGGGGCCGGGGGTTTTAGCTCAGTGGTTCGGCAGCCTGCCTTGCAGAGGCAAGGTCCCAAGTTCGATCCCCAGTACCCACCTCCCAAAAATCTACCTATGTATCTTTCTGTCTGTCCCAGCAGTGGTTTGTAATTTCACTTAGGGTAAAACCTAGGTGGCAGTGGGGATGGGGAAGGGGTGTGGGAAGTTACCTGGGTGACTAGGGAATAGGAGACGGGGTGTGGGTGGGCATTGCCAGTCTGGGCAGGGCGGCCTTGGGGCAGTGGTGTGAAGGGCAGGGGAGGGGTCCCAGGTGTTAAGGAAGTGGGTGACATGAGATGGGGCTGCCCTGGGTTCTAACTCTCCCAGGCTGTGACTGAGCTGGTCCCCTCTGAGCCTGACTTCCCCCTCTGGGAACACCCCAATTGCTGGGTGAGGTGCTGGGGCATTTTGCCAACAGCTTGTAGCCTGGCTTCTGGGAGCCTACCTTGCCCTTCCTAGTTGGCTGAGCTCTGCCCTGCAGCCTGAGGAGTCTGAGTGCTATGTGGGTGAGGAGGAAGCGAGAGAAGGAGCCAGACCCCAACAGACTCCTTGCCCTGCAGGTGAAGGACGCAGGGGGCTCCATGACCATTCACACATTTGGCGCCTACTTTGGGCTCACAGTAACCTGTATCCTCTACCGACGCAACCTCGAGCAGAGCAAGCAGAGGCAGAGGTCTGTGTACCACTCGGACCTCTTCGCCATGATTGGTGAGGGCCACCACGTTGACTGAATGATGCCCTGATGAGTGAGGGACACCATGATGGGTGAGGGTCACTGTGATGGTTGGGCTGCCATGGTGAATGGGAACCATGGTGATGGGTGAGGCTCGCCGTGATCTCCATGTCTGATCCCCACACAGTTGCCCCCACAGAGCTGCTGGTTCTTTGCTGGGGCAGGGCAGAGGCAGATTGTCTGTAGACACTTCTAGAATCCTAGCTGTCTGCCTCTTCCCCTTGGGCACGAAAGAAGCTGGTCTCCTGTGTTTTCCCTAGAGTTCCCCAAGGCAGGCACCATGGTAACCAGGAACTGGCCTGCACCCTGGCTGGGGCAGGTGCGCATTCCCATTTCCGGGGTCCGCTCACTGCAAAGACACTGCTGCCCACACCCCTGCTGCTCTCTCCCCTCAGTGCAGCGTGGGAGGAAGCTGTGGCCTCATAACTCCCTGCAGTGGGGGAGGGGTACAGTAGGGGCGTTCACGCATTGTGGGGTCAGGGCGGACTTTCTGGAGCTGGTAAGGCAGAGAAGTCCGGGAGGGGCTGTCTAACGCTTCCTCTCTGGCCACTGGCCTTTGTGTCTGACCCAGGCACCCTCTTCCTGTGGATGTACTGGCCCAGCTTCAACTCAGCCGTGTCCTTCCATGGGGATGCCCAGCACCGAGCTGCCATTAATACCTACTGCTCCTTGGCGGCCAGCGTTCTCACCTCCGTGGCACTGTCCAGCGCCCTGCACAAGAAGGGCAAGCTGGACATGGTAAGCAGGGCCCGGGGGGAGGCACCCCTGTGCCACCTGTGCCAGGTGGGCCCTGATTGCCACAGCCTGCCAGAGCCTGTGTGAGGCAGCGGCATCTGGGTAGTGCACCCCTCTTTCAGACAAGGAAACTGAGGCTCAGGAAGCAAAGACTTGTGCAAAACACAGAGCTGGATTCTGGCAGAACCCAGACCAGGTCTTCAGGATGGGCTGGCTGTCCTGCCTCATCCTCGTCCTTCCCCCGCCCCGCTTCTTCCCTCTCCTCTCCACCACCCCACAGGCAGGGTGACTGGGGCCGTGTCCCCTCTGCCATGACCCTCCAATTACCAGCCCTCAGGCTGGCCACCTGTCAACACACTGTGCTTTGCTGCCGCCCTGGTGATATTGGGGTATCATGTTGCATAGTGTCCTGGCATCGCACTCTTGGGAGAGCAGTTTCTGCCACTGGACACAGAGATGGCACTTGGGCACCAGAGGAAACAGGCTGTGTACTCACAGATGCCTGCAGAGCAGAACTGAGCGCTCTGGTTCTGCCAGCGCTCGGTGAGAACACGTGCGTCCAGAACCGCAGGTCGGGCACGTGGGTACCCATGGGACACAGAAAGGGAACATGCAGGTGTTGACTCCGAGCCACGGTGTGGGCATAGGCTGGTGCTGTAGGGAGAGGACCAAGCGCTCCCACTCTGCCCACTCCCAGGTGCACATCCAGAACGCCACGCTGGCCGGAGGGGTGGGCGTGGGCACCGCAGCCGAGATGATGCTCATGCCCTATGGCGCCCTCATCGTGGGCTTCTTCTGTGGCTCCATCTCCACCCTGGGTTTCTTGTTCCTGACGGTGAGGGCCTCAGGCGACGGGCTGGGGCTGAAGAGGGACTGGCAGGAATGTGGTAACGCCAGGAGATGCTGAGGGGTGGGGGATCCTGGGTCCCTGCTGCAGCCCCAGCCTGAGCAGTCCCTCCCCCTCAGCCCTTCCTGGAGTCCCGGCTGCGTATCCAGGACACGTGTGGCATTCACAACCTGCACGGCATCCCCGGCATCCTGGGAGGCATTGTGGGTGCTGTGACCGCAGCCTTCGCCAGCCCTGATATATATGGACAGCCAGGGTAAGTGCAGTGGAGGTGCAGGGAGGTCGGGCGCCCTCCCTCCTTCTCCCTCCCTCCTTGCCGGTCTGCTGGGGTCCCCTGCTGTCTCTCTCCCAGCCTCATTCCCTCCGCAAGACACGGACACCACCCGGCTGTCCAGTGCCCCCATTCCACAGAGGGGAAGGCCATTGTGCCCAGGAACATTTGCAGGGTGGCAGTCGGGGGTGACTCGTCCTCTCTGCGGGGCCCTGTCCTGTCTCTACCCCAGGTTTCCCAAGGACGTCAGGACCTCGAGAGCTCAGGGCAAGTTCCAGGTGTTCGGCCTCCTCCTCAGCTTGGCCATGGCCCTGATGGGCGGCATCATCGTGGGTGAGTGAGGGGGTACCCTGAGTGTCGAGGAGAGCCTGGTGGGTCCCAGCGGAGGGAAGGGGCTGCAGCAGATGAGAGGAAGCACCTCCCGAGCTCTGGGGCCTCCAATCCTCTTCAGGGCTCATTTTGAGACTACCATTCTGGGGACAGGCAGCTGATGAGAACTGCTTTGAGGATGAGGTCTACTGGGAGGTGAGTTCTACAGACCCCCCAGGCCAGCTGCACCCCGAGGCTGAATCCGCCTGTCATCCTGCTCCTCCAGGTGGGGGCAGGGGCTCGGGGCTCCTGCAGGTTAGATTCCTTTCTTTCTCCCCCTTCCCACCTCCGGATTGGAGGGGGTTGTGTGTACTTTTTTATTTTCTTTTTCTTCATTTTTGAAAATTTTTATTTTGAGAGTGAGTTTCTCTGAGTCACTAAGTTGCCCAGGCTGGGCTCAAACATAGCAATCCTCCTGCCTCAGCCTCCCAGAATGCTGGGATTATGGGGTTGCACCACCACACGCAGCAGTACCTCTCTTTTTACATACCCTGGAGGGGTCCCAGAAGCAGCCTATGGTCAGACCTGTGGCTGGAGCATCTGCCGAAATCGGGTAGCACCCCCCACACCCCAGCACAACACCTGGAACTTGTTAGAAATGCAAATTCTCATGTCCCAGCCCTCAGGAAGAGCCACCCCAGAGCAGGGGGCTCAGCCCACATGAGCACATTGTACCTGCCTAGCAGCTTCCAAAGCCTCAGTCAGACTTGGCTTGATCTGGTCTGGCTGGGGCCCAGACTTTGGGACTTCTTTAAAGCTTGCTAGGTGATGCTGATCTTCAGGCTGTGCACAGTTCAGTGCTTGACCTCAGTCTGCTTGAGGGCCCCCTGGGGACCCTGCAGAAATGCCACCTCCCAGGCACCAACCCCAGAAATCTTCGGAACTCTGCAGGGCCTGGGACTCTGCATATGAATGCACTCCGTGGTGATTTGGGTAAGAAATTGAATTCCTCAACCTTCCACTGCTTTTGGCACCCAGAAACTGAAAATGGTGGACTGTTTTGGACTCAGTTTCTTTAAAAGCACACCGCCCTTGGGGTGTTTGTGGCCTCAGGTAGGTATCTCTTCCCAGGAGCCACTGGTACTCACACAGGCTGGACTTGGGGCAGAAGGGGCAAGGTGGAGACCCCTGCCTCCTCTCTGGCCCCTCAAGATGGGGTGAGGACCAGCCTGTGTCTGTGGCCCTCAGAAGGAAGGATATCGTGCATTTGCCTCTGTTTATGTTGGCTTTGTTTTTAGCTTTTTGGGACAGGGTCTCACTGTAGTTTAGGCTGTTCTGAACTTACTGTGTGGCCCAGGCTGGCTTTGAACTCACAGCAATCCTCCTAGCTTGGCCTCCCAAGTGTTGGGATTACAGGCGTGCGCCACCACGCCTCGGCCTACCTCTGTATTTTTAAAACCATGTCAAAAGTTTTCAGGGTCCTTCAAACTAATATCCACTATAATCCACATGTAATTTAAATACAGCTTATATAATTCATATAATTTCATGTATATGCTGCCTTAAATTAACTTTAAATTTGGTTTTTGTGTTTTTGTTTTGCTCTGTTGTTGTTTTGTTTGTTTTTGCTATGCTGGGGATCGAACCCTGTTCCTCCTGTGTGCTAGGCAAGTACCCCACGACTAAGCTACAGCCCCTAAATTTGTGGGGTTTTTTATTATAGAAAATCTGGGTCTAGATAAAAATATAAAGAAATCCTATCACTAAGGGCTGGGGGCCCAGTGGTAGAACACAAGGTGTGAAGTCTTGGGTTCTGTCCTGAACATTGAAAAAAAAAACCCTTTACCCTAATTTTAGCGCTGTTACTCTTTCTTTTCTGGAGGTATATTTCCTGTCCCACTTTTTTTCCTTCTGCATAGATTTTTCTTACACAGTTGAGATCATGTTATCTGCCCAATTTAGTATCCTGCTGTTTTCTTTACCTTTCTAGTGTAAGAATTGTTCTATGTTATTCCATTCTTAATAAACTTGCTTTTTTTCCTCAACACAGATTCTTTTCATCCTATCTTTAAAGTCAGACAGTAAACTGTTTGAAACACCACAATTAGAAACCACATGGGTTTGATGTTTGTGAGATGTCACAGTGTCCATGTAGAAGTTCCCTCCTGGTTGTTTTGATCTTGCTAATTTGTTCCAAGTTCACACCTTCTCTCGGCCGCAAACCTTCAGCAGGACCTGGCAGGGAGTACAGAAATTCTCCTTCAGTCCAAGAGAAAGCCATCGGACAGTCCCTGCGTCTGACGCACCTGGAAGCTAAGGTGGCTCCCCAGGGGATGGGGAGAGCCAGCACAACCCCAGGGCAAGAAAGAGGTGGTTTGTGATCTGCCGCACCCCTCTCCACCTCCCATTCCACTTCCGGGCACCTGTGCACCCCAGCTCCGTCTCCACCCTCGTCCTACTTTTTAGGACCTGTCTGTAGCTGCCTGACAACTGCTTCTCACTTGCCCTACTCATCTTTCAAAAATGGGTTCAGCACGACCTTCCAGAATTGCTTGTTCCAGGCTTACTGATAAGACGTATGCAATCACAATTCATTACTTTGCTTGAACGTCTCACCACTGTCCTTGTTTTGTTGGGCAAGAACGCCGTCTGATCCTTGTTGTGCCCGACGTCGTCGGGGAAAACTGCCCGTGGGGAAGTAGGGGCAGGAATCAGAGTAGTGCAGCCCGTGGCTGCGATCTGCATGCAGGCCACAAGGTGGCGCTCGCTGCCCGTCATTCGAGGCTCCCGGCTTGGCCAGGCGGTTCTGGGCTCTACAGGATTATTGAAGGGCCTGGAATACAGCCCAGGACCCGGTCCTTGGAAGGGCCCCCTCTTTCCACAGGTGCCTGAAGAAAACATCGCTGGCCACGTCTCTGAGGACCCCACCCTCAAGCCCCCGGCCCTCTTGGTACCCTCGGGAGCACCTGCCTTCTCAGCAGTCTTGGTATCCTAACCTCCCAGGCAGGTGAGAAGGTCAGTCTGTGTCTGGCTTGTCCCTCAGGACAGTGACCAGTTCTCCCAGTGAGGCCTCCACCCTCCAAACCAGGTGCAAAGGACAGAAAGCAAGCAGGAAGGAATGAGGATGTGCACTCCCACACGCTGCTGACGAAGGGGGCAGGCTGGGTGGGGAGAATGGTACCAAAGGAGCCGGGGGCACACTTGGCTTTGTGATGGTCTTTGCTTCTCGGAGGACAGAACCTGGAGATAGCTGGGTGGGGACCAACAGCTAAGTGACATGACAGGAGAGGATGCTGGGGCTCTAGGAACAGGAAAGCTTGCAGCCAGGTACAGAGGCACATGCTTATAGTTCTAGCACTAGAGAGGCTGAGGCAGGAGGGTCACTTGAATGCAGGAGTTTGAGGCCAGCTTGGGCAGCATAGCTAGACTCTTCCTTAGAAACAAAAGCAAAAAACAAACAAATAAAAACCCCTAAGTTGGAATGACAAAAGGGAGGCTGTAATCCACTGCTTCTAGTGGTTGCCCCACACACAAAACAAGAAGGCATCCACGAGACCATGCAGGACTGCCAGGGATCCCATTCTTTGCTCTCCCTGCAGGCTTCACAGATTGTCAGTGTTCTGGAAGGACCTGGGGACTCCTGAGCAAACCATCTGTACCGGCTCGGCTCGCTGGCCCAGCCCTAAGGGGCCTCTCCACTCACCCCATTGCCCCTTCACCCCTGAGGACAGCGAAGTGGAGGTCCTGCCGTAGAAGGTCTGCTCCTACCTTGGGTCTTGGTGGCCACCCTGGGGCCAAGCAGGCTAAGGAAGTGTCTTAGACCTGGGGCTGGGTCTGACCCTTCCAGCAAGCAACTCAGTGTCCAGCTGCCACCCACTGGGCACCGCCACCCCCTGCCTATACCAACCCCTCCAAGTTCCTGGGTTCACCAGACTTCTCTGTGCCACCAAGTAGGTGGCCTACATGAATAAACACTCTTGTTCTTTGTAGAATGGGTGTGGATACCTCCACAGGACCGGTTTGAGGGAGAAATGGACTCGAGAGACCAGGCATCCTGCCTCAGCCTTGGCCCTCAATCAAGGGGCCACCCCAATGGGGATTTGTGGCAGGGTTTAGCTCCAGGATGGGGTCTTCCCTTGAGGCCCCTCCTTTGGCCCAGCAGCTATTCCAAAAATGTCCTTGAGCCAGCTGCCACCCTGCCACCCCTTCCAGCAGGCCTGCTCTGTGTACTTCTGCAGGGCAGGCTGAAATGAGAGGGCCCTTTGGCTGTTTCTCCTTACTAAGCCAGCCCTGCTGTCCCCGCATAGCAGGGGATGCTTTCAGGAGTGTGGAATTCCCAGGCCCAGCAGCAACCCGGCGGAGTAACACCCAGTTCCTACCCTCGGGGGACGCATATCTAGAGGGGGATGGGTGGACCCACAGTTCGCACAGTTCCACCCGGAACTCTGACACATGTGGCTGGAGAAAACACAGCAGAATCCAGATCTTCAGAGCAAAGGCTCCTGGGAAGCAGGGGGCGGGGGTGTCTCTCCTCCTGCCAGCATCTCCACCCTCCCCGCCCCCTTGCAATTCACACACACACAAGTGAGGCTCATTCCTCTCCCCAGAGCTGGTGGAGGGGAGGCAGGAGGAGGGGCTGAAATGCAACCTATTCACGTCCCTGCACTGTCCCACCCCTCGTTTTCCGTGCTGGGGAAAGACAAAACCCCTCTCTACCCTGTTTCTGGGACTTGTCAGCAGCTGCCAAGGGGAGCATGGTAATTAAGTTGGGAAGATGGAAGCTGGAGGCCCCAACTCTAATTGGACAGTTTGCTTCATGGGAGTGAAAAACATTGTGACAAAGGAGGAGGTGTGTGCGACACAGTCGGGGGGTGGCAGGGAGGGTGCACTGCTTTGATGCCAGCTGAGGCAGGCGCTGCCCCGGCACCTTCCAGGCCCCGGGAGGGCACTAGGACCCCGCTGAGCACAGGCTCTGAGGGTGCTCTGGAGGGCACCGAGGATCAGGGTCCTGAGAAAAGGCCAGTGCCCTCCCCAGTGCCAGTCATATGGGCAGGAAAGAGGCCTCAGAGCTGGCAGCAAGGGTCTCATCCTGGACCCTCTCACTGGGAACCTGCGCACTGGGTGGGTTTCTCTCCACTGGGGCTGTGGGCATAGGCAGTGATCCCAGAGCCTGACCCGTCTGTGAGTTTGACTGCACCAGTCTCCTCTTGACTCAGGACTGATGACAGCTAGGCCCTGAGCCCTGGCTGTGTGTTGGGGGCCTTGGTTGACCTCTGTCATTAAACCTCCTGGCACCCCTGGGCAACAGAAATTCCTTTCTTTTTGGTACAGGGGATAGAACTTGGGTCCTTGCACTTGAGAGGTAGGCAGCGGCGCCACTGAGCTAAATCCCCAGCCCAAACCTGAGCAACAGAAAGAGGCTGGAGCATCTTGGTCTTGAGGTGGGAAAACTGAGGCCCAGAGACGCTAACCCCTTATCCAAGGTCTCGGCTGCCATGGAAGGTGGCACGAGGGTGAGAACTGGGCCCAAGGCGCTGGACCTGGCTCTCAGGGTCCTGGCCCCAACCTGAGAGGGAGCTCTGTAGGGTGGCCTGGGAAAAGGGTGGGCTTTTCCTCCCCACGGCCCCAGGCTGGGATACCCTACAGGTATGGGGCACAGCAGGCTGAAGCTCACTCTGGAGGACCCCCACACAAGTCCCCCACTCCCTTACACATGCTCCGGGGAGATGCTTAGCTACAAGGACAGAACCCCCTCTCTCTCCCCTCCTGTCTGTCCCCAGCTGCTCCCCCCACCCTGAGCTTCTGCCCAGGAGGAGCTCCACTGGGGTGGGGCCAGGCTGGGGTGCTGAGAGCTAGGAGCCAGGATGGGGGAAGGAGCCGTTGTGGCCGGGTGGAGGGGATTAAGAGATCCAAATTGGATGTGAGGGCTGAGCTGGTTCCCAAAGGGGGCATGGAGCCAGTGTCCAGGCTGCCCGCTGGGCCTAATCCCCCAGGAGCCCCAGAAGCACAGCTGCTGTGAAGAGAGAGCTACCCTGGATGGGGCTGGGTAGCCTGGGCCCGGCCACCTGAGAAGGCTCTGAGTGATGGGTAGTTGTGTCCATGAGTGTGCCCAGGCACACATGGTCCTGCCTGGGTGCTGGGTCTATAAAAGACGCCCAGAATAGGGGCAGGATCAGCCTCGGCATGTGTCTGGGGTTTGGGGTCTGGGGTGGAGCTTTGAGCAGCCACCAGATGACCAGATAATTGGATGAGGTCCCTGACTAAAGAAGAAGTGCCAGGTATCTTCTCCCTGCCCCCAGCGGGCAGGCCCAAGTGGGTGCCGTGTGTGCGTGCGTGCGTGCGTGTGTGCGTGTGTGTGTGTGTGTGTGTGTGCGTGTGTACTCCAGTGAGCAGGGTGCTTGAGGCTGTCCTTCAGAGGCGGCTGGAGGGGTTCTGTACATCGTAATCAGATTAAGGGGACCAATCACTTAAGGCTCTTGAAAGGGCCCAAGGTTTTAATCAGCCCTGAGCACCAGCCCACAAAGCCTGGCGGGACTCTGCGGGAGCTGCCTGCTGGGGGGCTGTGGGGTTGGGGGTGCTTTCTTCTCTCTCTCTGCTGTCTTGTAATTATGTCAATTTGCTGGCCAAATTGTTGGCTCGAGTGGTTGGGCTTGTGCCCATTCATGTGGTAATGAGGGGACCAGCAGCAGGCTCGGCCAAGGCTGGGAAATGGGAGGTACTGGGACTGGGACACTTCTTCCCAGCAGGTGGCCTTACAGGTGTGGGGTGCCAGGCCCGAGTCCCTCTCACTGGTGGTGGCCTGTATTTATGCATTGCAGAATCTTCTGGAGAGTAGCTGGGTGGAAAGGAGGAAGGAAGAGATAAGGGAGGGAGGCACGAGCCGCAGAGGGTGGGGGCTGGACTCCTCCCGTGAGGCTGTGGGTGCTCTGTCTAGTCCTGCCCCTGGTGGGACAAGCTGAGGCTTGAGCAGTTTGGGAGATTCCAGAGCGATGCAGTCTGTGCAGAGACATGGACAAAGCTCTTCCCAGGTTTTTGAGGCTTTGGGCAGGTACCACCATGGCACCCTTTGAATGCAAGTGCTCTCTGCATCCAACATTAGCCCAAAAAAGGCAGGCTCTGGGTAATCACCAGCAAGCAAGTGGAAGCTCAAAGAAGCTAAGTGCCTTGCCCAAGACTACAGAGCTGGGAGGGAGCAGCAGAGATTTGAACCCTGCTTTTTCTCACCCCTTCTCCTCCTCCCACACCTGACTTGTTTCTTTCATCAAACAGCAAGTGATTCTTGTTTCCCTGGTCCTGTGGAGGCATGGAGGGCATGAGGACCAAGCTGACCCTGGGTGGGCATGGGCATGGGCTGTGTGGTCTCTCTCCTGTAGGGCTGTGGGCCCACAGAAGAGTCACTGGACCTGCACTCAGAGACAAGTGGCTGTAATTGGTACAGAGACAGATCTTGCACAGTGGCTTCCCCTACCTGGCTACCCAGGAGGTCTTCAGTTCCCTAGGTCCCCTTGGGCATGAGGACCCTTCCTTTCTGCCCCAGATGTGGCACCTTCAGCCCTCAGTTTCTCAGGTAGAGACTCTTTCCTCCCTGGCCAGCCCCTCATCACTGGTGGCAGGCTGGAGTGCAGGATGGGAGTTTGGGTGGGGACAGGGATCTTGGGAGGGTTAGCAGCCATAGTCTATGTCTTAACCCCAGTCTATGTCCATTACTGGGATGTCCATTACTGGGCGAGATAGTGGCCAGAAAGTCTTCCTTCTTAGAGTAGATCCAATTCATGAGGTAGTTGCCACAGGCCCTCTCTTGAGCCAGACACACTGACCACCAGGCTCCCCAGCCCCATAGGAGAGGGGTAAAACTAAAATGGAGGACCCAGAAACCAGCCAGGACAAGAGGGAATTCATGACTAATCACAACAAACACAAAGTGCCAACTATGTGCCAGGCATATTTTAGGACTTTGCATACATCATTATAATAATCACAAAACCCTTTGGGGGTGAGGTGGATGCAGTCACTATCCCTATTTTACTTCATAAAAGGACTGCAGCACAGAGAGATTGAGTCACTTGTGCAAGGCCACAAAGCTGAATAGCAGACTCCTGATGTCACATCTTTCCCTCCTATCAAAATCCTCAAAATTCTTTAGGGGGTATTCTCAACCTAAACACCACATTCTGCCCCTGGACTCTAAAAGACTCACATGCATCTCTTCAGGCAAAAATGCATTTAGTTCATCTCTAAGAGTTGCCAAAGTCTTAACAGTTTCAAAATGTCTGAAAATTGAAATCCAAGTCTCCTCTGAGACTCAAGGCAAACTCTTAGGTGTGAACCCCTTGAAAAATCTAGAAGAAAGTTAAACTCTGCTGATATACAGTGCTACAGGGTGAACATTTCCATTCCAAAAGGGGAAAAAAGCGGGGAGGGACAGAAAAGAATGAGACCTAAGCAAGATTAAAATTGGGCAGGGGCAGGGGCCAGGGATTTAGCTCAGTGGCACCTCACCTGCCTTGGAAGTGCGAGGTCCTGAGTTCAATCCCTGGTACAAAAAAAAAAAAAAAAAAAAAAA
>NW_022900919.1:19021490-19068290 GCF_012274545.1 Fukomys damarensis | reverse complement strand
CCCGGGAAAAAAAAAAAAAAAAAAAAAAAAAATCCAGCAGGGCACACATTTAAGTCCTTAGTTTTGTATCCAGCACCAAGGGCACATTGTGGCAACAGATGAGATGTGAACTGCAAAGAGCTTAGGTGACTCAACCTTTACACTGTTGCCAGTGGCAGTCCTCAGAGCCTCTCTTTTGGGGTGGATTTGCTCACTATCTTTGGCCTCCCTCAGGAGTTCCATATATTTTTCTTATCCAATTTCACTTTCAGTTTCTACTACACACTGTCCTCTCAGGGGCACACTGCTTGGCCTCCCAGGCTATCTTCTGAAATCTGGCTGGAAGCTTCCCTGACCCCGCAACTCTTGAATTTTGTATACCTATAAAAACCAGCACCCCATGCATGACACCAAGGTCTGCTACCAGCTTAAGCAGTAGCTAGGCTCCCTTAGATCATTGCTGCAGAGGCCTCTGTGTCTGGCTGGCTGAGCCCTCAATGAACTGAGTTCTTTGGGGCTCACTTCTCAAAGCAAAGTGTTTTACTTCTGGAGCCTTGAGCCCTTGAAGAGTGGGGTTTTGCTGATTGCTGGGATGCCCTCAAAGCATCCCTCCTATTGTTCTGATACAAAATACTTGGCTTCTTTTTAATGCTAATCTTTTCAGCAACTGAGCTCTCCTTGGCCAAAACTTTACAGATTCTAACTTTACTTTACAAGAGCTTTCTTTCTGCCACCAGGCACAGCAACAGCTCTACTTCCTCAGTACCAAAATATGTCTTATTTTTGTACTGAGACAAATACCTGATACCCATAACTTCAAAGAGGAAAGATTTACTTTGGCTCAGGGTTCCAGTCCATGGTCAGCTGATTCCAGGGCAGGACAGCATGCTGGAAGAGCCTGGATGGAGAAAAGCTACTTGTCAAGTCAGCCAGGAAGCAGAGAGAGAAGGGGGGAGTCAGAGAGACAAATACACCCCTCCAAGTCACATCCCTAGTGACCCATCAGTCTGACCAGAGCCCACCTCCTAACAAGTCAGCTATTATCACCCACAAGATTCAGTCACCTTCCAAAAACCTCATCTATAAGCACATGAGACCTTTGCAGGACATTCTTGATATAAACCATAACAGAGCCCACAGATTTGAAAGAGCAAACAGGAGACCATCCAACCTCACATGCCAGAGGTCTAATGATATGTAAGATTGGTCCTGGAGGCCTAGCAGGAATTCTGCAGTGAAGGATTAGGAGTGAGGGAACCAGCTTCTGAGAGATGGTATAAAATCTAGCTCAGGAGCAGTTAAGCATGAACTCAGAGGGAATACAGGGTCTTTTTTTTTTTTTAATTGAGTTTATTGGTACATTTTAGGTATACAGTACAGTTACATTCATTATTGGGATCTTGTACCTCTACATGACAGGTCTTGGTTCTCATTTTTTCCCCTTGTGTTTTTTTTTTTTTTTGTTTTTGTTTTTTTAGTTGAGTTTATTGTAGGCAGGGTCTTAACCAAGGACAAATCTGGATTTTATATTAAGGCCAGTGGAAGCCAGTCATTAAAGAGTTTTAAACTGCAGGGTTGACATGATCAGAAACAGTGTTCCCTCTCCCCCTTCTGTTGGGGTACCAGCCTTGGGAATTCTTTCTCTTCTAGGAATTAGGCACATTCACTTCTGCCTCTGGGCTTTTGCATATGCTGTACCACTTGCCTAGAGTGTTCTGCACACCCTGCCCTGTTCCATTGACCTTGTTCATCCCTATTCATGCCTTTGCTGTACTCTGTACTTTTCCTTCATACCATTTATCAAGTCTGTGCTGGTGTATTTGTGTCGTTAGCTAATTGCCCATCTCCCCGGGTTTAAATTCATCTTTTCCTATTCCTACAGCTTGGATCTTGGGCAGGCTCCTTTCCCTGAGCCTCAGTTTCCTCATTGGTAAAATGTGGGAAATAACATCTACTCAAAATCAGCTGTGAGCATTAAAGGGATAAATGGTATAAAGCAGCTGAGCCCCAAAGGCTTACAGCTTTTATGCAGCATTGGGGATTGAGCCACGGTCTCACCTATGCTTGGAAAGTGCTGCACCATTGACCTATGCCCCTAGCCATTTTTATTTTTTTATTTCAAGTCAGGGTCTTGCTCAATTGCCCAGGCTGGCCTTAAACTTGTGATCCCCCTGCCTCAGCCTCCCAAGTAGCTTTTTTTGGGGGGGTACTGGGGATTGAACTCAGGTCCTTGTGCTTGCAAGACAGGCCACCGAACCACTGAGCTAAATCCCCGGCCCCCAAGTAGCTTTGATTTCAGGTGTGTGTCACTGCACCCAGCAGAACACTGAGATTATATGTTTCATATAAACTAGTTTATAAGCACATCTGTATGTGTGTAAAGATTGTTTTGCAATATATGACTTTATGATGGTATGCAAGCAAAACACATTAAGTAGGAACCATACTCTGAGTTTTGAATTTTGATTTTTTTTTCCTGGGCAGCACCCAAGAGAGGGTCTCCTGGGCAGCGCCCAAGAGAGGCAGCTCCCTGTCAGTTGTACAGTCTTGAGGGGAAACAACCCAAGCTCCACAGAATTGCTAAACTATGAGGCTTGGCAGGTCAGGCGCATCCTGACTTACAATATTTTTGACTTACAGTGGGTTTATCAGGACATAACTATTACAAGTCTGGGACAGCCTTTATATACTCTGTATGTGTATGTATGGTGTGTGTGTGTGTGTGTATATATATATATATATATGTATATATATATACATATATATATATATATGCATATATGTACATGACAGGCAGATGCTGAAGGTAGCCCTTGTGACACCCCCTTCCTGCTATCCATGCTTTTGGATACTCCCACATCCATCCTTCTTATTTCTCTTATGAACCTGTAGCTTGCTTTTAACCGATAAAATACAACAAAGGTGATGAGATGCAAGTGATTCTGTGTGGTGTAATCACAGAAGGTTGTAACACTTATCTTACTAGAGTCTGTCAGGCCCTTGCTAACTTTTTGGATTTTGTGTGTGTGTGTGTGTGTGTGTGTGTGTGTGGTACCAGGGTTTGAACCCAAGGCCTTTGCACAGAGCTACATTACCAGCCCTTTTTTATAATCCTTTTTTATTTTTGAGATAGGGTTTTACTAAGTTACTAAATTGCCCAGGCTAGGTTCAAACTTGTGATCTTCCTACCTCGGTCTCCCGGAGCACTGGGATTACAGTGCATACCACCCCCAGCTCCTTGCTGGCTTTGAAGAAGCAGGTGGCCATTTTGGAGCCCAGGATAGAGTGGCCTCCAGAGCAGAGGCAGCTGATGACCAGCAAGAGCAGGAACCTCAGTCCTATGTGTGCAAGGAACCCAATTCTGCCAAGAGCTTCATGAGCTTGGAGAGGACCCAGTCCTGGCCGGCATCTTCAGTGCAGTGTGCAGAGGGCTCAGCAACTGCTTTCAGGACCCTTGAGCCATAGAAGCTTTGAGATAGTGAATGTGTGTCCCATGCTGCTGGGACTGTGCTGATATTGTTATGTAAGTATCTCTATCTGTCATGGATCTGTTTGTCTGTGCCTGTCTGTCTCCCTATCTACCTGTCATGAGTTGCACATGCGAACATCCACACATCTATACCACACACACATGGCCAGTCATGGTATTCTGTCCCTTTGACTACAACGATGGGCGCAGATCAAGATGCCAACCTGGGACTGTGTGTGTGGAGCAGAAAAGGGGAGGCTTCATTTTCCTCCAGGCTTGCTCAGATGGCATGATGTGGGCCTCATGTCCTTCTGCTGCATGGAGAAGACCCTTCCCCAACAGAGGAGAATACCACTGCCTTACAGAGAGGAGAACGGAGACCCCTGAGAAACAGGCTGGTTGCCATTATTTGATAACAGGGACCCTGCCATACTGAGGCCAGCTTACTCCTAGATTTCCCAGTTGCACGAGCCATGAAAATCCTTTTTCTCTCCCTTGGCTCCCTTTGCAGGCCCTGAGCTCCCGGAGGTCATAGAACCTGCCGGCTTCCTCAGTGTTCCCCTCATGGCTTTTCCAGAGTGTGTGCAGAAACGGTGGTTGGGGGAGGAGCCGTGCTAAGAGCGCCTTGGCTTATGATCTCTACACACAACCCTGTATAATCATCACTCTGTCAGCCAGATAATTTTGATGGGAAGTAACAGAAAACCGCAACAAAAGTCACTTAAATCATAAGAGGATTTAGTAATTTACACAATAAGAATATCCCCAAAGATATATCATGCTTCATAGTTCCTTAAACTTCTGCTTTCTCCTGTGTCTCCTTGCTCCGCCTCCTTCCGCTACCGGCTTCCACCTTGAGTGGAAGTAAAAGCCATGATCTCAGTTGGGTGTGGTGGTGCATATCGCTAATTCCAGTTATTCAGGGGGCTGAGGCAGGAGGATTGCAAAACCCAGAAGCAAAACCTTGTCTCAGAATAAAAAACTAAAAGAGATTTAGCTCAGTGCAAGGCCATGGGCTGAATTCCCAGAACTGCAACAAAGTAGCAACAAGTAAATAAAAAATAAAGGCACTCGGGGCACTGGGGACCATAACTGCAGACCCTGCAATGTCCAGGGGTTGAAGAGCCACTTTATTTTGCTTTTATGTCTTTCAAAAGGTGAAATTGTATATTTACATAAGTTGATTTCATTTTTGTTTTAAGGCTTCTTTTTTATTTTTGGTACCGGGGATTGAACTTGGGACCTTGTGCTTGTGAGGTAGGCAGTGGAACCACTGAGCTAAATCCCCAGCCCAAGGCTGCTTAAAAAAAAAAAAAAATGATGCTATTCTTTGTACTTTGCAGTTCATGTATCTTGTTCTTTGATCAGGACAGTCTAGCAGAGATATCCTTTAATTTGGTGATCCTCAAAATGTAGTCCAGCTGGCGTGATGGTGCATGCGTATAATCTCACCACTTGAGAGGCTGAGCCAGGAGGATCACCTTGAGTTCAAGTTTAGTTGAGGAGAGTTCAAGGTCAGTTTGAACTGCATAGTGAGACCCTGTCTCCGAAAAACCAACCAACCAACCAACCAACCAACCAACCAACCAACAAACAAACAAATGCGGTCCAGACCATCAGTATCATGATGGCTTGGGAAGTTGGTTGGAATTCCTGCGCTCTTTCCACGCCCTGCAGACTGAGAACTTCTGCAAACAGGGACTGAGGATTTGAGGTTTGTAGGCCTGTTGGGGGGCGCTGCCTCCTACTAGTGGACACTCAAGTGGTTTCCAGTTTCTCATGCTGTGATGTATCCTTTTCTGTGTGTTTTTGTGACGTGTGAGAACATATCTTCTCTCTCAGGAGTGTTTTCCTATTTGATTCTCTTTTCTTCATAGTAATTCTCATAAATTATTTATTTATCTGTTTTGAGTTTGCGGTGCTGGGGGAGGAACCCTGGGCACACTAAGCAAGTGCTCTGTCACTGAGCTGTGACCAGGGCCTCGCACACCTCATACTGAGATTTTCCATCAAATATTGAAATCCTACAAGGTTCTGAGCCCAAGCCACATAACTGCATGCACTTCAAGTATGTTTTGTCTGATCCCACATCTAACCACTGTGGGAGATATCGTAACTGTCTTATTTCCCTGAATTCCATGAAACTGGAAGCCTAATCATGAAGGACAAGGGTATGACCGTTTTGTTCCTCGCAGGATTGTCTTGTGTCTCTTGTTGGTCTTTCAGTTGTGATTCAATTAAGCAGATGCCTCTTTCTGGGTGCAAAGAAACTTCTTTCCGGAAACCGCCCCAACAGACTTCTCCCCATGTTTCATTGGCTATTGGAGCTTTAGAACACGGCCTCCAAATTCTTTGGTAGTCTTCCCTGTGAGAAGCTGGGCCTACGCCCTCCCTTGACTCTGAGCTAGGGTTGCTGCCTGACTAATGAGAAGGGTGACATTCTGCCCATTCCCAGGCCTAGCCCTGAACAATCCATCAACTTCTTCTTGCCTCCTGGGACACTGGCTCTTGGAGCCTGGCTGCCATGGTCTGAGGAAGTGTGAGTAAGGAGTCCCCTGGGTCACACTCTTGGGCTGAATAACCAGCCCACAGCCAGCGCCAACTCACCAGGCGTGCGAGTGGGCTCTCACGGAAATGAGTCCTGCCTGGACCCAGACACACTGCCCCGGTGGAACCCACAGAACCCGGAAAGGCTGTGTCCACAGAGCCACTGCGGTTTTCAGACCAGACGCGGTGAGGAAATCGGCGACAGTGGCCAAGTGTCAAAGTAGTTGGATGGGCTGCAGGAGACGGCTGGGCTCGAGGTACCTAAGCCAGCCACGGGTGTGGGCACAGGCACTGGTGTGAGACTTCAGATACCCAGACCCCTCCCTATCTGGACTTCGGAGGGAGCCAAGCCAATGTCTAGAGCGGCACTGATTCTCAGCCCCCGAGGGAGGCTGGACCTGAGGGGCACCCCCACCCACGCTAGGAGCTTCTCTCTGCTACTCTGCTGTCTCCATCCTCCACTCCACCCCTTTGCTTTTTTTTTTTGCTTACAGCCAGGGCCTCACACATGCTAGGCAAGCACTCCGCCATCTCTCTCTCTCTCCTCTCTCTGTCTCTGTAGCTACCTCTTTTCTTCTTTCTCTCTTTCTTTTGCCATACTACAGATTGAATCCAGGGCCTTTGCCCTGAGCTCCAGCTCCAGCCTTGTTATTTACTTGCTTATTGTGAGACGGGGTCTTGCTAAGTAGCTCAGCTGCACAGGCTGCCCTTGAAATTGAGATCTTCCTGCCTCAGCCTCCCAGAGTGCTGGGATTACTGGCATGTGTCACTGCACTAGGCTTGTCTTTGTCTCTGTTTCTTCTCCCCCTCTCTGTGGCCCTCTCTGTCAAGTGCTGTGGAATCCTGCTAAGTCCAGAAAGAGGGTCAGGGCACCCTGCAGGTACCAGTACGGACTGCCATCAACCTGTCACTCCTGCCTCCAGCAGGGAAGACTGCAAGGCTAGGGGCTCGGGAGGGAGGAGGACTGCAGTCACCGGAGAGGGCACAGCCCAGCCGGGACTGGCAGCTGAAAGGAGTCAGCAGGTAGAGGGCTGCGGGCAGACCCACTCCAAGGAAAACAGCTCAGAGTTCCGGGCACCAGCTGCACATGGCAGCTCTCTGGACTCCTGGGCAAAGGGCCGGGGAGGGAAATGGGGCTGGTGCCACACACAAGGCTGCCCGGTGTGCAGGATGGGCAACTCAGCCAGGCACGGGAGAAGGGCCTTAGCTTAGCAGTCCCCGACGATGGCTTCAAAGCAGGAATCAGCATTTCAAAACTGGCAGATTCCATACTGGAGGAGTTTGTTTCTTGAGTTTTTGTTTGATTGTTTGTTTGTTTTGGGGTTGTTTGCTGGAGACAGGGTCTCCCTATACAGTTCATGCTGGCCTTGAGCTCACTATGTAGACCAGGCTGGCTCAAACTTAATGGGATCCTCCTGCCTCAGCCTCCCTAGTTCTGGGATTACAGGTGTGTGCCACCAAGCCCATCCGGACAGTTTGTTTTAACACTGGGCTGCTGCTATGCCACTTAGCCCTAGATGGATGTCACATGTCCCCTTTCCCTCCTGGTCCCTGCTTGAGGGACCTAGAAGACCCATCCCAGCAACCTGTTTGGTCTCTGTAAGCTCACAGCTGTGTGGCCAGAGAGATTCTTAAAGGACTTTGTGCTTATGAGGCAGGCGTGGTACCATTGAGCTAAATCCCCACCCCCCCCAGAGAGATTCTTTGAGAGGGGTAGGAGCCCAAGTGCCACCCTTGTCTTCCCATGTGACATTGGCAAGATGAGCCTCAGGTTTTCCATCTATGAAATGGGAGGTAGGATGAACAATACAAGGGACTTTTTTGAGCATCTGGTGAAAAATCTGGACCTTCATCCTGCAGAAAAGGACCTGAGTGTGGATCTGCCTGTGATTTCAGGGGTGCACATGTCCCTCCGCCAGGATCCCAGGCTATGAACCCCTACTTGCTCCAAAATCCCTTCCTCATGTCTCAGCCAACTGAGTCCAGCTCAGCCTCGACTGCCAGGTGCCACCCTTCTGTGGAGGAACCAGGGGTCTGCCTGTCCCCTCTGGGCCATCGACATGCAGGAGGGGTCCCGGCTGGTGCTGGATTAGCATAGAGAGCCCAGGAGGGAAAGGGCGGGGGCGGGCATCTGTGCCCTGTGGCGCTTTGTCCTGGCTCTGGGACCCAGCAGGACAGCCTGTGAGGCTCCTCCACTTTTGACTGCCAGATGAAAAGGAGCGACTGAAAGAGGCGGCCTGAGCTGCTCAGGGGGAGCTTTGTGTCCCTCAGACAGAGTTACAGACGTTTGAGAGACGTCAATTGCAGCTGCATAAAGATGTCTGTGGCCCAGACACGCCTCCTTTCAGCTCCGAGGTGTCTCCATGCTGGACAGAGAGGCCTTTGGCAACCTCGTTTGTGACTCTGTAAGCAGCCTTGGCATTCAGCACACCCTAGGAGGACGGGAATGGCAGAATGGGGCTGGGGTATCTTGGAATTTGGGGTGAGAGTGAGGTGCAGGAGGCAGGAGCTGCTGGCTACCCTTCCCCTCTCCTCCAGGCCACAGGGCCATGTAGATGGTGGTCTTGGGGTATAATCCAGGAGCCACAGGAGTCCTTGTATGGCCCTGCTCCCTCCCAGGCCCCTGGTCACTACTGGATGTGAGGATGAGGGTTCACTGACCCTTTGTCCTCATGGACCAGTGTGATGCCCTCAAGGGGACAGGGCCACCAGAAAAGCTGTGAATGTCCCCCTAGAGTCCCCTGTGTTCAAAGCTGAGGCTTTTGGAAGGTGATTAGATCATAGAATGCTGTACTCGTCAGTAGATTCATCTACTGCCAAATTCGTGGCTGAATGCGTCGTTCGGAGGTAGGCCCTGGTTGGAGGTAGGGTATTAGGGGTGATCCGGCAGGGTATTAGGGGGTGACCCGGCAGGGTTACTCTTGTCCCAGGCTCCTTCCTTCTCACTCTCTTTCTTGGCCACTGTGAGATGAGCCTCTCTCCTCTCCCACATCGTTCAGCCGTGCTGTTCCTGCCTTTGAGCCAGCCTGCCGTGGACTGAATCCCCTGAAATCCTGAGGCCAAATAAGCCTTTCCGCCTTTAAATTTTGGGAATTGGGTATTGTATCACAGCAACAGGAAAGAGACTATTATAGGTCACTGAAACACAGGCCAACCCCAGGTGTCTCACCTCTTGCCGTGTAAAATGAATACAGCTACATTTGTGTAGGCTTCCATCCATGGACCACCCACGGTCAGAAACGATCCCACCGGACTCAGTAGAACCACCGGGATCCCACATCCCTGGCCTCGCACTCTCAGAGTCACAAAGGCTTGTGTCCCTCTCTTGGAGCCAACTGGGGAGGAAGTAACTCAGCTGCGGCAGGCCGTGATTCTGTGTGTGGTGAGCTGGGCTGCCCCTGCCAAGCCATGGCCCTGCAAGGCCCTTGTCCCAGGAGACCTATTCTCCAGGTGTCTTGGGTTAAGATCATTTCCTTTCCTGAGGTCCTCCAAACTTCCTGGGGACTTATCCTGAAATCTTCCCAGCAAGACCAGGCCACTGACAATTTGGCCACCCTGTGCCAACCCAATGTGATGCCTCTTAAGGTGTTTGGGGAAGCGATGACCCTTGTGCTTTCTGAGCACCTGTTTGGAGCTCTGGATGAGCTGTGTTTCTGCCAAAAATCCTCAAAAGGAACCCAGAAACCGAGCAGAAGCTCTGCCATCTAGAGACACAGCAGCAACCAGTAGTGTGTGGAGCAGGATTCAGTTCTCCCCTGGCAGGGGGAGTCAGCCTGTCTGGATGTGGCCCTGCCTGTGCCCTTGCCACAGTGGGCTTTAGCAAGTCAGTTGATTTCTCTGTCCCAGTGAAAAGGATCAAGCAGGGCTAGAGTTCCCATCCTCAGGTGGCTCAGGGACTGGGACTAGGAGAGGCAATGGTGCATTCACCATGCACCTTTTCGCGACTGTGGCTGAAACATCTGTGACACGGGGAAGGCCTGTGTGTGTGTGTGTGTGTGTGTGTGTGCGTGTGCATGCAAGTGCATCTTGTGTGTGTGCATGCGTGTATACTTATATGTACATGTATCACAATCATGAAGGGCTGGAGCAGAGACCTTGAGCTTACTTGGCACTGAAGGTGGAAGACAAAGGGGAAAGGGCCCAAACCTGACCCTAACAAGTGACCAGGAAGTAAGAGGCCAAGGAGGCTGGTTCGTTTCTGAGGGGGACAAGGGAGCTATGGGCTCCACGATGCATCCAGCCCAGGGGCCTTGTGCAGCCAGTTCAGGTGGTCTTGTCTTAAGGAGTGCACTTTCCACCAGAGTGTGTGCCCTCTGGGGTGGATATGTACAAGCAAGCTGGAAGTACAGGGACTTGTAAGTGAGTGTGTCCCTGATCACTGAGGGCTGTCAGATCTTCCATATTTAACTTTTTGAATAGTTAATATTAATAGCTAGCATAAAAATTAAAAGTTTTACAGAGAGAAGTCTCTCTTGTGACTTGCATGGTTCTTCTGCCCAGTTCCCACTGAAGCAAGAAACTGTGAGGACCCCAGGCAGGTCACTCTTTTATTTATTTATTTTTTGGTAGCTGGGATCAAACTTGGGACCTTGCGCTTGCAAGGCAGGTGACAGCACCACTGAGCTAAATCTCCAGCCCCCCAGACAGAGCACTCTTAACTCAGATAGGAGCAAAGATTGGCTTTTAATGCCAGTGGCTCAGCATGTGATTATTGTCAGTCTCAAGAGCACCAAATAGAAGTTTGTTCTCTTTTTATCTCTCTCTCTCTCTCTCTCTGTCTTTTTTAACATGTACAAGGCTTACTTTCATTGGAGTTTCCCTGGAAATACAGCAAGTAGGATTTACACAAAGCAGAGCAGTGGGGGAGGGGGAGAGCAGAGCTCTGGCGGGACTTTCTGAGCCCTGCCAGAGTTATACTCCTTTGATGACCGAGTACAGAAGTTGTCATGGCTACTCGGGAACATTCCTCAAAGATCATAGTTACCTAGTTAACCCATGGTTGCCTAATACAGTTAACCCGTAGTTGCCCAATTCCATACAGAGGGGTGGTGATCTCTCTCACCCAGCACTCCTTAAAAAATAATCACTGTTGCCTGGCATGGCAGTACATACCTGTAATCCTAGCACTTTGGAGGCTGAGGCAGGAGGATCACTCGTTTAAGGTCAGCCTGGGACACATAGCAAGACCTTGTTTCAAATCCCTTCCCCAGAAGACAATTGCTCTTCTGAGTTGATTACATATCCTCTAGAGTTTCTTTGCACATAAACAACTCAATACAAACACAATTCTTTTTACCCCTTATTTTCACACCAAAGGTGCCATACTGTACTTTACCTTGCCTTATTTTGTTCTGTAAGATCTAGTGCCATGGGGCTTTTTGGGACCTTTCAAAACTACAACAGAAGGAGGCTCATTGGCTTGCTTACAGCCTTTTGTTTTCATAAATGTCATTGTAACAAAACACGCCACACAAAAGCCAGTGTAGGTTAAATTCCCAAAAGGAGGCTGCCTGGGCCAAAGCTTTAACACATTCATAAGCTTGCTGTCTTGACAAATTGTCCTGTACTGAGCAGGTTCCTCCTCCCATCCACAGCTTACGGCGTACAGGATCCTGACAGGGGTAGGCCACTGACTGCTTCAGTCTGTATGTGGCATGACTTCCCACTAGAATCAGCTCTCCAGCAACGGTCAAGAGGGGACTCTCGTCTGCAGCCTGCTGGCTTGTCCTGCTGCCCATACCCAGCTCAGCACCCATGCTGACCCCTGCACACATCCTGGCTGAGACTGAGCACAAGGTCCTTTGAGCCCTCCTGGCCCAGGGCACTGGGGTAGGGGATTCACACCCACAGCAGCTCTGTCCCAATGGGTCTGTTCTCCTTTTCTCTCCTGCCTTTTCCTCTGTGCAGTGGCCATGAATGGAGCCCCAGCCCCCATCCTTACACACACACACACACACACACACACACACACACACACTTCCAAATGCAACAGCAGAGCCTGAAGAAGTGTGTCCCACTGGGGTTACAACCTCTGCAGGTCCAGAAGCACCTGCAAAACCCAGGCCCCCTGCTGAGGCAGACAGGCCATGTGTCCTCTTGGCCATTTCCCTGTCCCCTCAGGCTCCAGTGTCCACCAGTGCAAAAACGAGGGGAAGAGACTCATGGGTTCCCAAGTTTCCTTCTAGTTCTAAGAACTTCCCATCCCCAAATCAAAGGCAGAAGGTGTCGCTCACAAATGATTGCTTCCAAGAGATCCCCAGAGAGCACCTTGCAAGATGGTGGAGCGCACACGCATATGTGTGTGTGTGTGTGTGTGTGTGTGTGTGTGTGTGTTCAGGGAGGTGTGTCCTTGCCAGCCTGCCCACTGCACGAGTCAAGCCCAGCCCATCTGACCTGGTTTAAAATCCCAGTGTGACCATTTTCCGCGGTTGCGCATTTGCACCTGTGTGCCCCTTTGTAGAAACAGGCTTTGAGCTTAGAGCTGGACACAGGAAGTGCTTGGCAGAGGTCGTCGGCTCTCCGAGGGCTTTCCAGGAGCCAGCCTCTGGGCGGCCAGGCAGGGGCAGGGGTCAGGCGTGGCGCAGGCCAGCCCGGTGCCCTCGGCCAGGCTGCTGGCGAGTCTGGCGCCAGCGCCACAGCTCAGGGGCCCAAGCTCTCGTCCTGTCTGGACAGGCCGGGAAGACAGACAAGGCGTCGAGCGACAGCTGGGAAGGTTTAATTGCTCCACCGTGGCTTGGGAACACCTCCCTCCCTTGCCAAATGATCTGCATTTCAATGTGAGAAGAGAGGAAAGTAGGATGCTGCTCAAAGGGGTTACAATGATTAATCATTTAAAAAGCAAGATCTTAATTACAGGCCGCAATTTTTGCTATTTAAAGAGTCCATTAGTTGCCAGAAAGAAGAAGAAAAAATTATCACAGGTTTTTCTCCTCCGAAAGTAGGGTGTGTGTGGGACAGCCGGGGAGGGAATCAGCTGCTAGGGTGGAGGCAGAGGTTCCCGGCATCCTGCAAGGGGCCAGGCCAGGAGCAGGCCCGGCCCACAGGGGAGGAAGTGAGAAGCCACCCAGAGGCCTGGGGCCGGGCAGGCGCAGGAGAGCCAGGCCCTGGGGTTGCGCCCCTCTGGAATCCCACCTGTGGGAGCTCCGCCCCTCCGGAGGCCCCGCCCTCGGGCCCGACCTCTGACTCCGCCCTGCTCAGGATGCGGGGGTTAATTGCCAGCCCCTGACCTCTGACCCCTCTGTGGGTTTTAGTCTTGTCTGGTCTCTTGAGGCCACCAGGGCACACAAAGGGGACTGGCGGAGGCGCAGCTTTGGGAGTCAGATAAAGACAGCTAAGCTCCCCTAGTGGATTAATGTACCGATCCTCAGGGAGCTAAAAGATCAGAGGATCAAGGTCTCCTGTGACCTCAGAGGCTTCTGTGGCAAGGGATGTGACCCGGCTTCCTCAGCCTAGTCACCTGGAGCCTCCAAGGTGGCACAGAGGCCAGCCCAGGAGGTCTTGCTTATCACCCAGAGTGCTGCCTCTTGAGCCCCAGCAGGACAGGACCTGCAAAGCAGACTGGCATGCAACTGATGCTACACGCACCATCAAAACTAACAACTTGGGTGGGTGGAAGTGAAAAGTGAGCCAGGCATGGTGGTGCAGGTCTGTAATCCAGTTACTCTGGAGGCTGAGGCAGGAGGATCCCAAGTATAAGACCAGCCTGGACAACTTAGTGAGACCCTGACTAAAATAAAATGAAATAAGGCTGGGATGTAGCTGAGTTGGAGTACACTTGCCAGGCCCTGAGTTGAAAATGGGAGTTCGCACCCAGGCTTCAAACTACCCTTATTCCTGTGATACCCTAGGTTTAAAACAAGCTTGCAAACACATTGCAACGTTTACCAGCCTACCCAGAGGAAAGGTTTATTCCTCGACGAGCCTGCTTGATATTGGTAGTAAATTAAATGGAATCACGACTATTAACAGCCGCTCCTGCCACACTGATTAAATGCCTCTGTGTTTGTGTGTGCAGTGCGAGTTTCCGGCAGCCTCATCTGTTCTAACACTTGGGCCCCAGAAGGCAGGCTGCTAAATTGGATTGAACGATAATCCTGGGGGCTTGGGGGCATCAGGGGAAGAGCAGACCCCAGCTGTAGATCAACAACATGGATTTGAATTCAAAATAACCACACTGACTTCTTGGTGACTCTGCCCTGGCCTGTGTCTCTGCCATCTTCAGACCCACCCACCACCCCCTGAGTGGGAAGGCGGCTGTCCCTTGTCCTTGTAATTGCCAGGTTCCTACGTCCTGGGGTGCAAGCCTCAAAGTGCCCCTCTTCCTCTCCTCCCTCTGCTCGGATGCTGATTAATTGCAGGGTTAGGAACCCCAAACAAGCTGGACCACATTATTTTTGATGTTGGTTCTTTTCATCGGTCATTGCCTCGAAGCCACAATAATCAGCCGCTTTTAGCTTGTCATTCTGTTGACACTCTTTACTTAGACCAGGAAATGGCAAATGTGATGGAAATAAGAACTTTATTATCTGTGTGAGAGGGGGCTGTGAGAGGGAGGGGCGTCCAGCAGCCAGAAACTTAGATGCTCAGGATGGTGAGGAGGGGCGGACTCCCCTGGGGGCTGTGGGAGCCACCAGGATAGAGGCCCACCGTCCTCGCTCCCACAGAGTGACACTGCCCAGGCTGCAGTGTCGGTGTACAGCTTTGCCTGGCCAGGCACTGTACTTGTTCATCTTGTGGGCTAGCTCTCTCCTCCAGGAGAAAGTCAGTTCCACCAGGGGAAGGACCTGTGTGTGTTATGCTCAAAGCTGTGTGCCTTGAAGCCTAGATTAAGGTAGAGGCTCGTTAAAGGTTTGTTGAAGACAGATTACAGTCACCTTGCAACACTGGTCCATTCCCTTATGTAGCCCGGACCATTCCCCAGTGCCTTGCTGTGGGGGCCCCAGGTGGCTCAATGCCTGTAACCTGCTGTGAACACTCACAGAAATCCCTTTCCTAATTGGACCTTAGTTTGCTCATCAAACAAATAGACCCATGTCTTTTCTCCTCTGCTGCCCTGGTATTTGCTAGAATTGAGTCTGGGTCTCAGCTGGCCAGTGATAGGGGCTTCCTGCCACCTGGATGCCTTCCTGCCCCTTCCTGCCTGTGGCTTGCCAGGTAGAGGATACCAGGTGAAAGGTGAGAGCCCAGCTACTGAGCCCCGCAGGCTGCAGCCTTCTGCTCTGCTCAGGTCTCGCTGAGCTGGCCCAGACCATCTCTAGACTGTCAGCTTGGGCCTTTTCAGTGGGCAGTGGGGTGTCCCTCGTCCTCCATGTGTGACAGGCCCCTCGGCACCGGGACAGCATGGCGTGTCTCTGGCTCCTCCTTCCTGCGGCAGCTGTGTCTGCACCCACCTGGCCTTGGGCTTTCACCCACATGGACTTCAGGTGATGTCTCACAAGGGCGGCTCCTGGGGCAGGCACATGGGGTAGTGCGCTAGCCCCTCATTCTCTTGGCACTCCCTCTGCCCTCCTTTGTAGGGTCTCAGCAGCAGGGTAGGGTCCCTGGCTCTACCAGGGAAATCGCCTGGGGCCAGGTGTCCCAGCTCCTGGCAGAGGACAGCCTGGGTAACAGTGGCCCCTGAAGCGGCAGCCGGAGAGCCAGTGCCCAGTGGGTCCTGGGCAGCAGGGAGCTGGAGTGAGCAGCCCTCAGGGCTCCTGAATGGGGGACTGGAGCAGACCTGTGCCAAATCCCTGCTCTTTCACTTCTGGCTGTGTGACCTTGGACAAGTCTGTGTTTCTGTTCCTTGATGCCAAATTTAAGGCTGTAGTAATCCTCCTTCTGAAAGGTTGCTCTTATGGAATAAAGTCTCTGGCACAAGACTAGGCACTCAATAAATGATAACTATGGCTATTTGCATTCTCGTGGGTAAATGGCCACTAGCACCTCAGAGCTCTGAACTGTGTGACGCTGGGAAAGTTGTGTGCCTTCTCTGGGCTCATGCATAAAAGAAGGAATTTTGAGTAGAGGAATGGTGAGAAAGTGCCAACTGGTCTGGCTCAGTCTTAGCAGAGGAATCGAAACTGGACCTGCTCCTGAGGATACCAGGACTCCTAGCTTGGAGGTGTGGCAGGGCTGGCTCCACATGGAAGGCTGATGCCCCCGCATGTGGCCCCTGGGGCTGGGATGCCCCTGTGAATTCCAGGAAAGGCACTGAGCCATGACCCACTGCCTCCTGACCCAGAGGAACACAGGTTGGGTGAGGCCACTAGCCCTCCGGGGTTGCTCCAGGGCCCCTCCACAGCCCTCTGCGGAGTGAGAGGTGGGCAGAGGCCCGAGACCTGAGCAGGGTGGCAGGGTGAAGGGCTTTCTTGAGTCTCCCCTAAGCCCAGGAGGCTACTTGTAGGGGACCACTGAGTCTGGGCCCCAGCAAGTGCTCTACCTGGGTAGCCAGTGAGGGGAGCTGGGGGCAATGGCACCAGCCTCGGAGCCCCGCTTGCAGTGTGGCCACATGGTTTGCCCGTTGGTGGGTGTTCCCTGCCCTCTTTCCTGAAACATGGTTAGGAGCTCAGGGCTCAAGGACTCAATGCCTTGAGTTCTACTTAGGAGCTCAGCAACCCTGAGAAAATCTTTCAGCCCACTTGTCTGGGAGGAGGAGGCCACAGGAAGACTCGCACACTGCTTTTAGGGCCCAGGAGGAAGTCAAGGTGTCCCCTTCTCCCTCTCCCCTCCTTCACCCTGTGCCTTCTCCGGCACTGTGTAGCTGCCGTGTGGCAGCCTCTTCCCGGGGCCTCCCATCCCTGAGCCTGGCCAGCACAGTGAGTCTGAGCACAGTGATGCAGGAACTGCAGGATCAGTGACGGAGCCTGTGAATGCCGAGCCCGGGAGGGGGGTGGGGAGCTGGGGGCCAAATGAATAGATCTTGGGCTCCTCACTAGAGGGTCTGGGTCTCCAGCTGCCTCAGAGGGGGCAGGAGACTGGCGTCTCAGGAGCCTGGGAAAGGCTCTCCCTGCCAGGCCACAGGCAAGGGTGGGAAGTCAGAGCTCGAGGGGGCTTTGTACCCTGCACAATTGCGACCGCTCTTCTGGATAAAGGGGCGAACAAAGAGGCCTTCGGAAGTGGCCACGCTGCTCAGCACCAGGGAGGCCCCAGGAAGCCAGCCCTCACTGGCCGCCCACCCAGGCATCCTCCCAATGTCCCCGCTGTCCCATCCCGGGGGGCCAGCTGGCCCCAGCCACCCACAGCCTGGGCAGCTGGGCTGGGAGCTGTGAAAGCCAAGAGAACACCCTCTATGCACCAGAAGAGCCTGAGCGGGGGCAGTGGGGACTGGTGACTGACAGCATGGGCTTAAGAAAGGCTTCAGTCCTGGGCCAAGGTTGGCTTGACACAGCCCCCATCTCACTAGGGGCTGCTGGTTTGCAAAGAATCTGTAGCTCCGTGGGCAGAGAGACCCCCACATGACCACCCCCATGCCCAATGCAGCTAAGGACCTCCTCAGCTGGCTCACTGGCCAAACAAGCGTCTCATCCTAGGGGGCCTGGTAACTTGGGAAACACCGCCAAAGTAGCCACGTCAGGAGCCTGGTCTCCATATCTCTGGCTCTGTAGCCTCAGCCAGCTTCAAACCACCCCACCCCCCAGATCTCTAAAAGGAGTTTGTAGAGCCTGGGACAGTGGTGTGCACCTAGAGTTCCAGCTACTGGGGAAGCTGAGGCAGGAGGATTGCTTGAGGCTACCCCTGAGTGTACATGACATGGAATCATGGGATAATAAGGGCCGAGCCCCTCCTATATATGATCTGCTCTCTAAATAGCTACATTTTGTAGGCCCTCTCTGCATGTGGAAAGACCACGAATTCTAAATTAGTTGTGTCCAAAAGTAGTCTCATGCCATGACTCCCGAAATCTTAGTAACAACCAGTGTAGGTTGGAGCTACAGAGAAAGGGCGAGAAGGGCTCCTTCACTCTCCCTTTGCCTTATTATGTGCAGATAACTTCAGATTCAGAGAAGAGTTGCAGACAGCGCACAGTTCCCTTACACCCCTTACCCAGGCTTGTCCAACACCAATGTCTTACATAACAACCAGATGTTTGTCACAAGGAAGAAACGATCAGTGCTGCAACGTCATGAACTGAGGTCCAGGCTTCCCTGAAGTCAGTCGCCTGTGTTTCCTGGCTTTCATTCTGGGCTCTGGGCCCTGAACCTGTTGTATTTGGCCCCCCAGGTTTTAATGGGTGAAAGGATGGACAGGGGGCTCTTCGCTTTCTGGGGAGCTTTGCTGCCCTCCTACAAGTCAGGGCTCTCAACAAAGCTCATTTCTGCAGGTGGACCAAGACTTTCACAACTTTCTGTCCTCTCTCCAGAGTCTTCCCTGTCAGGATGGAGGCTCCCCCCAACAAAGCCCTGGCTAAGGATGGATCACTGGCTTCCTGCTAGTTTGGAGCACTGCAGAAACAGGATCCTAGAAGCATCTGAGGGGCCTGGGTCCCTACTACTTGGCACACACCATACGAACAGGTGCATTCTGGCCCCAAGCCAGGTTTTCCTGCAGCTCAGAGTGGTCCTGAATCCACAAGTCCTCCCCCCAGCCCCCAACACTAGGGTGAGTAGGAGCGGGGCTCAGCCCCCAAGCCCACACCTGTCTTCCTCCTACACAGCTTCCTCCCAGTGGGGTATTTCTGGGTCCCCTTACATCCTGAGAGGAAGGAATCAGCCAGGCCCCCAAGATTCTAGAGGGAGAGCCCACTGGCCTGGGTGGGGACAGCACAATGCCCCTTCTCCCAGCAGCTGGCAGAGCCTGTGGGCCCTGGGCATCTGAATGCCCTCTGTGTTTAGGCAGCCAGTGCCAGCAACACCGGCCTCCGGAGAGAAGGAGCCTTTCTTCCCTGCTGGCCAGAGCCACAGCTCCCAAAAGAGCACCAGTGGCAAGATATTGGGGCTGACCTTTGCTCAGGAAATGTTTTCCTGGCCATCTACCCCAACTCCATTTGGGAAGTCCAAAGCCGGAAGGAAGTGACTAAGGCCTTGGGTGAGATCCGAGCCTGGCCTGGCTGACCTCCCCACCTATTCATCCCCAGCTCCTTCCGTTCCAAAGGCGGAAGACCTCCTACAAGGAGAGAAGACTTCCCGCAAGGTTCTCCCAGAAGGCCGTGAGAGGACTGCACTGAAGCCTATTTGGGGTACACTAGGGTGAGGCAGGTAAAAGTGAAGGGAGCCCAGGAGGGTCACCGTACCCACCTTGAAGGTAATGGAATGGAGACCCAGAGAGCTGACAGTTATGCCTGGGCTTTCAGCTAGGGAGGACATGGGTTGGCTTTCCAGATGCCAGTTCAGATTTGTCCCTGTGGCTCTCAGGCCATTTCCTCTAAAGGTTCAAGCTCAGCTCTGTGTAAGGATACGCAATGAGATGTCCTCAAGGGCACACTGCAGGTTTTTTGCCATCCGTTTCTGACTACCGGGTTTGGGGTCTGTGGACGAGCAGATGCAGAGCCAGCTGGGACTTTTGAAAGGACTGGGAGTCATCAGGAACGTGGTGTGGCTGTTGAGTGCCCTCCCCGATCAGACCAGCCCTGGGAGGACCCTAGCCTTAAACCGGGCCAGCACCACCCGATCCACTCACCTCTAGGCCAGAGAGAGGGAGCAGGGGTGCAGACTTACTATGTGCCTGCCACATGCACACAGAGGCCCTAAGACCCTACCTCTAATGGCATTGTGCATGCGGTACCCTTCTTGTGGGCACTGGGATGGGTGGAGGACACCTCCTCTCCACTGATCCCCACACAGCGTGCTGCAGACAGACACACAGGTGCTCACAAAGGATACAAATGGAGAAAACATTGAGAAGCACAAATTGAAAACCCTAAGACAAACCCCTCACAGACTCAGGCACACATTGAGAAGGGCACAAACCAACCCTGGACCCACAGAAATAAATGCACCAAGATTTTCCCAAAGGCCAGGAGGTAGGACATACCTGGCCTGGGGACATTCAAGGGCATGCATGGTCTATAGAGAATTTTTTTTCTTTTTGGTACTGGGGATCGAACTCAGGACCTTGTACTTATGAGGCAGGCAGTGGCACCACTGAGCTAAATCCCTGGCGCCAGTCTATAGAGAATTTTTAAATAAAAAAAATGTTATTGGTACATGCTTGTGGTCCATAACGATTACATTCATTGTGAGAAGTTGGTACATTTACATGACACATCTTAATTCTTTTTCTCCTGCTCCCCCCTTTTCCTTCTCCCTCCTCCTGTAGAGAATTTAAAACAATAATAAAACTCACTTCTGGCTTGCTTTTATTATCATCTTGCCCTGGCAATTCCTGTGTCAGTGAAAAGATATTCCTCCCTTCTCCCCAGATTATTATTTTTTTGTTTTCGGGGGGTACCAGGGATCGAACTCAGGTTTTTGCACTTGCAAGGCAGGCACCAGAACCACTGAGCTAAATCCCCAGCCCTCCCCAGATTATTTTTTTATTTCTGACCTAATCAATAGCTGTTCAGAGTATCTTGTTGTGGTAAAGTATGTATAACATAAAGTTACCATTGTAACCATTTTGTTATTGTGATATTTTAACTTCCGGTATGTTCTTGCCAATGTCAAATATGGAATTTACCACTGAGCTCCATCCCCTGCCCCTACTTTAATCATTTTAATTTTGTAATTCAGTGGTATTATATCCATTCACAATGTAGTACATTGTCACCACTACTGACTAACAGAACTTTTATCATCCCAGACAGAAACTCGGAACCTATTAAACAATAGCTCCCTCTTCTCCTTCCCCTAGCTCCTGGTAACCTCTTCCTACTCTTTCATCTTTTTATTTCTTTTGTTTGTTTGTTTTTCTTCCTTAAGTGATGCTGGGAATTGAACCCTGGCCTTCGTCTACATGCCGGGTAAGCAACATCCCAGCCCTCTCTGCTCTCTGCTTCTGTGACTTGGACTGTGCTGGGAGCTCACTGACTTGAAATATTCACATATATAATACATGTGCTTTTGTATCCTAACCTGTCGATTTATAATAATAAACATATAGCTTCAAGTACAGCATCTTATTACTCATCCTTTAATTAACCCTATTCGATACCAAAGTTACTTCCAAGAATTTCTGTCCGTGTCACTGGACCTTGCATAGGTTTCACGGTTGGAATTTACCAAGTCAGTTCAGATTCAGTTTGTGTCTCCAAGCCAGAGCTTAGTAACAGGGAAGTTGTAGAAATGGAACTTGAATGGATTCATTTTGTGTTAAATTTAAAACAGTGGTAGAATCCATGCTCAGCATGCTTGAGGCTGCAGGTCCAATCCTCAGCACCACACACAAAAAAAGTAAAACAAGAATGAATGGCTGTGGTGGTTCGTGCCTGTAATTCCAGCACTCTGGGAGGCTGAGGCAGGAGGATCTCAGTCTGGGCAAGTAGTGACTTAGCAAGACCTTGTCACAATAATAAAAACATAAAAAGGGATGGGGATATAGCAGAGAGCAAAGGCCCTGGGTTCAATCCCTAGTACAGTACCCAACAACAACAGATAGAGGTGTAAGTCAGAGGGAGACCATGTGTGAAAAAGAGAGTGTCCTGTGAGGCTATGATAATTTTGTTTGGAAAGGGCCGATTTTAGATCAAACAGGAAATATTGTACTGAATTTTAACAGTATGTTTAAAATTGAAGTTTCTTCTTGTCAAATTGTCCGTTTTAAATTTTTGTTAAGTTCTAGTGTAATGTTATTCAGTACCGGGACAGACCAGTATGTAAGTAGATACTTTCTCTCCCTCTCCCTCTCCCTCTCCCTCTCCCTCCTCTCCCCACCTCTCTTTGTACTGGGGATCGAACTTGGGTCCTTCCGCTTGCTAGGCAGGTGGTGGCACCACTGAGCTAAATACCGGCCCTCCCTCTCTTTTTAAATGATGTAATTTTAAAGTATTTGTCCATTTTTCCTCCTGTGTTATAATCATTTCTTATTTTATTAATTTTTGCAATGGTATGAGCTTGTATACAACATTCAATAAAGGAAACTTATGGTTGCTTGCCAAGTATTAATTATTGTTCATTTCATGATTACAATTTTATCTTATAGAGAAGTAGTGTTAAAAGTCCGCTCCGGGTGTGGACCACGTCCGGGTCCACCCTGAGACCCGCGCTCGTGCACACCCCATCGGGGACACGCGCATCCGGAAAGGTGGTCACAGCTTGGCACGGGCTGGGACACTGGAGGGCAAGGTGGGGTCCGCGGTGGATGGACAGGAGGGAGAAGAGGACGTGGGCGCTGCGACTCTAGGAGTCCCCGTCCCGCCCCTCGGCCCACGGTCCCACCCCGATGCACTCCCGAGGTCGACCACGAGGTGTCGTTGTGGCAAAGCAGTCTTCGCCTCCAGGCCCTTCCGAAGCCACTCGACGACGCTCGCAGCCCCGGCGTCCTCTCTGCGCAGGTTCAGTACCTCTAAGTGCCATCTCTGCCCCGGGCACCTGGACGCACGAGTACCACCTCCTGGAGGAGAGCGGGACTGGGAGAGATCGGAAGGAGACGCGTCTCAGGGCCCGTAGGTCCCCACCCTGGCTTTGAGCTTTCCTGCGGTGGGGGTGGGGTGGGACCAGGAGCCACCTCAGAGTCTGGCCAGATGTGGGTGCAAAAAAAAAGTATTGTCTACTGTCACTGTGAAGAGGAAAGGGGAGAAGAGGAGGAGGAGGCCCCCAGACAGAGCCGTGTACATACACTCATGAATATTCGAGGAATCTATCTGGAGACACCAAAGGGACATTAGAGTCAGGCGTGGTGACACACTCCTGCATTCCCAGCACTCTGGGAGGCTGAGGCAGGAGGAGCAAAAGCTCGACTTCAACCTGGGCAACTTAACAACTTACCCTTTCTCAAGAAAATAGAAAATAATGATAATTAAAAAAGACAGAGATGTGGCTCATGAATTCAACCTCCAGTATGAAAAAATAAAGACATTAGTATGCCTCAAGGCTAGTAACCAGCTGCTGAGGGGGAGAAATTTCCACCTGGGTACATTTTGGTACATTTTGTTGTTGTTGTTGGTTTTTTTTTTTTTTTTTTTTTTTTTTTTTTTTTTGGTACCGGAGATTGAACTCGGGTCCTTGCACTTGCAAGGCAGGCCACCAAACCGCTGAGCTAAATCCCCAGCCCCATTTTGGAACATTTTGTTCATTTTGAATTTTGAGCCATCGGAATGAGTGAATCACCATTCTGGGGAGGAAAAAAATCATTAAATTAAAAATGGTAAAATCTGTAAAACTAAAATGAAGATCAGGTGGCTGTGTCATGTTGAATGGGCTAGGGAGATAGAAACTGAGCCTTCACACTGGGCCCCTGGGCCCAGGGACAGATGGAGACGCTCTGGGGCCTCGAGCAACAGGACCAGGTGTGGTCTCAGCTCATGAGCTTTTGGGGGCTCCAAAAGTACAAAGGCACCGATAAACCAAAACTACAGGTTCCAGATTTTGGGAGAAAACTGGCAGGTGCAAATGAGCCCAGCAAACTTCTGAAGAGAGGACTGCAGAATGGAGCTGGTGCCCACTGGCTGGCCCAGTGCTCCAAACCGGCCAAGAGTGAGGCGTTGGGGTGGGGTGGGAGGGGAGGGGGGTATCCGCGGTGGGTGTGGGGGGCGTAGCGGGGCGCCCCACCCCCCCTAGCTGGACCCAGAGAACCGCAGGGCTGCCATCAGCGGCAAGGCTGCCACCACCACCTCCACCCCTGCCAGACTCGGGAGCCTCTGCTTGGCCCCACCGGTGACCTGCACACCCACTCCAAGGCCAGGAGGGGACCGCTAGGACGCCTCGGCCTCCACAAATGGATGTGTCAGCCGTCCAGGTCTCCAGAAGAGTTACGAATGGGGTATGGGCTGTCGTCCCTGGTCATGCATTTGGCGGGGGCTCCCAGGGACTGAATGGAAAGAAGGGAGGTCTTAGAACCTCTCAGCTCCCTCCTGGCCCAGGGCCCCTGCAGATCAATGCACCTGCACCACCAGGCCACCATCCTGCTGTCCACAAAGGAATGCAGATTCCTAGACTGATGACATGAGCCCTGTACCACCAGCTCTCTGGGAGGGTGAGGCAGGCAGCTTGCAAAATCAAGCCCAGCCTGGGGCTGGGGATTTAGATCAGTGGTGCCACCACCTGCCTCGATCCTAAGTTCGATCCCCAATACTAAAAAAAAAAAAAAAAAAAAAAAAAAAGTCAAGCCCAGCCCAGGCAACTTAGTGATTTAGTGAGACTTTGCCTCAAAATAAATAAATAAACACATACATACACACATAAATAAATAAGGCTGGGATAGAGCTAATGAGAAGGCCCTGGTTTCGATCCCCATGACAAAAAAATAAATAACTTACACAAAGCCAAAATAAAAATCCTTATAGAGAGTTAAAAGACTTGTGGAACATGGAAGATGGAAGAAAATGTCTACAACACAAATGTCTATAACATATAAAGACATCCTACACACTAATAGTGAAAAAATGAGGAGCCCAACAGAAAGGGCAACCAATGACAGGAAGTAGCAGGAAGGGGTTTTTCTGGGGCTGAAAGAGGTGGACAGGACTGAGGGTTGGTGTCCCGGAAGTTAGAGGGGACTTGTTTTCTCCCAGGGGCACGAGACTAGCCTCTCTCCTCCTTTTGCTTTCTCCCCCCCCTTTTTATTAGACAGGGTCTTGCTATGTAACCCAGGCTGGCTTTCAGCTCATGGTGATCCTCCTGCCTCAGCCTTCCAAGTGCTGCTGGGATTACAGGCATGTGCCACTGGCATCATTCTTTCTTTCCTTCTTTCTTCCTGCGGTACTGGGGCTTAAATCCAAGGCCTCCACAAGGAGTTATATCCTCAGCCCTTTTTAATTTTTATATTTTAAAATTTGAGACAGGACCTGGCTAAGTGTCCAAATTGCCCACGCTGAGCTCAAACTTGCATGTCTCCTGCCTCGGCCTCCCATAGTGCTGGGATTGCAGGCCTGTGCCACCACACCTGGGTACTGCCTCCTCTTTCTTCTAGGACGAGGCACAGGAACACTGTCTTTGCCAATCAGCCCAGTAGAACTGTGAGCGCACCCACGCTCACACACACCACACACGCTCACACGCGACGCTAAGAAAACCTGAGAGGCCGCGCAATCGGCCGTCCCAGAGAGGAGCTGCGTGGGGCAGGCACCTTGGAGGAGCAGCTGAGCTCGAGGCCGGTGGGTGGCGCTGTTGATGACCTCCCTTCCTCCACTCCCTCCTCCCGTTTCTTTTCAGGTCTCCACCCCACCCCAGGCCCAAAAGAGGATTCTCGCTGCACCAGCTTTTGAAAGGAGCAGCGGGCTTCCTGGGGGAGTTTATAGCCATGTGGGAGATGTTTCCATTGTCCTAACGATGGGGTGCTGTGAACCCTGATGGGAGGGTGGGAGCTAGAATCCCTGACAGTCGCACCCACGTGTGATAGTCTGATGTCCCACTGGACAGAAATGCAGGTGGAAAATGTGACCCAAGAATGTGACCCCATTTCACATCTTAACAGACAGGCTCTGCAGGGCCGGGACTGCACTCAGGGTCTGCTACAGCGTGACAGTGCTTCTGGTTTCTCCACTGTGGTGTCTTTGCTGCAGCTGCCATTTCAACATGACCAGGTCACCACAGCAATGGCATTTCACCGCCCAGAAGTCCACTGGTATCTGTCAGTGGCTGCTGCTGTCACATTCCTAGAAATTCTGGATGCAGAGGAAAGCAGCTAGCTGTGTCATGATGCTTTCTAGAACACTTGGGCTTGAGTGCATGTCTTGAAATATATATCATTTTATTATAGTATACATTTCCTTCTTGTTTTTCCATTTATTTTATTTTATTTTAGAAACAGGCTCTTGTTCTGCTGTCCAGGATGGCCTCAAACCCCTGGGCTCGAGCCACCCTCCTGCCTCAGCCTCTCGAATAGCTGAGATGACAGGCACAAATCATCATCCCTTGGCTTTGTTTTTCCTTTGTAGATGGGGTATTGTACTGACATTTTTGCAATGATATGTGTTAGTGGGTTCTATTGGCTACTTCTTCCTTTAGGATAGTGTGTTTGTCATGGAAAAGGGCACTGCCACTTTGGGATTAAGAATGGCTGGTCTAGGGCCATGGACTTAGCTCAGTGGTGCCGCGCCTGCCTTGCTAGTGCAAGGTCCTAAGTTCTATCCCCATTACTGAAAAAGAAGAAAGGATGGCTGGTCTGAGCCAGTCAGCAGATGGCACTGCATCAGTGAAGATTAGAGGGCCATGGTCCTTTACTGCTTTCTGTCACTTTCACATTTTGGCGTGAACAAGGAGACAACTGTATAACCCTGATGACTACTGGCAGCCGCTTTGTGACCATGAGGGGTAGTATTCTTGAAGATAAAACCAACGTGGATGGAGATGGAGGACCTGGATCTTTGGTGACCTCCCTGAGTCAGAATGGAGCACTCCTGGATCTCCATCCCTGTGAGATTAGTGACCCTGCGGGGATGGCACTAGCCACCAACTGCTAGGGGACAATGGCCTGAGTGGTATGGATTCCCCTCTTGAAAGGGCACCCCAGTGAGCAAGGACACATCTGCCTCTTGCTCTTGATGTCCATGGCTGCTCCTGCGTCCAACCCTTTGAAGATGACTGGAATCCAGATCTCAGAGGAACCACAGCAGCTGCAGGCTTTTGGTTTCTCCCCACTTCTGGGCAATGCGGGGGGCTCCAAGGGGTGGGATGGAGGCTGAGAGGGTCTGGGTCTCCATTAGAGCTTGGAGTTCTGTGCCCACGGGCAGGCCCAAGTGGGATTCCGACACAGAAATGCTGCCAGCAGCCCCACACCTCACAGGCACAGCTGGAGAGGGCTTAGGAGTTGCCTTTGTCAGTCAGTGTGGCTGTGTGTAGCTACAGAGGAGTGTGTAGCTCCTAAGGAGAGGAGGTTCAAACCACAGCACACCCATCATGCCATTCACGGTGGTTCCTGCCTGTGATATTTCCTGAGGCTTCTCCATGCTGATCACCATGCCAGGTGCTGGGCAGGAAAGGATGTACCTCTTCTTTATACCCAAGGACTTCAACCTGCCAAGAACTAAACAAAGAACAAGACAGCCCTGTACCTGCTGCTAAAGGACCAACTCCAAGAGAGACTGTGATATTTAAAAAGCAAGATACAGAACAGGGCAGATTGTGCACTAACTCTGTTGTACAAAATGGAGATACAGAAAACCTTTGAGCTTGAACCCACACAGAATGTCTCCGGGGAGACCCAAAAGAGAATGATTTGGGGAACCAAGTGGGGAACCAAGCCTAGGAAGGACACCCAAGTAGGAAACTTGCCTTTCTGGTCCACCTTTGGTATAGTTGGAGTATTTTGCAATGTGTTTTTTATTTAAATTTTAAAAACCAGGAAATTGTAACATCCTAGAAAAGTACTCAAGCTATTTTGTCATCTGGAAGTGATAAATTTAGGCTTCAAAATCCAAGGTACAACATGACCCCTATTTTTGTAGAGAAAAATGTATGCTGCATTTCAATAGATGGGAAAATGTTGCATTTGGTGCCATTTTGACTGGGCT
Organism: Fukomys damarensis; assembly: GCF_012274545.1. NCBI lineage: Eukaryota > Metazoa > Chordata > Mammalia > Rodentia > Bathyergidae > Fukomys > Fukomys damarensis. The sequence goes on along the minus strand of NW_022900919.1, from coordinate 19,040,772 downwards.
TCATTTGACCTTCTTCTGATAAAAATGCTAACAGTAGAAAAGGGTATAAATGTAAAAGAGTATGATCTTTCCCCTTTCCCCTTTCCCTCCATCTAGCTCCCTGTATCCTGTGCTCAGTTGCTCACATGAGAAAAGTTAACAGTCAAGTTGGGCATGGTGGAGCACACCTATAATCCCAGAACTTGAGGCTGAGGCAGGAGGATGACAGCAAGTTCGAGGCCAGCCTGGGCTTCATAGTGAATTCAAGGCCAGCCTGAACTACAAAGCGAGATCCTGTCTCAACAAATAATGTTGTCAATCATGATGTCTCCGTGGGAGGATTTCAGAGGATGTATTCTTTGTGGGCTTCTCTGAAATTTCTAATTTTTCTCAGGAAGCACATATTACCTTGGGAATAAGAAAAAAATGGCCTGAATTAAGAGCGATCCCTGCATCTCACTCACTTTGGGGAACACACTGGATGACAAGAGACAACATTTCTAAATTCCAGAAAGGTCTAACTGTTCCATTTTTTAATAAAATCCCCTCATCACCTCTGGCTCTGACCTCATGGCCTCCACCTCCCTCCTCCGAGCCTCTTCCCACCAACCTCCTTTGAGAGGCAGGGGGAACCCCACAGAGGGACCTGTTGCTCTGCTGAAGCATCCTGGGGCTGAATCCAGGAATCATCCTCGTCTCCTTCCTTGAGAGGAGCTGTCTAGAAAAGGGTTGGAAATACAGTAAAGGGAGAAAATGAAGCAACCTGAAAAATCCCTCCTGCATGAAGATCTCAGGTTAAAAATGAGTGGCCTTGTTAAAACCACACCTTAATGAGGCTCCTTTCCGGCCTAATTGTCACCATGGCAATGACCCCTGGTGGCCATCTTTAATTAACTTGGAATCAGAGTCGCCAAATGAGCTCCTCCAGTAAATTGCTCACCAGCCCAGGCAGTCACGCGGCCCCTCCTCTGTCCTCTGCCCTCTCTCCTCTGGCACAGCTGATGGGGCAGGAAATTTTCAGCCCTGGCTTTCCTCTCTAGCTGCTGGATTTGCCTGGCATAGCCAGGGGAGGGCTCAGACCTGTGGTGATAGTAACAGCTAGCATGCTAAGTATTCTGTATGCATTGTCCCTTTTAATCTTCATAGTAATAATAAGCAGGATGCACTGTCATCTGTCATCTTTTCAGGTGAGGAAACTGAGGCACAGCAAGGCTTAGTCAGTGTCAGAGGTGGGATTTAAACCCAGGTAATCTGGTTCCAGAGTCAGCATTTCTTTTGTGTATGTGGTAATGGGGACTGAATCCAGGGCCTCCACACTGAGCTACATCCCCAGCCTCTTTCCTTATTTATTTATTTATTTTTGGTTTGGTACCAGGGATTGAACTCAGGACCTTCTGCTTGCAAGGCAGGTGGTGGAACTAATGAGCTAAATCCCTGGCCCCCGTTTCCTTTATTTTTTGAGAAAGGGTCTTGCTAAGTCACCCAAGTTGGGCTCCAAATTTTGATCCTCATGCCTCAGCCTCCCAGAGTACTGGGATCACACAGCTGGCCCCAGTGTCACATTACATGACTGCTGGAAGTGAAGTTCCCTGGGTCTCTTGTTTCTTTTGAGCACAACAAAGACCTGGAGTTGTTTCCCCTATCTGCTGGTTTGCAGATGTGTGAGCTTGGCTCGCTTCCTTCACATTTCTGCATGTTATGGCTTGTATCTAAATGTCCCCCCAAAGCCTCAAATGCTCATGGATCATGGGTGTGAGACTGGTTTGTCCACGGAGGGGTTTAGAGCTGGGTGCGATGTTGGGAGGTGAAGCCTGTAGGCGGGAAGAGGTGGCTCACTGTGGGTGTGGCCTGGAAGGATGTATCTCCTCCCCCGATGGCTCTCTGCTTCCTGCCTGCCATTCCATGCCCTCTTCCTCCCCTGCCATTCCCCTCTGCCATGCTGCCCTGCCTTGGAACCAGCCAACTATGTATGACTTGAGACTTTTACAAGCTGTGAGCTAGGATAAACCTCTTCTCCTTTAACTTGTGGGTGTTGGGTATTGTGTCCCAGCAATGAGAAAGTAACTAGGACACGGAGCCTTTTTTCTTTATCTGGAATGGAGTAGTGGGTCGTTAAAGTGGGCTGGGGGCAGGTAAGGGACCTGAGCAGCCTCACTGAGTCTGTTCAACAATGATTCTCGACTCTGCCGGAAGAACCTTTCTACCGTCCACACCCTGGTGTGGTTTCACAGCAAAATGTCAGGGAGGTCACGAGATAGTGAGTGTGATTCCCCATCCTTCCAGGAGCTCAACCCCAAATTCCCACCCACAGTCATCATCCTAGACTACTCTACTGCCCACAGCCACCCCAATCCCCCCACAAACCTCAGCAACTCTCTCTTCAAAGCCTATGGAGATGTCCAATGCTCGCCCTCCACTCTGTCCCAATAGGGGCTCAGGTGGGGTGGGGGGTGGACAGGCAGAGACCACTGAGGAAGACAGAGGCTCTCTTGGCTGCGGCAAGAACTTTGAGTTTTATTCTGAGTGATTCCAGTAGCTATAGAAGGACTTTAATCACGGTCAGAACTGTCTCTTGAAAAGATCGACCTGGGGCTGAGTGTAGCTCAGTGATAGAATACCGGCGTGGCATGTGAGAGGCTCTGATTGGATCCTCAGCATGGAAGAGAGGAAGGAAGAGAGGAGGGAGGAAGGGCGGGAGGGAGCCGCGAGGGAGGGAGTGAGGGAGGAGAAAGCAGAGAGGAGAGAGGGAGAAAGCGGATAGACAAACCCACCCGAGGAAGAAGTCCTGGGTGGAGAATGGCTTGAGGCACAAGATGAAGCAGCGAGATGAGTCAGGCAACTTTTGAGTTGTGGGGCAGCAGACGGCGGCTGGAACGTCTCCCTGGCCCAGGTTGTGGGGACCCAGCCACTCCTCCAGGTGGCCCCGCCAGGCGATTTGCGTTTCAGCACCTCTGGGCGGACAGCGCCCACCCCTCTGCGCGGGGCCGGTCCTCAGTATCCGTTCCGCCCCGCAGTGGTCGCCGCCGGAGCCCTGGATTCGCTTCCTTTGAAACTCGAATGCCACCTTCCAAAGTAGAGGTCAACAGTGTGCAGCCGCACCAAGTCACCGTGAGCACCCTCGCCTCACACCTAGGGACTTTGGACACCAGCAGGAAGGGCTGCCCGAGAGCAAGCCCGCTGAAAACTGTTTCCTTTGCTCTAGACTCTCAGGTTAATTTTCCGGACTTGGAGCCAGGTCTGCGATGGCTTGGGGGAAGAGCGGAGGTTCACGATGTGGAGGTGTCCTGGCAGCGTGCGTCGTTTTGGTGTGGCTCTGCCAACAGTGCTTCAAGAACTACGTGGTCTTCTCTGAGAGGGGGCAGCCCAGACCCAGAGCAGAATTCTCCCCACAAAGATGCTTTCTGTGAGGTGGCTGGGAGAACCCCCGACTAACCCAGACATTCACACACATTGGCAACTTCTCGGCACTGAGCAGGGTCCCTTTTCCAGGAATCGGAACTTCAGTGGGGATCTGTGGACCTAAGAGACTTCAGGTCCTGGAGGTGCGGTCAGCATGATCAGGAGGAGCTGCCAGTTTCTTTTCAAAATGACCTCCCAGTGTCCATTCCCCAAAGAAGAGCTTCCTCTCAGCTTCTCTGTGGAGAAGAAAAGGGGATCAAAGAGGGACTCTGGCTTTAGGGATCCCTGAGCCCAAAGCAGGACCACGTGGAGCCTCACCTGCCCACAGTGCTGAAGTCTTCAGACCTGCCAGCCCCTTCTTTCTCCTTCCTCTATCGGGGGCCTCCCTACACTGGGCTGTGGCCTGGCCTTCAGGCTCACTGTATCCCTCAAATGTCCCCAAATCAGTCCCATTTCAGAACCAGCCACCCTTTGGGGACAATAAGGTGGACACAGAAAAGGAGGGAGCTGACCAGGCTAGAGGTCAACTCCCAGCTCTTAATCTTGCTCCTCACATGCTGGGTGACCTTGGTGGAGTCACCCCACACTACTCCTCTCAGCCCTTATCTTCCCGATTTACAAATAGGAAATGTGGACCTGTCCTGCCCAGGGTCCCACTCCAGTCACCTTCGGTGTGTCTCTTCCCTTGTAGGGACCCAGCACTTTATTTCTAGAACTTTGTTGTTGTTGTTGTTGTTGTTTTGAGACAGGGTCTTGCTATATAGTCCAGGTTGGCCTCAAACTCACAGCAGTCTTCCTACCTCAACCTCCTGAGTGCTGGGATTATAAGCATGAACCACCATAGCCAGCCCATTTCCAGAACTTTTGAAGGGGCCTAGGGAGCAGCAGGAGGCTTCCAGCCAGCTGCCCCAGAAGCCAGAACACCCAACTCCCCTTCACTGAGACTCCATCTCCCTCCTGTGTAAACCCCAGAGAATAAGACTTCTCAGATGAGCAAGAGGATTAAAGGAGACCAAACTCCAGTGACCCATCCATCCCTGTGCCGTCACAGTCTTCTCCACGAAACACCCCCAAGGGCTGGCACTTCAGCTCTGATGGGTTCACAAGGTTAAATGACATGGCTAAGGTCACCCAGCTGGAAATGCGTAGCTCTGCACTCCAACAACAGTGAGTATCTGGGAGAGCAGGCCTCAGGCTCCCAACACTGGGGCAAACACCAAAAGCCAGGACTCCCGCACCTGCCCGGAGCCATCGGCTCTGACCTTATTCCTTGGGCCCCTGGGGTCCAGGGCTGGCTCCACCCTATACTCTCTGGATCCCACCCACTGCCCCACTGCACCCTCACTCTGCGGCAGCCCACCTGCCCTGTGTCTAGGGTAGGACTTTTCCATCCTCTGCTCCTCCACCATCTACTGATTCTGCCATTTTTCAAAGCCAAGATGCAACTGTTTTGTTTTATTTCGGGAGGGGTACCAACCAATTCAACTGGTTTTTAATTAGCTGCAATGATGGACTGTGGGGAGCTCAGGTATTTTTAAAAAATCTATTAAAACAACTGTTCCACGCACGCATAAGCTGCATGCCTGCACACAGACACAAGCCAGGCCTCCTGAATTAGCTCTCTCCTCAGCTGCCCACCACCACCTCGCGTGGGGAGTGGACAGGAAAACCCTGCGCGGCTGGTGGTGGCATCAGGGATGTCACTGTCAGCCCAGGTTGCACATGGCACCCCTGCCCCAGGGCCAAGGTGGGCTAAGGGCCACAGGGGAAGGTTTCTCACCTCCAGACTGCAGTGAGTGAGTGGGGCCCGCGTGCCCGGCTTCCAGCTGGAGTCCCCTTATTGTGCCACCTGTACTCCCAACTTCCAGGCCACCCTACTGCACACAGAAGGTGCCTTGCCGAGTGTCATTTCCTTGCGCCTCTTGTCTGGATCTGGTTTGCTACCGCGACTTTGGTTCCCCCTGCTGGTATCTGTGGTAACGACCTGGACCCCTATGTCCTGGACAAAAGCTTGCTCGTTCATGCGTTCATTTATTCATTGTCATTCATTTTCATTCGTGTTTTCTCCCCCCGCCAGGCTCTTTCTGAAGTGGTGGATATGGTGCATGCTAGGCAAGCCCCATATTCCTGAGGTACATCCCCAGTCCTTTGAAAGCATTGTATCTATATATACAATTTTTCCCCAGTGCTGGGGATCATAATATGACCTTTCTTGCTCTATCACTGAGCTACACCCCCAGACCAGAAAGGTTAATTTTTTTGAATTTCAGGGGACTCTGCCTGTTTTAAATTCAGGGAACTCTGCACTGCCCAACTCTATCCTCACCTCTTGCCCAGGTTATCTCTGAGAAGCAGCCAGGAAGATGTGATTTTCCAACAACTTTATCCTGAATGCAAACAACATAAAAATGCTTTAATTTACCCAATAAATACCAAGCTAACAGTGATTGAACACTTACTGCCAGGAAGTAAGTTGGGTCCTTTGCAGGCATGAGGGCAGTTAACTCTCAACGATCCTGGCAGGTGGTAGGTACAGTCAGCATCCCCACTTTCCAGTGGGAAACATCCGGGCCCAAGGAGATGTGCCCAAGGTCACACAAAAAGGGTGAAAGACTTGAGCCTGCGTTGTTTCTGGAGCCCAGGCCTGCAAACTCCATGTCAGAGCAAGGAATACCATGGAGAGAAGAAAATGAAAACTAAATTTTCACAGTGGCTTCAAATTATCCTCATGCTTTAACCTTGGATAATTTTTCCTAGAAAGAGGCACAGATGAATGTTGTACCTAGAGACGTTGGGGCTTCCTGGCCATTTCCCGTGTCTGTGTTTGCTTGTGGCACCAGCATTTACAGGAGTGAAATGGTTTCTCCACATTTCCAAAGGGAGGTGGGTTTCTAAAAAAGCTTTGTAAATTACTACTACGTGGTTTGAGATTTTTATTCCATCCCTGCAAAACTACTTCCTGGCTGGGCTGTATAGCTCAGTGATGAAGGGCTTGTGGGAAGAGGCCCTGGATTCAACCCTCAGCACCACCAAAATGTGGGTGTTGGGGTGGGTAAGAGAAGGAGGTTTAGCTAGGTTCAGTGGGCTGTTCTTCACCCCTAAAAACCCAAGAACCTTAATAGTCAGACCAATCACCCTCTGCCAGAGTAGATTCCTCACTCTGGCGGAATCTCACCTTTGTTCCTGGGGATATGAACGGCCCCACCCACTGTCCTCACCGCGGACTCTTGGGTGCAGCTGTGGTGTGGACCATACATGCTGTAATAAAGCTGCCCTGTGCAGTGAGCCGGGGGCAACTCCTCGACTTGGGAGGGTCCCAAGTGAGCAAGTCATGGACACAGACCAGGAGTCCAAGAATCTTAGGATGCAGACAGGTTTGGAAACCAGCTAATCCAACTGGGATTTAACATGAGTGTCTCCAAGGTGCCACGTGAAACTGTCCGCTCTTACCTCTATTCCAAGGTGCAAACTAGAGGGCCAGGATGTGACTTTCTGCTCCTTCCAGCCTCACCCCTGTACCCGTGCCAGGCGTGTATATTAATTGAGTGTATCTGGTCTCCTCTTTCAAGATTAAGTTCCTCCAATGGCCCGATTGTATGTCACTCACCACTATAGTCCAAGCCCCAAGCCCAAGGTCTGACATAGACTAGGAGCTGAACTGAGTAAATTTACTCAGGAGTGGGGAGGGAGAGAGACAGCTCCTGCCTGGTGATCACCTGTACTTTATTGTTTTCTGTGGTACTGGGGATTGAATGCAGGGCCTTCCCAGTCAGCTACATTCCCAGCTTTTTTTGTTTTTAATTTTGAGACGGGATCTTGCTATGTTGTCCGGTCTGCGCTCTAACTTGCAAACCTCCTGCCTCAGCTTCCCAGAGTGCTGAGATTACATGCATGAGCCACCATACCTGGCTCATCTGCCCTCTTTGAATCCTCAAAGAGATGAAGCACTCACTGCTTCCGCATGTGACTGCTTCCTTCAGGTGTCAGTTAAGGGGCTGGGATCTTCCTTCTGCTGACGCCCAGACCAAGCAGCACCCTCTAAGCCTTTCCTCAGTCCTGGAAAAAGCTACCGGTTGTACAAGGTAGCCAGATACATGCCTGCATTCTGTTCTCAGGGCCCAGTCCAAGTGGGAAATCTCTTCCCAAAGGGTATGGGAAACCCACCTGAGGTTCAGAAGAGAATCCAGTCCACCTAGAGAGGCAGGGTGAGCTCCCGACACCGTGTATACCTGACTAGGAGCTCCTCACTGGAGCCCTTCTGTGTGTTTGTTACAAGTTTCCGCCTTGGTAATGTAATGGCACATAGGCCTCACAGTATTTACCTGTGTCCATGTGAGCCACAGAGTATGCACAAGTCCATGCATGTGTGCATGTACATCTCTGTATCTGGACACAGGCTGTGCATGGATCCAGGATGGAGGTCAGAGGAAGTCTGTGTCCTGGGGGAAGAGGGTGACATAGAAGAGGGTGCACAGAAGAACTGGGACAGCATGACTCTAGGGGTGTACATGTGTGCAGGAGTATGTGTGTTCACAAGCAAACAAGTGGGTGGCCTGTGTGCATGTGTGTGCACATGGACATGACCACAAACTGCAGTTGGGCTTTATGTCCAGGTGGCAGTGTGTGGCTGTTTCTGCAACACTGACCTTGCTGCTGTCCTTGCGTGCGTCCTTGTGTACATGGGTGTACATATGTCTACAATGTAATCCCGAGCCTGTTTGTGTGTGAGCGGTTATGTCTGATGTGTGCTTCTGTGTCTGGCCACAAAGCCCTCTCGAGTAAGGGTTGGACGACTCTGTGATTTCACAGGAATCCTCCACTCTGCCTCCATGTCCCCCAGCCCCACGGGCACAGGCAGATCCCCTGGCCACAAAGGTCAAGCCCCACAGTCCAGGAGGCTGGCTAAGCATCTGGGGAGGTATGTGTAGGTGACTGGTGTTTACCAGTGACCACAGCCAGTCTTTGTCTGGTGCCCACTCCCCGTGACCTTCAAATTCCTGGTCCTGGCAGGATCTCAGCTGTCCTTGGTCACAGACTGCCTTCCCCAAGGAGTCCCTTTAACTCACAGCCCTTTTCTGGCCAGGGGGTTGAGAGTTGGGGGATATTCATCTCGGGGAGTTTTTGTTTCGCCTCATGAAAGGCCTCAATGGCTGGGAATACCATTCTAATTACGGGAAGCCCAGCTTATGTGGGGGACACAAAGGGCTGTGGTCTCATAGCAGCCCCTTCCATCCGTCAAATAAGGCTGTCTAATGATGGGGTGAGAGCTGTGAATGCCTAAAACAAACTCCAAAAGGAGGGAAAATAAAGCCGCCGGGGGCTTAAAATATATTAAATTACCCTGATTAGGAGTCGTGGCTTTGCAGGCACTGGTTGAAGAGGCTGGGGAGGCTGAGAGTCCTGATATTCAAGTGGGGGGAGAGGGGTCAGTAGGTCGGGGTGGGGGGGTTCCCAGAGCCCTGGCCCATTCTCATGCTAACACGGGGACACACTGCAGGCTTAGTGGGCTGGAAAATAGAAATGAATTTGCCATAATCCTCCTCCTCCCTCCCGCTGCAGTCCCGAGGCTTTGCCTAATTGCTGCCCTAAGAGCCTGCTGGGCTTGGGGGCCGGCCACACCCAGGAGCAGACACCGTGGCCCTCACTGGCATCTTGTTCCTCCTTTCAGTGGGGCCCAGCAGTGAGAGGGACTCCAAGGCTCACCTGAAGAAGTAAGGAAAGCAGGTGGTGCCAGTGTGCATGTGAATGTGTGTGTGTGCACACACACTTGTGCATGGGTGTGCACACACAACTCCCAGTTAACCATCACAACTATCCCTTCAGTCTTCCATACACGCCTCACACACACCTCTTCCTACACCTTTTTGCAGACACACGTGCAGCGGCTCACAATTTGCAGACACACATATGCATTCCGAGGTGAACACACATAGCAGCCACGGACGCTTTCACGAGCTGTTTACAGAGACCAGGCAGAGACAAACCTTTCTCCCCCTAAGGCAACTGCCTCTCAGACATCCACGCGCATTCATGTGACCCTTCAGGAGCGACCCGGAAGCAGGGGTCTGGCCCAGTATCGGTGGTGTACAGCAGGGGAAACAGGCTCAGCAGCCAGCCAAGAGATGGCCCTTTCCCAGCCTCAGTGGAGTCTGCCCCATTTCTAAATGCAGGACCTTGGAGAAGTCGTCCCCTCTCTGGGCCTCAGTTCTCTGCTATTAAAGGTCGGAGATGAGGAGAAGCCAAGTCAAAGAGACTGCACCTTCTGACCTTCTCGTCCTTGCACATGCACACATGCACGAGCACGGCGGGTGGGCGGGCACCTCCACCGTGGTAACGATGACTCCCGCAGACGTTGGTTCACGTCCTTGCAGACTAGAAGGTCCTAGGAGCAGCCCCAATTCTCCCAGGTACTGCCGTACACCGTCCCTTCCACCCACCTTCAGCCGCTGTGGCTTCATCAATACAAACGTGCAGGTTTGAGACAGCAACGTCAGGTGAGGTGCGAACCATTGGGCCCCACAGTGTGGCGCCAGGGACCCGGAAGAGGCGTTCTCTGACTCCGGGCGGCCCTCTGCCGGCAGATCTGGGGCCGTCGCTCTGGGAGGTGGCCAAGCACGTGACCCTCGGATCTGACCCCCAAATCCTCCGTGAAACCACCCGCTCTGCCCCAGGGTCTTGGTTCTGTGGCAGGAGGAGCCTGGGAACCGTGCACCAGACTGGAACAGAGAGTGCGAGAGTCAGCTGGCAGGAGGATCGTGGAACTGCAAGGCCAGGCCCGCCCGCCCCTTTCATCTCCCGGCTTCTAAGAGCACCCCCACACGCACCGCACCCCGACGCCAGTGTGTTCAGAGGGGTGGGAGGGAGCGGGCACCCCCAGGGGAGGCAGCAGGCTGCAGGCAAACGCTACATGACCGCTCTGCACTTCCATCCATTAAGCAGTTAAAAGCAACAGGAGAACTTCCCTCCCTTCTACTCCAGGTCAACGCGGAGAGGACCCAGCGACAACTCAGGAGTTCCCAGAAGACCGTCCTCAGGATCACATGGGTCAGTGGGAACCAACCTCAACCTTCTGGTCTAGAGGGCAGCTGGAGGCTGAGTTAAGCAGTTAGAAGAATCGGACCACCCTGCTCTTCAGGACAAGGGGATATCAGGAGACCTTCCCTGTCTGGGCACCCAGGTGTGTTAGGTGGTGACCAAAGGGGGACCAAAGGTGGTGATCATGGGGGGACCAAAGGCCAGAAGCTGTGAGAAGGCACCAGGTGTACAGCCAGGTCATTTCCGGTGGTGAGGTGAGATGTGATGAGGACCACAGTTCCCTCCCAGCCCAGCTCTGGGTGACTCAGCTGAGAATCAAGAACCGAGGAGGGATGGGAGGGCTTGGGTCTCTGCTCCAGGCACTCTCAGTGCAGCGTTCTTGGCCCTACAAGTGTGGCTCTGCCAGCTCCTGTCTCACCCCAGCTTTTTTCTAGGGTTGATCTGAGTTGGATCCCATGGTCCCTGTCCTGGCTTTCCAGCTTCATGCCAGGTGGCGCACCTAGGGATACAGAAGCTCTAGGTTGCTTGTCCAGGAGATGGGGAGAGCTGCTGGGGTAGGGCAGGACAATGGTTTGAGCTCAAATTGTGGTGCAGAGGGGCTTCTGTCCCCGCCTCCTGAGCCCCCCTTCCCAACCTTCCTTCAAAGGCTGCTGCCCGCCCTGAGTGGGTGAAGAACCCACCCACCCTGGACTCTTCTCTAGCCTTTGGGGGAGTTGGGTTGCAGCCCAAAGGACAAAGGGGTGTGATGCTGAAAGAATAGGGAGGTGAGATATAGGCATCATTCCTACCAGGCCCTAAACCCAGCTTTGGTAGCCAGGTCTGATGCCTAGGGAGGCCAGGTAGGTGCCCTCTCCACCAGGCTCCCCAAGCCCTTCCCCAAAGTGGCCAGCTGCCCTAATCCATGGATTCATGAGGAAGGATGCACACCCACACTGTCGAGCCACTCCACACAAAGGAATTCTCCTTCCTGACTTTCTCCGTATAAGATCAGCAAAGCATCATGCAGGGAAGCACAACTTTCAGACCCCAAGGTGGGGAGGTAGTGCAGGTTGAGAAGGACTTGTGGGGTGTCCTGTGGGGCTGGAGGGAACCCCTAGACCATCCCAGACCTCTTGGAGGTCCCTGGTGGCCAGGCCCCGGTGTCCTTGTCCCAGGGCAGACTCTGAAGCACCACATGAGGCTGTATGGGCTGGGAGACCCAGGACCCCAGAAGTGCTTGGCTTCCCCCAAACTAGGTCTTAAAAGGTCTGAGTCATCGCAAGAAAGGGGAGAGATCCCAGTTTTTTAAGTCGTTCCACACTTTTCCAGAAGTTGCATTCACTGTTCTGATTTTTATTTTTAAAAATTTTTTTGTTCTCCAAGTCTGCCCACAGGCAAACCGAGTACCCTATCACATGCCACCTGTTCTACATAAAGAGGAACTAGGTCTTGAGTGTTTTCCCCCCTAGAATAGTCCCCAAAATAAAACTGCTTCATTTGAGATGAATTTCAGCAAGGCAACCTTGGTTTCTTGGGTGCCTTAGGGTTGGCTATGCAGTGGGGGCTGGGAGGGGCTGGACACAAAGACACGGATTTCAAGCCAGAAACTGCAGCAGGGGTCCTGGTGGCAGACCCCACAGAAGTCTGGGGTTCTCTTGCTCTAGTTTTCCAATCCTTGCATAGTTCTCCTCCGAAGTGGTCCTTGCCCACCCGCACAACCACAGGTCCTCAAGGTCCTTCCCAGTGGTGAAGAGTCTAGAGGCTGGAGGTGCAAAAGTTCTCTGATTTGGGGGTAAAGGTAACACGATAGGAAACCCTGCTATTTGGTGATTTTCTGATCCTCCTGGCTCCCTCGACCAACCCAGCAGGGAGGCGTAGCCACCGCCTGGAGCCACACAAGAGCTGGGTGACAGGGCCAGGCTTTCAGCAGCTTCTGTTTGTACACAGAATGAGATGGTGGGGAGCTGAATGAAGACGAAGTCATTTGTAAACGTTCGATTAGTGAAATCTCCACACTTAGCAAACACTTTCATTTTCAGAGCTGCACGGGGCCGTACAAAAGTCCAGAAAATCCTCTCTGTTTTAGGACAAATTATACTCAGGAACAGAGTACTGGTGATGGGTGGCTGTGTGCACCGAAAGCAGAGATTTTTGAAGGATCATGAGTTGTGGAAAAGAAGTGTGGTCTAGGAACACAAACATTGAGTTTCTGCATTTATAGTCTTATTGCTGGGCCTTTGTTTATCCTCTGTGGGGCTGTCACGGGTGTGCAGGCAAGCAGGCCACTCCTTCCTGGCTCCAGCATTCAAAGATGATGTTCGGCCCAACCGGGGTCCTGGAAGAGCCACGTTTCCTTGGAATGGCCTGAGGGGTTTGCAAACTGAGTTTTCTGAATGTGTCCATTCTCCATCACAAGTGCCCAAGACTAAAGAGCCAGACCCAGATAGGGGACCCAACTGGAGAAAGTGGGAAGACAGAGGTGTAGGTGGAGTACACTTGGGCAACACTGACAGGAGCCACAGAAAACCCAGGCCACTGTTTCCAATATTTTGCCTCATATTTGGAGCATCCACAGGGACAACGTCTCCATAGGTTTCTGTTGCCAAAAAGCAAGACAAAGCTTTCCAATGGCCCTGCATTCCCTAAGCTGACTTTTCCGATCAATGGGAGAGACGCAGGCTATTGACCCAGTGGCCTCCTCCTCTCTGCCTATTGTGGAAGCTCAATCACGCACTCATAGAAAGAAAAGCAAGTTTATCTTAGCCTGGAGGAGACTCACATGTGTGTGTGTGTGTGTGTGTGTGTGTGTGAAGGGTGAGGAAAATTCTGCATCTAGGACTCTGCAGATGGGTTGGGGATAGACACTCTCAGAAAAGGGCCAATTTCCCCTTCACAATGAGCGCTAAGTACCTGATAAATGGGGCTGGTGTTTATTCATGAGCAGGTACTTTGGAGCTGGTGATTAAAACAGCCGCCTGCGCCGCCCAGCCAAGGTACTTAAACTGGGCAGGTGCAGCGCGGCCTCAACGCACAAAGCCCGCAGCGCAGGGCCAGGGGAGGGGGCGCAGAGCAGGGCTCATCGGTCGGAGGACGCGCAGCTCGCAGGCACCTTAGCCTTTTGTTTCCCGGCTGAAGCCCGGGCCATTTCAACAAGGGGCGCCCCGGGAAAACGTGCCTTCTAACTACCAGGTTTTTCCCTTCGTCCGTCCTCGGGGAACCCAGCAGCAGAGATCTGGCTCAGGCCAATGCAGATGCTAGTGAGAACCGGCTCCGCTTTTATGGAAATGTTGCTTGTGAGCCGGCTGCTTGCTAACCACCCAAGTAACTAACTCAACAACTAGGAAAGAACCTGAGCCCAGGCCTGGGAAATGCGCGGGCACTCGGCTCCGGTCCCACCCACCCCACCCCGCTGCCCAGGCGCCACCTCTGGCGGTGAGGACAACCTCTGGCTTTCAGGTTTTGTATCAACTCCAAAGGGAGAAAATTGGGGTCTGTCTCACGCTACGGTTTCCTGGCGCCGAGGTCGTGGGACAAACCCGATCTCGCTCTCAGAGCGGCTCCAGAATCCCTAAGCTCTGCCAGATTCGGTGCACGCGGAGATAGAGTAATGAGCGCCAGGCCCGGGTCGCAGAGAACTGCATCAGTCCTCTGAGCTTTGGGAAGGAGCAGCCTTGGGGAGCCCGAATGCTTGGGGCGATCTAAGTCCAACACACCCCACGGAGCTCAGGGGCTTCCCGATAGGTAACATCCAGAGGTCTGAAGCACTTGGGCGCACGCGGCTGGGGCCTCCCAATCGCATCTTTCAAAAAATGTTTTATTTTTAATCGTTTCGAAAACCAGACCAAGAGGATTTATCTCCAACCCACAAAATCAGAGAGGAAATCTGAGTTTCAAACAAGATGAGTCCTCTTGCGGAAAAAATGCTAGGAAACAAGGGGCAGAGAGCTGATGTTACCCACCACGAAGAACACAACGGCTCTCCCTCTGTGCAGATTGGCCAGGAAATTGCAGGGACTGCCTTCATTATAGGTATTATGGGAACCATGGAGTTAGAATAAATTATACAGATATGATTATTCCGACTCCCGGGGAAACCCGACATCCTGGACGTGAGCTAAACTGGAAGAGGTAACCCAAAGCAGAGGATGGCGGAGGTGTCTGGGCCGGGACCCGGGACTGCGCAGCCTGGAGCCAGAGCTGGTGGCCACTACTAAAGTAGGGTCCCAAGAAAAGCAAGATCCCCTCGCATCTCCTGCCAGGACCTGAGTGAGACTTCGTGAATGTGCACCTTTCTGTCTGGTTACGCTTGCCGCCTGTGTGTCAAAGACACGGGGTGGGGGTGGGCTTGCCCCGTTGTCTGGCAAGCCGCTGAGAGCCTCTGCCTACCGCTGCATCGCCAACCCGGTGCCGACAACCTCCCCGAAGCACGGCCTAGGGTAAATGTTGCTGCCCCGTGGAGGAGCAGGCAGGGGAGCTCGGTCCCTCCTCCCCAAAAGCGATTAACCCTGGACCGCCCGGCCCAGCAAAAGAATCGCATCTCTGGCTGGGGCACACAGAGTGGGGCCACCCTAGTCCCCACCGCAAAAAGACTGCCCTGACAGCCCCAAATATAGGCCGGAAATGGAAGAGAGATAGGAACAGATGGGGGTGGGTAGACAGATGAAAGGTCATAAAACAGTTTTTATATTTTTCACTCCCAAGACCTTCAAGGCACACCTTAAAGGTGTGATCAGGAGGAGGGCCATCAACACCCACACCCATCACTGGTTTTCTATGCATTACAGATTTAAAGTAACCAGAAAAATATAATGAAGGCAAGTCCTGGGGAAACAGATGTGCCGGGATACAGACTTTGTCCCTCCCTGTCGGCTCCCTGGACCCCTATTCTTTGTTTTTTAGAAAGCCATTTGGGTAAATTAATCTGGGGCCCACGAGGGCATCCCCAGGTTCTGATTTATGTCTCTCACTCTGGTGAATCCCCCCTGACCAACTGTCTCTCCCAGGCTGTCTACTTAGGCCATTCACCTGCCAGGCTGGAGCCCTGGCCAGGAGTGGCTCTGCTGATCCGACCTAATGCCCTGATGCCTGCCCCAGTCCCACCAGGGGAGAATCCTTTCACCCTTGAAAAATCTGGTATGGTTTTGGATTGGGCTGGACACGAATCCCACAGTACTTTTAAGACCCCAGCTATTAAATCACCAACGCCACACTGCTAGCTATCTCCATTGGGAAAAGCGGAAACTTTCCTCTCATTAACCTGGAATCCTCTGTCACCAGCTCAGTGACTGCTGGGCAAAGTGCTATGGCTGCCAAATTCTAACCAAAGCCACCAGACTAGAAGACAGTCTTCTTGACCTGCTGGCTCACCCAGCTCCTTCCTCAACCCTTTTGCCATCCACACCCCATCCTCCATCGGGTTTTCTGGTGAAAGGGCTGTTTCTCCATTTGATCTTAGCCAAAGGGCAGAGAAACATTGAAAAGACTGTTTCTCTAGCCCAGGACCAAATAGGGCTGCGACAGGGTCAGCATGATCTCCCCCAACCTTGTCCTTTCAAAGCACCTTCACAATACAGCGCTTCCTGTACTCACCCTGCCAGCCAGGCTTCTGTACCCCATTGAATAGAAGCTCAGAGAATGAGCAAGATTGCCTGATGATCCCCCCAGGTGTGGGAGGTATCCTGTTCCAAATCTAGGGTGGTTTTTGAGACACCCCCCCTCTCCTAAAGGGATGAGGGGCATCTTTGCGGGGGCCTTATGGGTAAATACAAGGACCTGGCTTGGTATCCAGGGGTGAAGACATTCAACTAAATGTCACTGCTGCTGATTCCCTCTTCTGTACAAGGCACACAGCAGAAGCATGTGAGAAGGAGTGTGTGTGTGTGTGTGTGTCTACATGTGTGTATGTGTGGTGTGTAACAAAGGTGACTTCCGTGGCCTCTGACTTGGGGATGTTAACAGTGCTTAGATGGATAAAAACTCCAAAAAGCTGGCAGGAAAGCATTTCCCATGGAGGGCACAGCCAGAGACTAGGCAGGGCTCCAGAAGGGCAGGGCCAATTTTCTGGGAGTAAAACAAGGTACTCAGGCTCTCTAACTGGGCACTAGGGCGCCTCGGGTCCTCAAGGCCTTTAGAGACCTCCTAGGCTTTGCACAGGATGCAGGTGTGGGTTTCTTGCTTGCCTGGCTCAGAGTGCTCAGAGCTGAGGGTTGCTGAGCTCTGGAAGTCTCCAGTCTGGGGAGCAGCTCTTCACCCCAGACCTCGACGCTGTGCAGTCCGGCTGGCAACGAGTGAGCTGTGCGGACGGACCCCAGTTTGTTTCTGGTGCCCAGTTTGACTACAAACTTGGTCAAGCCCTTCCCCCTCTTCAGTTTCCTCATCTGCCAAGTGATGGGGGGGCAGAGCCTCCCTGACGAGGCCAAGCTGGGGTCCAAGAAGTGTGGGGGAGAAATTCCTGAATAATTCTAGGGCATAGGCATCATCCTGAGTCATTTCTGAAACTTGTCCCTGGAGAATGAGTTAGATCAATGAATTAGGTGCACAGACCTTGGAACCAGGCTCCCTGGGTTCAACTCTAATCTAGGTTTGCCACTTACTAGCTGTGTGAACTTGGGCCATCTTGCCTCTGCCTCGATTTCCTCTTCTCTAAAACTGAAATTAGCAGTGGTGGCTCTCACAGAAGGTTACCCAAGCCGATACATGTTAGGCACTTAAAGGCACTCCTGGAACAGGGGGGTGAGCTGCCAACATAATTTGCCTGGACCTTAGTTAGGGCTTCACCCCTTCTGGCCATCCCATCTGGAAACAGGCAGGCAAGAAAAGGACACCTGCATAATGCCTGCTGGGCTGGTACTTCGCTGGAAGTGTCTCTGCCTCAATTACTTCTTTTTTTCTTTTTTTGCAGTGCTGCGGATAAATCCAGGTCCCTCACATGCTAGACAAGCACTCTATCACTGAACTACGGACCTGTCCCGGTTACTTATTTTCCAGTAGGGAAAGAAACCAAGTCAGTCTCTTTCTCTTCCACAACAGCTGCAGACGGAAGACGGAATCAGCTGTGCATCCCAGGCTGTGAGGTCTGAGAAAGGGAGGGAGGCCAGATGACCGTCCCACCTGTAAGGGTGCTGTCAGAGGCTAGTAGGTCCGTGCAGTGCACTCCCCACACACATTTGTACACGCCTGCTCCCTGAGGGAAGGGCTTCTGTTTTGTTCTTTGCTACAGCCCAATGCCTAAAACAATGTCTGGCACAGAGCAAGTGTGGAATAAATATTAACTCAATGAAAGGAAGCAGACACATCCCACTGACCAGATGTGCCACGGTAGTAGGGTCTAGACTTTATTTTCCATCGAGAGTGATGGGCAGAGCTTATGGCTAAGTAAGAAAAGAGGAATGTGCTGCCAGGCATAGTGGTACATGGTGTAATCCCAGATACTCAGGATGTGCTGGCAAGAGGATTGAAAGTTCAACGCCAGCCGGGGCCACTTACTGAGACCCTGTCTCAAAAATAAAAAGCCTTGGTGTGATGGTACGCTCCTGTAATCCCAGTACTACCGGAGGCTGAGGCAGGAGGATCTCAAAGTTGAGCCTGGCCTGGGAAATTTAGTAAGATTCAGTCTCAAAAAGCAAAAAGGGCTGGAGGGATAACAGCAGCAGAGCACAAGGTCCTGGATTTGATCCTCAGTACAGCAAGAAAAGAAAAAAGAACATGCTTCAGATTTCTCTGAAAGAATATTGCTCTGAATTCTCTCAATTATCCAGAGGGCTCTTCTTTCAACCCCACCTTCCACACTTCCCAAAGGGTTTAGAACCGAGGAGGGTCAAGATTGTCAGGGTCTCTACTTAAGACCTTGGGGACCCTTGTATTTGCCTGTAAAAGGAGCCACGGTCACCCCACAGTCCTAGCTCCACCTCCTCTTCCCCCTTCTCCCATTGCTGGCTTGAAGCACTGAGAGACCTATTGGGGTGAGGTATTTCCTTTTTTTTTTTTCTGAGAAGGGAGGGCACTGTTTTTGAAAATGCAAAGTGGCAATCACATTTTCACTAATGGAAGTTGCCCCCTGGTGAGGTGGCCAATGTGTGTAATCTTAGCTATTCTGAAACTGAGGCAGGAACATCGAAAGTTCAAGACCAGCCTGGGCAATTTAGTGAGAGACCTTGTCTCAAAATGAAATTTTAAAAAGACTGGGAATGTGGCCCCGAATTCTCTGGGTTCAATCTCTAGTAGTTATACAACATCAGAATGATTGCTGTTAGTAATAACGATACATTTATGGATACATTTATGATGTCTTCTGTACCGACCTCACAACAAATTTTTGAGATTGATTTGTAAGCCCATTCTACAGATAAGCCAATAGGGATTTGGCAGAAGTTCCATGCTTATAAAGAAGAGAGAATGAAATGTGATTTGGGGAAGGGGACATTCCGGACGAGCTTAGAACACAGCTAGAATTCTGGCAGTGTAGTGGTGCCTTCTACATCAGCCTGCCTGGGTTGAAAGCAAACCTGGGCCTGGTTCTGGCTGTGAGGTTCAAGGCATTTTATGTAACCCATTCACATCGCAGCTCCTTTTCTTCAAAAGGGGCTAACAAAAAGATCCGTCTCCAGCTGGGAGAACTTTGGGACTTATTATCAATAATAATTTATTGTTCTCCCAGTAGACTGCACAGTAGGGATAATACTACCCTTTGCAAACCCGCTCTAAATACTGTCATTTTATTCCTCTGTGACTCGCAGGTCTGGACAAAAATTGGCCTGTCCAAGATGTCTCAGCCAGCCAAGGAGAACGAGGTGTAAATTTGAGCCCAAAGTTCCCCGGAGTAAGTGGAAGAGTCTGGAGCAGCTTCTGCAGATGGCTTTTACCAAAAAAAAAAAAAAAAAAAAAAAAAATT
>NW_022900919.1:19020016-19021451 GCF_012274545.1 Fukomys damarensis | reverse complement strand
AAAAAAAAAAAAAAAAAAAAAAAAAATTGGTTCCCTTTTTAAAAACACATAAACACCTTCAGGCTCCCCTGCGTCGGTATGCCAGTAACGCACGATTAGGGGCATGAAGATGTGTACTGGGTCGGTCAGTCTCTGCTCTCTGTCAGCTTCCCGGTGGCCCCACTGAGGCCTAGCAGGGGTTCCTAGGTCTGATCCAGCTCCTCCAGGTCCCGGTGCACCTAGTTAGATGAGGAGCGGAGTTGTAGGGTCCCCTTTCTATCATTTCTTTTGTAAAAGTTTTAAAGCAATTTATGTAGAATGTTCCTCTTTTCTTTTAAACAGAGCTCAGGGAACCAGCCTTCCCTGCTTTTGAACCAGGCTGCATACATGATGGGCCAGAGGGAAGATGCCCCTGGGAGCTGCTCTCTTATGTTAAGTCAATATTACAAGCAAAACAAACTCGATCCTTAAAAAATTTATGTGGCGTCTGTGTTTTTGCCCCCTAACAAGTCTCTCCTTTCATCCCGCCCCTCCTCTCTCTTTGCAGTGCTAGGGATAAAACCAATTCCCCCCGCCACCCCACCCACCCCTCCCATGATAGGCAAACATCTACTCCCGAGCTAAGATGCAGTCCACCCGTTTCTGCTTTTGTACTGATTAGTCTGGAAGTTGTTTCATTTCTTGAGTATCTACTATGTGCTTAGTGCTGCTGCCCCTCTGCTGAAAGCATCGGGAGAGGAAGAGATGTAAGGAACTCTGAGCAGATCTCCTGGGGGAGGAGGCACTGCCCAACTTTGGCCGAGACTGTGCTCCGGTAGGCACGAGCTTCTGCACGAGTGAAACGCCAGAAGTGCAACATCGGGAAGAAGCAGACCGGGGGAGGGACACAGACGTGGAGAACAGCTGCGGGGAAAAGGCCTTCCTTCTCGGCTTGTAATTCGACACTCCCAATTTGTTAAGGATTTGGGAACCAAGTGCCGTCGGTGTTACACCGAGAATGGCAGGCAGGAAAGGGAACCAGTTTGGGCCACTCAGAAGCAGTCCTCTGTCAGCTTGCAGTGTCCTGGCCGGGTGGGGTCCAAGCTAACACCTGTTCACACGGAACCCGGGAACCTGGCACCCAGGAACGGCAGGAGGTTCATTGCCCGCATAAAGGACCAGCCCCACCAGACACCACCCCGCCCCGCCCCAGCCTCTACCATTGGACCTAGGACCTTAATTTAGGTGCATAGGGTTAGGGAGGTGGGGGCGGAGTGGGCGCAGCTGACCCCTCCACACACACACCTCTTCCCCTGTCCTCCAGCTGGCGTAGTCTCCAGCCCAAATCGTAGAGGAGGCCAGGAAGCGGCTGAGGCAGGAGAGACACTAAGTGGAGACCGGGAGCCTAACCGAGCAAAGACGGGCCTCGGGAAAGGCCTTCGCGGGTGTCCTGCCCCAGGTACCCACCCCTCAAGCC
>NW_022900919.1:19019323-19019665 GCF_012274545.1 Fukomys damarensis | reverse complement strand
GGGGGTGAGGGAGCGATTATACCGGAGAACAAAGGCGGCCCGGCCGGCTCGGCGCCCCCGGGGCCTGGCCCTGAACTTGAACTTGTACTTGACACTTTTTCCGGAAGGTGGCGAAGAAGCCAGACAGAGCTGGGACGGGGCGCGTGGGTCCCCTTGTTACGCTCTGGTGATGGAGCCGGGCGTCCCCAGAGCTCCGGGGAGCCCCGAGCTGCCTTCAGCGCCGGGGATCCTGAGGTCCCCGCGTCCCCTCGGAGCGTCACAAAGCAAACGAGGTCCCAGGTCCCAGCGCCGAGGAGCTGGTGGGAGCCTGCGCCCCTCCCCCTCGCTGCCCCCACCCGGGGC
>NW_022900919.1:18993742-19019006 GCF_012274545.1 Fukomys damarensis | reverse complement strand
GAGGTCACCGGAGCTGGCTTTTCTCACACATTTTTCATGCAAATTCGCGAAACTCTAAACAAATTTGAATAAAAAGCTCTTTGTGCCTGGAGTCCCCCCAGTCCACTCCCTCCCGCCTGGGGTCCTGGCTCCTCCCGGTGCCCCGGGGCTCCAGCCGGCTGCCCCGCAGGGGGAGCCTTGCACTTCTCTGAGCAGCGGCGCTCGCCTGCGGTCTCGGGCCGCCTGGCCGCAGAAGGGTAGGGAGGGACGTCTCACTGGTGTCCTGAGACTCGCCAGGCTGATGGAGACATCTGGACAGAGGACACCTGTGTTTGCATCCCGGCTGCACCCACAGCCCTGCTGGCTACCATGGACGCCCGATGGAGCCTCACCCTCCCCTTTTCATGGGAATGAAGATAGTGCCATTTATACCTAAGGATTAAACTATAATTTAAAACGCAAACAAGCCTTTAACAACACTGCCTGGCCTAAGAAAGTGTTCATTATTGTCTGGGTTCCCAGGTTTTTTGAGGAGGAAGCCTGAGATAGAAACATGGCTGCGTCTTTGCGCATACATGAAGAAAAACTTGCCAAGGGCTTTCAGAAGGTTCATGACTCCTGCACCTGCTTCTGGTCAGAGAGATGAGATCTGGAGCATGATTTCACTGCTTCCCAGCAGTGTGGCTTGGTGTATTTTTTAGCCTTTCTGAACCTGTTTCCTAGTCTGTAAAACAGGATTGTCTCATGGGAGCCCAGTGAAAATTAAATGAGAAGACACTAATGAGAGTTTACAAGGAGATTGGGGGGTGGTTCCCCCAATCCAGAACTTCTAGGACACATCTTCTGAGGTCAGAGGACCTATAATTACTGCCTCCTCCCTTCAGGCAACACCTTGGACAGACCCTGGCCTGCATCTTCTTACCCAGGTGACCCTAGTCCAGGTCAGGGGGCCAGACTTTCCAAGCCTTTGTCAGACTTCTTACTCCACCCTGCCCACCTTCCCCAAGGGTCCCCACCACACCTTGAGACACCATGAATTAGTTGTCTCTGCTAGTGACTGAGTCTCACTTTCTTCTCTCACACCCACCCATAAAAACTGACCAGAAACACGGAAGGCTTTGCAAAGAAACTTTATTCACTGTGGGCAGAGGCAAGAAAGGTAGAGGGTTCACAAGATGAAAAGAGGTCTCTTTCCCTGGGTGGGGGTGGTCTCAGGACCATCCAGAGGGACCCAGTGGCCTAGGAGGAATCCTTGTGACTCCCACTCCTGCTTATCTAGTCTCGGTCTTTCCTGTCATGCCAGTTCTCAGAAGCACTGGGCTAAGGCTCCTTCTTGACAGTTTCCTTCAAGTCAAGGACCCCAAGGATGAAGAGGGGTCTATAGTAGAGCAGGTGGCCAGCAGCCAGAAGGCCAGGTGGTAGCAGCACTCACCAATGGTCCTGGGTCTGAAAGTGGCTCTGTAATATTCTGTAATACTCTGCTACCCCAGCTGAGCACACCCCAGGAGAGAGATGGCACTGGAATCCTAAGAGCAGGACTATTGGAGTGACCTTTCAGGGAAGTTAGTGTCTGTGCTTGAGGGTCTGGCCAGAAGGGGCTGCTACTCTGGGACCTTCTTAGAGTGACCCAAACAAGATCTCTTTGGGGTTATGAGTATAGACCTTACAGTCAATAAGAATTGGTTTTGAATTTCAGTTCTGGCACTTTTTAGCTGAGTGACTCGGAGCCTCTTAACAAATTTTCTGATCTTGATGTCCTTGCTGATACAATAAGTGTGTCAATGGCACCCAAAGTGGGTAAAATTGAGGACTCACTGCATCAAAGCAAGTGACCTGGCATCTGGTCATCCCTCTATAATGGAGGCTCTTAATGCTTCTTCCTCCCTGATGGCTGGCAGCAGATTTGGGGTTGACCCTAGCTACTGCCTGACCTGTAGGTTTTCTGTCTTTCCCTGCCCCAACTCACTTGCTGGCTGCTATGGTGCCCCTCAGATACTTTCTAGGGTGAAGCAGGGGTAGCAACTGGTGCTCTGAGAGGCCTAGAAGCCTAGCACAATAATGTCGTTCTTTCTCTCTAAATACAGGTTGCTTATGCAAATAGGGCCTTTCACAGCCTGGTCCACCTCCTAACCCCAGTTTGAGGACACCTCTGTTGGGCCTCAAGGGATGGGGCTATCTCCCAGATATTCATGGTCCACTTTGTGGCAGACCCTGGAGCTTCCTCCTCCCTGAGAAGGCAGTTCTGGAGGTATGAGAGGCCAGGTCCACTGGTGGGAAATGAAGACCACACCTGGGCCAGGCTGACTCCGCCCCTCACCTGCCAAGGAGCTGGAGCAAACCAATGACATCTACCTAAGCAAAACCCAGAGAAATGAAGTCTGGCTAGGCTTTTGATTAACACTAGCAGCTACGATGACGATAGGCGATTACTGGAAAGGCCAATGGCAAAGGCCATTAGTAGTTCTGGAATGCTTTTTCCCAGTCACCGCCATCACCATGGAGCACCTACCCCAAGTTGGTTGATAGAAATTAAGCCTAGTATATTAAATAGCCCCATGTTTCATAAGCTATTTCACTAACGTGGAGCTAGGCATGGTGATGAACACCTGTAGTCCTAGCATGCTGGGAGGCTGAGGCAGGAGGATAGCAAGTTTGAGGTCAGCACGTGCAAGTTAGCAACTTAGTGAGAACCTATCTCAAAATAAAAATACAAAAAAGGGCTGGGACTGTAGGGATGTAGCTCAGTATGAAGGCCCTGGATTCAATCCTCAGTACCACACAAAAAAATTAATCAATGAATCAAACACTAACCTGGAAAGAAAATATAATAGTATGGAAGAGTACATCCCTCCAACCTCAATTCCCAGAGGTAGCTGTCCAATATATATTTTTAGAAATTTCTATATATAAGCATACTCATGACTTTGGGGGGCTTGGGATTGAGCTTGGAGCCTTTGCAGTGATGCACATTCCCAGGACCCTGCCACACCCGCTTTCTTGAGACAAGGTCTCACTAAGACATTCAGGCCAGGCTTGAATTTGCAATCCTTTGGCACCAGCCTCCCAGAGTGCTGGAATTACAGGAGTGTGACATCACACATACATTTGGCACAGCTGGGTGGGTTGGGTGCTGGGATAAGCACATGCTATGCCACTGAGCTACACTCCAAGCTCCTATGTCTGACTTTTAAATATAAACAAATAAGAACATTCTCTATTGCCTATTCTGCAATTTATTCTACTCACCCAATAATACACACTGACCAACCTTCCATATCAACTTGGATATAGAGACCCACCATATTGACTTTTATAGTTGCATACCATGATATTCCCACTATGAAAAGGCCCATTGGCTCACTTCCATTTCCTTACACTCTTAAAAAGAAATGATCCCACGAACATCCTTCCACATACTTTGGGAACTTTTGCAAATATATGTACAACGCAGTGCAATCTGTGGTAAAGTATGTGTGCCCTTTATACTCTAATATTGCCACATTTCAGAAAATATTGTACAATTTATACTTCCCAACCAACAGTATTACAGTGTCTTAAAATATACACAGAATGGCACAGAAGGCACAAAAATGCCAGCCAGTGAAACAGAAGCACTGAAGGAGCCCATCAAGAATGGGCCAGGGATTTAGCTCAGTGGTTCTGCCACCTGCCTCCCAAGTGTAAGGGCCTGAGTTTGATTCCAGTACCCCCCAAAAACACTATGGCACTGTGCTGCCTGGTGTCCCTAAGGGCAATGCACAGTGGCTTCCTTTTCTCCAGCTCTGGGCAGGCTGGTGGCCCAAGGGTACCCTGAGTCACAGGAGAGAGGGGCCTGTAGGAACCCTGGGGGTAAAGGGCAGGTCAGTGTGGCTGGGGTCCCGCCTGAATGGCTCCCTGAAGCCATTGTCTCTGTCCTGCCTGGTCTCCTTGAGGGGAGTTTATTCAGAGGCCCACGGGGAGGGTGTGTAGTCCTCACCAAAGGCACCCAGGAATGTGTCACAGGAGGGAGAGAAAGAGGAAGGGGGGTAACTCACCCCTTGGAGAGACCGGACGTCAAGAACCCCTGACTAATGAATAGCGAGTTTGCCCTTGAACCTCTCACTGGGCTTCACCATTCTCAGGCACAGAACAAGAGCCTAGACACGTCTGAGCCCAGCTGCATGGGGGCGGCGGTGGTTCATCTCAGACCCTTTGACAGCCTGAGCCTTTTCCCTGCATAGCTCGGATCTGGCTCCCGGCTCCCCTGGCAACAGCACAGCAGCCTGGCTCCTGAGCCCAGGCCCTGCCTGCTGTGACAGGAGGAGGGAGGCAGGGGAGCACTAAGGGGAGGACAGCTTCGGAGAGGGAGTTGATGACTCCTAGCAGGCTGCAGCCTGGGTTTCAAGGACTTCCTAGCACCCCGCCCCACCTGGTGCTTTGGGGTGGAAATGTGGATGGGGAGAGATCTTCCTTGTGCCAGTGTTCCATGGTACACCAGGCCCAGAACAGGCCAGGTGGGGCATGACAAGGGCAGGAGCAGTGGAGGAGATGCCATCAGGTCAAAGGCAAAGGACCCTTGGGAAGGTTGGGGCACACTTCCCCAGGCAGGATTTCTCAGGGTGCCACCAGCCCTCTACTGCACCACAGGACAGTGGCTGCTGAGTCTCCTTTTCCCGCTCTGGTCTTTGCTTCCCCTTCTGATGTTTGCCAAGTCCAGGGCAGCCTGGCTCCATCTTCCAATCCTGTGACCTTGTCAAGAGTCACCATTCTCTCGGTTTCCATAAAAGCTGAAAAAGAGGCTGTCCCATCACTTCCCTTCACAGGACAATCTAAAGAGAAGAGAAATAATAGTGAGCAGCTTTGCACTCTGGGGAGGAAGGTGTCCTATAAATCTCATTCAGGTATTATTAGGGCTGAAACTAGGTATCTCTGCTCCCCAGGGAAGGAAGGGACAGAGCTCTGCCAAGGTTGTCTTAGGACCTCCCTACAGGGCAGTCCTGAAACTAGAAGGCAGTAGATCAGATGTCAGGGGCTTCTGCTGTGACATGTGGGTTCAGCTGGGATTAGGCAATGAAAGAATAAGTATTATCACTTCAAGGTCTTTTCCCTGCATTACATCTATGTCTTCAACTTTATGAGAAAGATGTGGTTATCCTCAATTTAGAACTATGGAAACAGAGGCTCAGAGAGGTCAAGTGGCCGGCACAGGGTCATTCCAGTCATACAAGGATCTTGCAGCCACATGCACCTGATAGCCATATTTGTCTCAACTGTGCTAGTGGCCAAGCTACCTGGCTGCAGGTGCTGCAGACAGGGGCTGGGTACCATGCAGTGCTGTCCCCATAGATGACTTCTCAGGATTTGGAGCTTTTGAATCTAAAGGCCTAGCCCAGGGAAAGTTCTGAGGACTCCGCAAACACATCCTGAGGCCACCATGGCAATCAGGGATCAGAGCCCATGGAACTAGAAGAGAAAGCAAAAGCATCTGGCCTTGAGGCTGGGAACAGACCTGGATGATCCTAGGCTCCCTGGCCCAAGTCTTACTCCAGGGAAGATTGCTTCTCAGCCACATGCCACTTGCCAACAGAGAGGTAAGTTTTCCTTTTTGCAGCTTCTAGGTTAAAGTGCCTTCCTATATCCCGAGGCAGCTCACAGGAGACAAAGCTGGCTGTTTCCTATAAAATGAGGAGCTGGGGGTGGGATCCTGACAGGTGACAAAGTAAAAAAGGCAGGGAGAACTCTCACATTGTAAAATGCAAGGGCTAAGAAGGCATCATCTTATCCAGTGTTCTTTTTCCAGGTTCAGAAAGGGAAATGGCTTGACCAAAATGATTGAGTAGAATGTGGGCCCGGAGTCAAGTCTCTGAGCCCCAGCTAAGTGGAGCTGTCTTCAGATACCCTTTAGCAGGCCACCTGGGGCCCTTAAAGCAAAGATTTTGCCCAACCAGGGCAAAGAGAAAGAAGCTGCTCCTCAGAAAGTGCACATATCCAGGGGTGGCCTCTAAAAGCCTGGGGCTGGGCAGATGCTGCCTTGAGGTCAGAAGTGCTATTCAAGGACAGACTATGGCCCCACAGCACCCCAACACCACACTCATCCCCTGGGCACACAGCAGGGACCGCCTGCCTCCCTTCGCCAATGAAGAAGCAAAGGCCTGAGGAGGTGGACCAGAGTGCAGCCCAGCTCCACAATGCTTCTGAAAAGGGACACGCAGAGAGTAAGAGCTCCAGGGCAAGCATCCCCACTGAGACAGGGAGCAGAGCTGAAGTCAGCAGGGAGCCTGGAGCTGAGAAGGATGGCAGACCTGACCTGCTCCGAATGCAAAGGAGGTCCCAGGATTCCATATCACGTGACCTTGGCAGGGGCTGCCCTAGAGGGATGTCCATGTGCCTGGTGATGAATAGATGCACAGTGTAGCAGAAGGACACAAAGACAAATGAACTGATCCCAGGCTGGACGTGCCCTCCTCCCTGGGCTGATGGTTTGGGCCAGTTGCCATCCTGACTGGTCAGTACCCAGGCTGTACCAGTGGTTAAATGTCTTCGATATCACTACCATCCCCATCCCGAAGTCACAGCTGTATTAAATGACCTTGAAAAGTTCAAGTCCTTTATATCCGTCCCATACCTAAGGGAGAGAAGGAAAACTAACCCTGTTTAGTATTTCCTATGTGCTGATGCTCCTCATAGCACCTCCAGAGGTAGAAGTTATTTTTCCCATTTTATACATGAGGGTAGAGAGACTCCAAAACATTTAGGCATCTGCTGACAGAGATCTTGTGCTAGGCCTCTGCCACAGCATCCATTTCTCTCCCTTCCCCTCCAGCTAAGGTCAGCTGAGCTGTGCCCATCCTGCCAGGATACAGCCTCACAACCACCTAGGCTTAAATGTTACCACAACTTCGATCTCCTAACTCCTTGGGTTTTCTCATGATGTTCAGTCTCACACAGGAAGCCTGCTGTCTTGGTTCTAGAATAAATATGTACCCAACACCATACTGCATTTTCCTGGCTGGCCAAGAGGACAAATACCTGCAGACGTGCAGATGGCCTCTTCTAACTGGGACCGGCAACCAGAGGGTTTGGGGGCAGGGGTAAGGTTGGTGTCAGCTCCTGAACAATAAAACCCTAGCCATGCAGAAAGGGCTGGAAACCTTAATCCTGGGGACTCTCCTCCTGAGGAACAAAGCCAGGTGACAGCTGACTGCGTGCGGGCCTGTGCCCCAGCCCTCCACTGGCCACCACCCATGCTGGGGCCAGCCCAGCCAGGGCTGCTGCCTCCAGACGGGGAACCACGCCTGGAATGTGATTCCCTGGCTTTGTGTGATGCTCAGTGACGCTCCGCTAGCAGAGTGCGACTCCTAAGATCCCCTGTCACCTCCTAAAGCCCCTGCCATCCCGCCCCCCAGCACCACACTGATCACCAGATTAAGGGGCTCAGCTTTACAGCTGAGGCAGCAAAGACCTGGAGGGAAGCACGGGGAAGGGAGGGAAGGGCCGTGGGCAGCTCCCTAGAGTAGGGACTGATTGGGGCAGTACAACCAGGGATCAAGTGAGGGCTCCCTATGGGTCCGTCTGGCCAGCTGCTGGCTCAGAGCAAAGTGTACCCTGCCACACCTGAGGAGAGAGAGGGAGGGAGTGGCAGAGATGGATGGGGAAGGCAAAAAAAGGGGGGAACAAGGGAGAGAACCTGAGCATGACAAGAT
The DNA here is from genome assembly GCF_012274545.1 of Fukomys damarensis. Taxonomy (NCBI): domain Eukaryota; kingdom Metazoa; phylum Chordata; class Mammalia; order Rodentia; family Bathyergidae; genus Fukomys; species Fukomys damarensis. Next base: position 19,011,345 of record NW_022900919.1, on the reverse strand, counting down.
TTTTCCTGGGACTCCAGCATTTCTGGAAACAGGGGCACCACAACTCATTTAAAACACGCACAAGAGACAAAGTTCTCTCTGTCTGTCCGTAGGGGTTACCAGGACTACAAGAAATGAGATGGAACTGGGAGTTTTGCCACATGACCTTTTGGACTGGGAGAAGTCCTGGCCTTGGACTTATGGTTAGTACAGAGCCTGTGTGACAAGGGCAGGGCTGGGGGGCTGAATGGCAGGGAGAGCCCAACAAAGGGCTTAGGCATCCAATCCCCCAGAACTGAATCAAGAGGGAGACCCACGTACCTGGCTGAGAAGAAGGGTACTGCTCCCCAGTTACTGGTTACTGAACTGTGCGGGATCGGGGAGGGGTCAGAATACAGGTACAGCCTAGCTCAGCTCTGCTTGGCAGGCATCCAGCCCCTTCTCAGCCCCGTCCTCCGTCCCAGGGCCTGCAGGGGCAACTAGGGTACACCCAGGGCCCCAGCCAATCACAGCCAATCACTCCAGCATGTCCTGTGTGCCCTCGGCCAGGCCTGGGCCGCTGGCCACGGCCTGTTTCCCACCCCTGCTCCACAGTGGCTGGGGAGGAGGCTCAGCCTCAGGCTCAGGAGGGGGACTCCGAGGACCTGGGAAGACAGCTCTGCCTGCTCCTGTTCCTCAGCCTGGTCTGACATGGGTCTGCACCTGAGTGTAGGCGGAGATGAAGTCCTTCCCGAGATATCTCCTCCACCCCCAGCCAGAATCCACGCACTTTCCCATTCTTGTGGTGCTGAGCGAGCACAGGTTTGAAAGGATCAGCACTGCCACCACCACCATAGACTCTCCAAGTAGAAAGGAAAGTAGAGATTCCTGAAGTTTACCTCATTCATCTGGCCAATAGGAAAATGGGGACTCTAGGCTTGGGAGCCTGGCCTGCTCAGTCACACAGCAAGGTGGTGGCCAGGCCATTCCTTGTACCTTGTCTACCAGATCCCATTCCTTTCAGGTCAGGACTCAACAAAGGCCTAAGAGGAGGCTTCTCCATCACAACCTAAACAAGATCTTGGCCCACCACAGGCAGCAGGGGTCTGGGGACAAGGGAGGCCATAATGCAATCAGCAGACTGGCCATCTGGCTCAGGGACGGAGGAGAGACCAGACTGGTCGCTTCTGCTGCCCGGTCCCAAGGGGCCCTGTGTTGCAAGAGGCAGACTGCCAGATGGACAGGCATTGGCCTGGGTCCGGGTGGAAGCCAGTGAGCTCCCTGTCATCAGAGCTGACCAACTTGCTGATGAGCAGGGTAGCAGTGGAGGGGCACAGGGAGCAAACCCAGGCCCCTCCAAAGGCAGAGATGGTGGAGACCCCCACCCAGGCTCAGAGTCTGGTTCCCCAAGTAGGCCCAGCCCTTCTCAGCTGCACAGCCCTCAGCCCGCTGGCCAACCACAAACAGGGCCCCCTCCCGCAGAAAGGCAAACACATCTCCCTTGGCACCTTCTCAGACATGCATGCAAAACTAATTAACATGGGGAGACATGCAAGCAGCCGGCCAGCTCCACACCCTCGAGTCCACGCAAACAAGGCCAGCCCTTGTCCGGGGGACCTGCACAAAGCTTTGTTGCTAATTTAGGCATCTGTCTCTGTCTGGTCTGGTCCTCCTGCCTGCGCTGGGGTTTTTCCCAGCCCCTTAGACAATGCTGGGAACAGGCCCGCCCGATCCCTTATTCAAATCACACCCGGGACAATGAGTTCATTGTGCAGGCCACAGAAAGGGGGATGCTGGGGGTGGGAGTCTGTAAGGGCCATAGGGGAATGGAAAGGGTGAGGGGGTGTGAAGAAAATGGGAACCCAGGAAAGTGTTTACTAACACAGCCCCTGCAGCTGCCCGGGGCCCCTTTCCCCTCCCCTGCCTGGCTGGGAGCTGGAGAGAAATGCTGGGATTTAGAGATTGGGGCACAGGGCAGGGGGTGAGGGGCCTTGTATCTACTGGCCCAGCAGATCCGAACTTGGCTAGAACCTTCACCTTGTTGATTTGTCCTATCCTCCACAGTCTACAGCGACTTCTGCATGTCCAAGCAGGTGTATTTTTATAGAATGGCTTGGGGGTCTTTTTTGCTTACATCAGGCTTAGTGGAGCAATGTGCAGACCCAACTAAAGAGGTGAGACAGGGCCGCGGGGAGAGGTGTAGGTGGCTGTGCTGGGTGCAACCTGCTGTCTCCGCCATCATCTTCAGGCAACATTTCATTTTCTCCTCCTTCCCAGCTAATAAATTAGAGAGAAGACAGTGTGCCTCGAAGGGATTGGCTCCCCATGGACCAAGGTGATGACACGTAGGAAGGCGAATCTGTGCACTCATGACCAGCAGGGCCGCCACTCCGGCCACACCTGGACAGACAGGTGAATGCTAACCCCCTCGAGAGCAGCACAGTAACCTGTGTACCCGTCCATAGGGCATGGACATCCATCCATGTCCTCCTCCACCCAGGGGAAGAACTGGCGCTGTGAAATGCCTTCCTTCTTACCAACACCACCCCCCGAGCTCCTTGTCGCACGGAGCGCGCCCAGACAGGCCGACATAAATAGACACGCACAGCCTGACACTGACACGCAGACACAGAAAGAAACACACACTCCCAGAGGCAGCCCCAGACACACACACTGACAATGGTGCAATGAATGTGCACGGCAAGTGCATTCAGTCAGAAGTGCACATTTGCGGCCGCCCAGCACCGCCCCGCACAGGGGTGGCTGGAAGGTTAGGGAGCAACCTCCTCCCTACACATCTCCCAGAATGGGAAGAGAAATCCTATTTCAGGCTTCCATATGAAAGCAAATGCCTTTCAAGAAATAAAAGTTTGGAACTGGTCTCAGCCTTTAGGGTTGGCTGAGCTATCCAGAGACAAAAAAAAATTTTTTTTTTTTTGAGACAGAGTCGTGCTAGGTTGCCTAGGCTACTCTTGATCTCTTAGGCTCAAACAATCTTCCTGCCTCAGCTTTCTGAGTATCTAGAACCACAGGCAGGCACCACTGCACTCATTTTTGTTGTTGCTTTGATTTTAAATAATGAAAGAGTGCTCAGTAGTCATCTTATTTGCCTTTATACTGAGCTACATCCCCAGTGCTTTAATGCTTTTTTTTTTGAGACATGGTCTCCTTTTGTAGTTCAGACTTGCCTTGACCTCACTGTGTAGCCTAGGCTGGCAGGTGCCACCATACCTGGAACCAGTGCTATTTATTTTTGAGATAAGGTCTCACTAAGTTCCTCAGGCTGGGCTTGAACCTGTGATCCCCCTGCCTCAGCCTCCTGTAGAGTAAGGACTGCAGGTGTGCCCCACCATGCCTAGCTTTAATAGTCATCCTAACTGTCCCAACACTGGGGCTGAACAGAGCTTTGTCAAGGTAATTTTGCTTTGAAGTACAGTCTACAGGTTGGAGCCATTTCTTCCTATTGTTAAAAATAATTTTGAGAAGGGACCATAGGATAAGGAAGAATACAAGTGGTTAAGATCTCAGATACCTATTAAAATGTGCTTCTAGCTGTGCTTGATGGCGGCTGAGGCAGAAGGACTGCCACAAGTTCGAGGTCAGCCTGGGCTATATAGTGAGTTCAAGACCAGCCTGAACTACATGATAAAACCCTGTCTCAAATGAATAAATAAACAAACAAATAAATAAAATGTGCCTCTGTCCCAGAGTAATGGAAATATGCTAGGTTGAACCACATAAAACAGTCAATACCTGACTATTTTTAACTAAAAAAAATGAAATTTCATATGGGTCAGCCTAATAGGCAACTGGTTCCAAGAAGGGGAACTAGTTTTTATTTTAAAAATTTATTTCTCTGATTGAGACAGGGTCTCAATATGTTGCCCAGTTGGGGCTTAAGTCACCTTCCTGCCTCAGCCTCTCTGTAGCTGGGAATAGAGGAATGTACCACCATGCTCAGTTTCCCTTTTCAGATGTCCTCCCCAGGCCAGGTCATTTTCTTCCCAAAGAAGAAAAAACAATATTGATCCAAGACCCAACTCTACCTCAGACCACCCATTGAGAGCCACATCAAGATTCTGTGCAGAGGTGGAAACAGACCCTGAAAGACCACAGCTACACACCTGTGACCTGCAGCCTTGTTGGGGTGGGGCTCATCATTGGGCCCAGGTCTTTCCCGTCCTCTGAAGCTGAAGCAAGTCCTGGAAGGGTGAGAAAGCACAACAGAGGGAGAAGAGAACCGAAAGCAGGATGCCTGTGCACTGTATTCGTGGAGCCCATGCTGTGGACACCACCGCCCCAGAGGAAGTATTTCCCAGTGCACACTGTTAGCTGCTTACCGTGTTTAAAGCCCTGGCCAGTCTGTGCATGTGACGCTGTCTCAGTAAGTTACTTGCATGAGGTCCAAGCAAGGGAAGCCAGGAGGGAGCCAAGGCCACTAGCCCAAGGAAGGCCCACTGCAGCCAGGGTCTGGCCAGTCCACGTGTCCCATTGCTTACTGTCATAGAACTCAGGGACATGACGTCCTCCTGGGAAATCACCCTTGCCAGCTTCCAGAGGGTTTCCTGAAGATGGAAAAGCCGAAGATTTCAGAAGCAGAGTCCAGCATTGCTGGCCTCACTCCTTACCCCTCACTGGTCCACAGAAGAAAGCCTGTCCCATGGATGCTGTTCTTGCTACTAGCACAGCTGGCTGGCTCATGACGAAGCTGAGAGGAGACATTTCCTTGCACTCAGAGTCTTCTGGTGGCCAAGGACCAGGGACTCCATTTAAAGGTCTGGAACCACCTTCCATCCAGCCATGGCATGGTACCTCCTGCATCCCAGACAAGTGCTATGTGATGTCTCTGAGTTTTATTTTACTAATGCATATATCATCCTCAACACCAAGCTCACTATGATAATGGTAACATGAAACCTATTTGCTCTTCCTTCTTCTGGAAGGTAAGTGAGGAAAAGACAGAGGTCACAGCTGAGGCTCGAGGGCTGGTGGGCTTGCAAGGTGGGCCCCAACCCAGGTGCTTCATGGATGACTCCTCAGGGCTCCAACTGAGGGCTGGGGATGTAACACAGTGATATAGTATTTGCCCAGCATTCAGGAGGCCCTGGATTTGATCCCCAGCACAAGAATGAAAGAAGGAAGGGAGGGAAGGGGGGCAGCAAGGAAGGAAGGGGAAACAAACAAAAAATACAAAAGAAACTCCAGCTGTGTGGAAGGAATGTGAAGGAACGTGGCTGGATGCCAGTTTATATGAAGACCTACCTCCAGCCTGAGTAGAAACAGAGTAGAATTCAAACCTTGGAGCTCTGAACAGCATCTGACTTCTTCAAAGGAGGAGAGACCTGTATGAGAATTCCTCTAGATATAGGTTATTATTTGATTGCACTTAAGATGTTTCCTACCAGCCTCACCCATAAATCTCAATAGGCTACTTACTGGTATTCTGATTCTTCAGATCAAAGTTGTTTTTAAATGAAGAAAGTGAAACAATATAGAACCAGAGGGATCTAGAGCTAAATGATAGCTTAAAATTGCCATAGGCAAGCGTGAAGTGGCCTCTGACCCTGTTCTCCCAGGCTCTCGGGCCATGGAGAGGAGCAGGAAGGGAAGAACCCACAGTGTGACGCTGTCACAGCTCCAGAGCCCAGCCCTCCCTCCCCTTGGCTCAGCCTCCCTGTTCTGGATGGATAGATGAAATTCCATATTGCACAGCAAAAACCCCAGCCAGGGAGGTTTCCTCCTCGGTGTCCCCAAGGCCTTGCTTCACACATAATGCGTGGTCAATAAACGTTGAATATTCAAGTGAGTGTGGTAGAGAAATACAATGTGGTGCGGGAAAACTTCCAACTCCTGAGCTCTATGGCCACCGTGCAAGCGGGGAAATGGCTCTGTGGCTCAGCCCCGAGTTGCTGCATCCAAGCGGAGCACCAAAAGGTGACAGGCACAGGGTGGTGTGCCCATTTAGCTCCAGCTGCCTCGGGTGGCACAGGACCTGGCGGCCCCCATGCCCACCCATCTTGCATATGACCAGCAGACTGGTTCCCTCAGCCAGCTCCCCACCCTGTCATTCTCAGCCTCCATCATCTGACTTGACCTTCTGTACCCAAATTTGAGGCCCAGTCTCACGGGGCTCCTCCCTGACCCTCTGTCCCCATCTCTGAACTTCTGCCAGGGAGTTTCCTCTCTGGCAAGGATGCCCCATCCTGCCCTCTTGACAGCCTACATGCTTGATTGGGTTTGAGGAGCTTTCTCTGATGCTCCCATCCCAAAGGAACAGTTCTTCTAACTCTGAGAGCCTGAGTCAATATACTTCTGAATGTGCACCTCCCAAAGCAACTGTTAGGGTCTCTCTACACATTTTCATGAGGTCAACAGCTAGCTTCTCTGCTCCTAGAGGTCCTGCAGAGGTCAGTGACTCCCGGCATCACAGAGCATCCAAATGGTGGGTGCACACCATGACTGACTGTACAGTGACAGACAGAGAGCTGAGCTCAGTCTCTTGCCCACCTCCCTCAGGGCCTTCATTCATGGCAAACATGACACCAACAAGACGGGGGATGCAAACTTCCCTCTCCCCAGCACTTGCCAAGGAAATGACACACTCTTTGAGGCACCATGCTGCCATCTGGACAGAAAAGGAGTCCTAACACCCTCTGCTTAAGGAAGGCAAGACAGGACTGAGGAGTGGGCACTGCCAGGGCTAACGCTGCTAACATTGTAACAAGCGTCTGGCTTTACCCTGAGCAGCCCTAATCCCTTCACACTGTGTGCAGGACAGCAAACATGGGCTACCTGATTTACAGAGACCCAGGGCCCAGCGCTGGGCTCTCCTGTCTGGATTCTGCCCACCCAGAACAGGAGCTGTTGCCAAGGCATCCTCTGCCCTTTTTAGTCACCCAGGAAGCTCACACTACTTCTCAAAGCCTATGCTGGTTCCTCGGGAAACCAGGGACTGCTGGGGACTGAGATGCCCTCCTAAGCCTGCAGCTTTGAGGAATAACCTATGCAATCAACCTCCCAGATGGCACCTGGCTTAGGAAAGGAGGGCAGAGTTATATTACATTTACCACTCTTCCTTTTCCCCAAGAGCCAGGCCTCAAAGGAAACACTACAGCAGTGCTAGCACAGAACCTGGCCCAGCCCAAGTGCTCAGTAAACGGTCCTGTCACCATTATCATGACTCATGATGACTTCTTAGCTGCCCATTCCTCCCTCCTAGGCTCAGGTGAGGAGCCTGCTTTTCACAGACTCATGGCTTCCTGGAGCTAGCCGGCCCCAAACCCAGCCCAGGGCTTCCCAGGCAGAAAACTAGAGTTTCTGAGAAGGCCAGGAAGTTGAAGTGAAGAGTGGCTTCACAGTGGGGGTCCTTCAAGGTGAGAAGGTTTAGCAGGCCCTTCTGACCTGCAACAGCAGGATGAGCCAAGCATCTCCCCAGAAAACCTCTTGGAAGACCCGAGGCCTGGCAGGGAGCCATGTCAGGAGGCCTCTCCAAGAAGATGCTGGCCCAACGCCAAGGCACTGCCCTGAAGCTCCTGCTCACACAACACCCGGAGGCCCAGGCGGAGGGGAGGAGGGGCAGCCAGGAGCCCTTGGCCAGAAGAACCCACCCAAAGGTGGTTGGCAGGACATAAGTGCACAGCTATCTTCCATGCCCTGTGGTTTCAGCATACCTAGGAGACTATGAAATCACTGTCCTGCCTTCTACAGCTGTGCCCACACAAACCCCACCAGGGTACCACCAAAACTTCCCCCAGAGGTGCTTCTGAAGTCACCCATTGGCTCTCCAGCCCTCACACTAACACTGACAACACAGCGTTGCTACAGGCACAGTGGTACACATCTGTAATCCCAGTTCCTCAGGAGGCTCAGGTAGGAAGATTGTGAATTCAAGTGCAGCCTAGGAAATATAGTGGGACCCCTTCTCAAAAAAAAAAAAAATTCCATTGCTAATCAAAACAAAGCAAAACATAAAGATGGACGCAGATTCATGTCACAACTTCTGCCTCCAAGGACTGATGGGTGATCCCCATTTAAAGGGCTGTCCTAAGCATTCCTAAAAGCCTCTCAAGCCTGAGGCTCTTCTCCTGTCTCTACCCTGCTGGCTTTTCTCTGGACCTCAGAGGCCTCAGGTGGGAGAATAAGTTAGTTACTGGGCATCAGGGCTGGAAAAGGTCTTGATCCTCTAGTCTAGACCAGCGATGTCCAATAAGGTGGACTTCATGTATAATTTTAAATATTCTAGAAATCTCGTTTTAAAAGTTACTTTACTTTATTGTGATAGTGAAGATTGAACCCAGGGCCTTCATACTGAGCTATATGTACAGCCCTTTAAGAAATTAAAATAAGAAAAACTTTGGATAGGGGGCTGGGGATTTAGCTCAGTGGCACCATCCCGGTCTCCCAAGTGCAAGGCTGTGACTTCAATCCCCAGTACCAAAAACAAAAACAAAAATCTTTCGATATAGAGTCTAAGTTGCCTGGGCTGGGCTTAAATGTGTGATCCTCCTCTTTCCAGAGTGTTATGATCACTGGCTGTGCACCACCATGCCTAGTTATTTTATTTAACTCAATATTATCATTTCAAATGTGCTGTAGTGACCACATTTCACAAATCAATGGCATGCATGCCTGAAGGGCAATGTACTGTATAGCACAGCACTTTTCTCCATTTTCAGATGAAGATACAGCACATGTATCTATGTAAAGGGCACCACAGCAGAAGAGGAAACCCCATGCTCTGTCCTTACAGCAGGATGATCAGTCTCCAAAGGCATAACCTTAGCCCATAGGAAAAGGGATTTTTATGATCAATCAGATTCAGAAGAACTGTAACATAAACCTATTTGAAACAGACAACCCAGAGAGGACTAGGAAATGGATATTCTTGGCATTCCAGGGCTGAGGAACAAAGACAACAGAAAGGAGCAGGAGGGAGGCTCTGGGAGACCTCTGGCGTTGGATCCAAGTCTTATTTGGGACCTCGGTCTGTGCCACCCTGCTCAGAGACACCTGGCTCCCACTGCATGTGTAAATACCCATGCTCCAACACGGGGTCTGCTAAATTTTCCACCACATCTCCCTGGAGGACTACCCACAAAAGCTCCTCTCTGCTTTAGAAGCAAGAACAAATCGTGCATTTACTCAGTGCCTCTAGTCTTCTTACTCTGAGTCGCCATGCCAACACACAGTCATAATTACCGAGGAACGCGTCAATAGTGGCAGCATTGACAAAGACACTATATCAGGGCCTGTGAGCTAAGCAAGGTCAGGCTCCGCGCAGCCCCCCAGCTTCCTGCCCACTTCCTTTATTCCACTCTGATCCATCTCTTTCCCTTCATTCTTTCTCTCCCACCCAGATGGTCTCTGATTATATTTTCTCTGTAGAGAAAGGAACTACAGCTCAGTGTATAAAACACTTTGATAGCAATTAGGAGATAGGTCCTCCACTGAGTCCTGATTTTAACTTGTGGGAGAAGTCACTTTAACATCCACGTCTCAGGGTGTTTTTGTTGTTGTTTTTATTTTGCTATGAAGGGGGAGAGTATTTTGGACCTTGCCTATTTAGCAAGTGGGTGCCTGTATTTAATTTGCCTTCTGAATTCAGGGGCTCAGAAGCACCATCTAGTCGTCGCCAAGACCATCTTTGTGATCCAAACTAGACGTACCAGAAACTCAGGGAAACAAAAGAAGGTTCAGGTCAGATAGGGAGTTGGTCCTAACTCCCTGGGAATAGTGAGGCTCGTATGTCCCCCTAGGAAGAGCGAAAATCTCAGAAAAGGAGCCAGAAGCAGCTGAATGGTGGGCTTTATCAGATTATGAAAAGATGAGTGGGATGGATGAGAACTATCAGTCTAAGTGACAAGCATCCTGAGGCCCCCAGTGAGAAACAGGACATGCACCCATTTAAAATGAGAGGTCAGAAAAAGAAGGCAGACAGCCATCACCAGAGCCCTAACACAAGAGCTCCCCAATTTCAGAACACCCAGTGCACCAACATCTGAACTTACAAAGGAGATAAATTGGAGGTTGATGATTAGCATCACAAAATGATTATTCCCTTTGTAAAAGGCTTCACTGCAGGACTGCTTTAAATAGTGCATTTAAACCATGATCTGATTTGCTAAATTCGATTTATACACATCCACTGCCTAAGCTGGCGTGCGGCTGTATTTACATGTCTTCCCTTGGCACGGAGGAGGGGAAAAGCCAGCTATTATTTGGGGTCTTTAATCCTTGTAGACAGTAACTAATCTGGGGAGCTGAACCCTGGTTTTCTTCCACAGCTGGGGCTTGAGCTGCAAACTGGCCCTGGTTCCCCACCCTGCTTTGCCCGTACAGACCAGACCCTGTCAAGACAAGCCAGGATTTGGCCAGGTTCTGTTGGAGCCCTTGTGGCCATAGGGGCTCCCCACCAAGAGTACACATCTCTCTACACCCAGTGGTGACACCTTCCTGCTACACATTTCCATAGAATTGGATCTGTGGCAGTGCCTCTAAATTTCTTTAGCACCTCTGTTCATCGTTTCAGGGGTTCAAAGGCTCTCTTTTGGACTCCATGGAAATTTACTAATTCAGCCACATTCTCTGATTTGTACTTCAGCCATGGGAATCAAACCCAGTTTGATTCTGTAACCTAGTGGTTACAGAAAGGAGGCTGGCTCTCCGCCCAAGGAAGACAAAGGGAGAAGGGGTCTGCCAGGTCTCATAGCAACTCTGCTGGTGCAATGGGGAACCTTCCTTGATTCACTTAAAGGTCTCACCGACAACACATTCCTGAAACAGGTGACCCTTTCCTGGGAGGCCCAGTAATGTGACAGGGCATTCAGGAGTCAGACAACACCAAAAGGGAAAATACACTACCCAGCTTGTACTGCTTTCCAAACAGAGAGGTTTAGGGAATCTGCTCAGAAACACAACATTTAAAAAAAGTCCCCCCAGAAAACTGAAGTCAGTGCCTCCAACCCCAACCCTACTCTCATCTCAGTACCAGTTGTTTCCACCCCTTTATTCATCAAAGATTTACAGATAACCACAATGATAAGCCCAGCCCAGCACTAGGAACTGGGATTGGGGGGAAGGAACAAGACAGGATCCAGGATCAGGTCCAAGAAATTTCAGGTACAGTTGGAGGGCTCAATGACTAAATGATCTCCCTGTTGAAAAGCCCACTAAACCCTGGTCGTGGAGAATGGGACTCCCCTCCCAGTGACTGGAAATCAGGACCCCTAGTCCTTGGTCTAGCTAATTTAACAACTGTGGTGTGGGGGGAATCACTCGATGTCTCTGGGCCTGGTTCCCCATCTGTGACATGTGCAGGTGACCTACATAATCACTGAGCTTTATATTTTATATAAATCTTTTGCAGGAAAAAATGTTCACCTCTATAAAACTCTGAAAAACTTCCTTTTTTGTTATAAACCATCATGTTTCCATTGACTTGGCTGCCAGGAATCTCAGAAGAACCATAAGATTCAATCACAAAATCTATTTTAGGCCAGGGCTTCAGGGTACTGGGTTGGGAGTGACCAGCAGGGTCCTCATTTGTAAGGTAGGGATGTGTGGGGAAGGGACTGGATTCAGGAGAGGCACGATGCTCATTTGAAAGATAAAACCACAAAGGTGATCAATCTGTGTTTGCAGGTTGAATTCATGTACAGAGGCTGAGGTTAAGAACCAAGGCCTCAGAGGACAAAGCTCAAGTCTACGTCCCTGCTGTGGCAAGTCACCAAAGGGAACCATCACCCTCCTGGAGGAGTCTCAGATTCCTGTGACGCCCTTAGCACCAGGCCTGGCACAAATCCAGGACTCAAAAATTAACACTGAAGTTTCTTATGTCTGTTCAAGACCCGATTTAAGGCACCCCTGGATCGTGCGGTATCTAGGACCACAGTGACTGCGATTATGACCCTTGGGCTGAGGTCTGGTGGATGCAAAGATGTAGCCCTGCCACCTTTTCCCAGAACTAGGTCTCCAAAAGGGTCCTCGGCCCCACCCACTTCTCACAGGCCCTCGCTGCTGCCCCGTCCTCGTGTGGGGACTGTACCCAGTACCCAGGTGGTTTCCGCCGGCCTGCCATCTGGGCCTTGCCCCTTCAAGATGAGCAGTGGCGACACACCTAACATTCCTCAGGCACAACGCTCCTGGCAGTGTTCTAAGAGCTTCCGGATCCCAATCCCAAAACAGCCGCGATGCCCCACCGCCCTCGCACAGTGCCGCTTCCACCCCAGCCCAGAGCAGCCGCGATGCACGCTGTGGGGGCAGGGCAGGGCCTTGAAGGCTCAGGGTGGGAAGTGGGAAGGAAGAAGGATGGCAGAGTGAGTCCTCTGGAGCAGCGCAGGCTGGGATGCCCGCCGGGGAGCACACGTCGCGCCTCGGCTGCAGGGGTCGTGCGCGACGCAGATGGCTAGGAGCTACTTCCCGCCCACCAGCCACCTCTCAGCCGCTCCTCCGGCTCCCGACTCGGCCTCGTGCCGTGGAGGTCTCCTCACTGTGAGTCCGTCCTGAGGCCCGCACTCCGGCGTCCCGTTGCCATCCTGGCACCACGGCGGTCCTGTGCTGCGGACACCTCCGATCCGGAAGGCTGCACACCAGCCCAGGCAGCGCCCGGCTGTAGGCAGACATGAACGCTTTGGAAGGATCCCATGCTCAGGCGCGTGGCACGCGGCGGATTCGGGGCCTGGCACTCCCTTCTCCGTAGCCCTTGAGCAGGAAGAGTACACGCCCAGACCCTGAACCACTCTGGCCAGCCCAACTGCGGCGGTGCCATTCCCAGGGGCTCTGGAGACACCGCAATGTCTGCTGCCGGGAGTCCAGAGCGCCTGAGTGTCCTAGAAGTCGCCCCGGAGGCCACAAGTAACAGAGCACACTTGATTTGACGTATACTGTGTGCCAACACGCTGTGCTCTGCCTAATTATATCACAAAGCACAAGCTAGGAGGTGTATCATTTGGCGGCACTAGGATTGAACCCGGGGCCTTCTCACTAAGCTACATCTCCAGCCCTTTTTGTAATTTTTTTTTTTTTCTTGAGACGGTCTCACTATGTCACTAAGTTGTCCAGGCTGGGGGCTTCAGCGTGTGATTCTCCTGCCTCAGCTTCCCAGACTGCTGGGATTACAGGTGTGTGCCACCATGCCTAGCTCAGCAAGTGTATTTTTTTTTAGCAAGTGTATTATCAAAGCCATTTCACAAGTGCATGGGGTGGGGGGTGATATTCAGTGTGTGCCTACAGTGTATGTTGGGAGGGGTCGCCTTTTGATGACACAGGCAAAAACAAAAACAAAAAAACACAGCCAGCCTACCAATATGATCTTGAAATCTCCCAAGATTTCAACTCCAAGGCCAGCTCTTTGTGACACCACAAGGCACAGTGGGGGTGCCGGCAGCCAATTCCTCCAGCCCAGCTCTGTCTACTCACCTCTCCAGCTGGGGTGCCCTAGGAGCTGAAGTCTGACCAGGCAATGAGGGAACCTCACCAGACAGGAGGCACTTGTAGACAGGAGCTGTAAAACAGAACTGAGATATCAGTTGCCCCCTCCTCGGCCTCCCAGTCCATTTGAAGGTGCCCTTGTGGTCCTATCCACCAGTGCAAGACCCAGCCTAGGGGTTGCTGAGGCTCTGTAAGCCTCAACCATGTGTGCCCAGGACGCAGGGGAGAACCCAAGTGTGTTACCAGCTAAGACGACAGGGGTCCCTTCTAAGCCCAGATCCTGCATGGGGGATTCTGGGGAAGGAGAGCCTGTAGGAGCAACCTCTGCCTTTTCAGAGCTGGAAATGCTGATGCTTCTCAGAGAATTGCCTGGGACCACATCAGGAGCAACCCGGCTTTCCCCCAACAGTGACACTTGCAACCTGCTAGTGCTGGGACCCCTGGCCATTTTCTGGAAGGGCTCTTAGAAATTGCCAATGGGTACCTGCACTAACAGGGTCTCCAGGAGGCTCTCCCTTATCTCCCCAGACTCCAGCCTCTGTGCTAGGCAAGTGCAGCCAGATCATGCTTCCTCCAAATCTACTGAGGTACTTGCAAGCCTCCTTCACAAGCCAGCTCAGAACATTACATTTGTTTCCTCCTATTGGGTGCTCCTTGAGGTCCTGATTCTTTTCTCAATTGGGGGCCCAATGGGTATGGCCTGGAGAGGTGGGCAGCAAGTGAGTGGTGCTTGTGACACTATGTGGAGCTCCTGGGGCTTTGACTGTCACTAGCAGGTTATCCAGACATTGTGTGTACCCCTGCCATTTGAGCCACCATCTGACCTTCCCACTGTATGTTAGGCACTTTATTTGTATATTTTACTTCATTCTCCCATGACTCCTCGAGACTCCTACTATTGTCTCCATTTAACCCAGAAGATAAATGTGACTTTTGTCCCCCTTTCACCCAGAGAGGTGACTGTGACTTGTAAAGTACAAAACATGCTGAAGGTCCCTACTTCACAGGCTCACAGGTGTGGGCATCTCTCCCCAGCCCTTCTGCTGTCCATGTGGAATTTGGGATGTGATTTTATTAATGCAGTCTTGGATAGTTCTGGGTCTTCTACCCTAGTGCCTCAAATCAGGAACTGCTACTTTTAGGGATAGGAAAGGCCACACTAGTGAATTCCTATGATCAGGGAATTTCTGTAGCCTTTCCTGGCTCCACCCCTCTATAGGTCCAGCACCAGGAGGGAACGCAGAGACTGGCAACAATTCACTATTGATTTTTAAAATCCCAGCCTACACAGTCTTGCATTATTAGCAAGATAATCCAAGCAGGAAGAAGTAAGGTGCATCCACAGGAAAGCTTGATATTTTTACACACAGCCTCGAGGGAGACCTAAAGGGGTTCAGGAGCTAAAAAGAGCATTCAAGGAAAGGTCCCCCTCTCTACCTCCCTGTGTATTTAAGTGAGAAGCCTAGCTCTCCCAAGCTCAATTCTGAGATGCTTTTTCTGTAGTTAAATGATGTTAATGTGACGTTAATGTACCTTTTCATCAATGAAACCTCTGAAAAAGACAACCTCCATTAAAAAAATTATGTCATGAAATAAATTTTTTTAACAGTGCAAAGAATATATAGGCTTTTAAGAAAGAGGGCCAGGGACACAGCTGCCACCCCCAGCTGCCTGGGACAGCAAAGGTAACAGATGCCTGGTAGGATGGGGGGTGTGTGTGTGTGTGGGTACAACCAAACTTGGGAGTAAGAGCGGGGACCAGGGCCAGAAAGCAGAGGAGACATGTCTTTTACAAAAACAACCCCAGGTCCCTGGTCCCCAAACTTCCATCCAACTTGCTAACTCCACCCCAAAAGAGAGAGAAGGCCCAAGAAATGTCTCCCTGTGCATTTCTGTGTCATAAAAAGAACTAGGGTTTGACCAGAGATGGAGGAGAACAGTTTGGCCCATGGCACCCCTAACTCATGAGGGAAACAAAAACTAGGTTGCAGGCTGGAGGTGGGTGGAGAGGCTGACCAGCGAGTGGCTCCGTTGCCACACAGATGGAGGCTGAGAGGAAGTTCTAATTAGCACAAGCTGGCACCTTCCATTAATAGCTCTCTACTGTTTCTGGATGCCACTGCCCAAGGCAGCCAAGCTGGAAGGTGTGAGGCTCACCTGTCCCCAGCTCATTAACAGACCTTGGGTGAAAACAGGGCTCCTCCTGCAGGAAGACCAGCCCAAACTCACAACCTCCCCAAAAATCTAATTACAGCTGACTTCTGGATCGATCTAGGGGAAGTGTATTTAAGCCAAGTTCAATGGTCCTGGACATACATTCAGCCAGGCTTTGGAGGACGGTGTTCCCTCTAGAATTGAATTCTTTCTAAAAAAGTGTTGGCACACATTCCATATCTATGAAACTCTAGATAGAAAAAAGTAAACTATGGACAAGAGACATAAGAAGTGGGGAGCAGGTAGGGATTTGCTGAGAAGAGGCAGGAGAGAAGTTTCTGGGGACAGGGAAATGCTACCTTGAACACTGGTTGCATGGGTATAAATGTATTTGTCAGAACCCATGAAACTTTATTCCTCTGGCCTATTTCTAGATGAAAATTATACCCCTAGGAATACTGTATATACATACAGGTTTCTGTACGTGTCTGCAGATCACACACACACACACACACACACACACACACAAAGGTCTCCACTGCTGACTGACCCATCTATAGTCTGATCTCCTTGATGTGAAGGTTCACACCCTTTTCAAGGGTCACAGTGGAAAAAGGGGCCAGAGCAGATGGGGAGGACAGGGCTGTGCACATCTCAAAACACAGGCCTTGGCTAGCGGAGTGGGGAGGAGGAATGTCTGAATTGAATCAATTAGCTGCAGAAAACTTCAGAAAAGAAGTAAGGCCCTTCATAAAAACAAAGCCCGCTCCTTAATCCCCAAAGGCAATCCTCTCCTCATTCCCATGGCCATTCCTCAGTAAACAAAGAAATCCCTCCTTCCACATCCACACCTCAATATTCATTAAGAGCTGACATTTGAGGCGCATTCCAGCCTCCCAGAGTGCCCTAATGACTGGGAACTCTAGAGCACACGACGGAGGGGTTTTCCCCTCTCCCTCCTCCCTCTCTCGGTCTCTTTCTCTCCGCACCTTCTTGGCCCTTCCCACAACGGCCTGTTTTCTTTCCTCCTCCTCTCCCTTTCTTCTTTTCTTCAAATTAGTGAATAAGCAAACCCATACCAAGCAAATCAAAGGCATCACTAACTTCACTTTGTTCATTTATTTTGACAAGTACAGTTTAATTTTAATTATTTATGATACTACTTCATAGTAGATGAGTGAATGTGCCGGGGTATATTTGGTAACATTAATGAAGTCTGCCTAATAGGACCCTTCACTCCAGCACCCAGTCTAGAGAGCGACCTGCTGGAGAGGTGGGTGAGACCAGTAGTCTGTGGTAGGGTTTGCAATGTTTTTGTGGGGGCGGGGAGGGGAAACTTAATGGGTTTGAGGATTAGCAGAGGGAAAATTAACCTGATTCTAGGGAAGAGGCAAATATGTAAGATCATAATTGTGTGTCGATGCGGATTGTGTGTACTTAAACAACGAGAGAGCACACGTTGGCGATAAGGAGGCCCAGGGGTGCACACATACGACTTGCATATTTACACATGAATCTCAAATGTGCAAATCAGCGGAGGCCCAAAGAAATTAGGCTCTGGGCAATTAAAAATTGAAATAAAAATAGAAAATGGGATACACAGGGTTCTGTATCTCTTCAAACTAATGTTTTTCCTACTTATCACATACGAGTAGGCAAACACAGGGAAACATTTGGAAGATAATAAAATGGTAGGCGACTTCTCCAGCTGGTGGTTACACAGGAACGAATGGTCCCCTCAACACACAATGAACCACGAAATACAGGTCTTGGTCCACGCCATGCCATTTTAAATAGGGTTGGGACTGGAGTGTAGCTCAGTAGTAGAGTGGGCAGCACTTGCCTAGCATTCCTGCAACAGGCCCTGGGTTCAAGACCCAACACCACAAAAATAAATAAGGCTGATTTTTATAACCCCTACTCTGATTGCTAGTGTAAGTGTATGATTCTATATGTAGACTACACATACACACAGAATGGGTATGTTCTAGCTACATCTGTGCAGGTATCTGGTATACCTCGAGATCCATGCTATAAAGTGTTTACATTAAAAATCTACAGTA
>NW_022900919.1:18988688-18993683 GCF_012274545.1 Fukomys damarensis | reverse complement strand
AAAAAAAAAAAGTAGTAAGGGCTTCCTGTTTGTCATCTCCGCAGGGTCTGCCCACACCCAGGACAGTTTAAGGATATTTTGAGAGCAGTGAGGTACTCCCTGCCTCAGGGCGAGTTGAGGATTCTCCCAGAGATAAAAGGCCTGGGTTTGGTGCAGCTACTGGGGCAAGAACCATGAACTTTGCCTTTCCTAGTTTATTTTACTGATGATTCCAGTGGGGAAGCCAGTACCTCTCCACAACTAAGGGACCCCAAAGGCTAAGAGGAGGAGCTACTTTCTCAGCACAGCCCGGTTAAATTAGTAATACGGCTCCAGACCATGCTTATCCCTAAACCCAAATGCCCCTAAGGTATGTCACAACACTTTCTCCTCTGAGCACACTGGTGTCTTGGTCAGTTGAGAGTGTCATGGGTCCCAGGCACCTGGCCCCCATCTTTCTTTCTCACCCGGCCCCAAGCTCTTCCATCCCTTCTCCTTAAAGCCATGGCCTGGCTCTGGCGTGGGAAAGGCAGCTTGGAGCTTTTCACAAATCCAGTATCCCCTTGAACCAAAACCAATTAGCCTGGCCCAAGGTCCTGTCATTGAGGCCCTGGCCCTCTTTTCAAACCCCTGCGGCTCAATTGCGGTGAGGGGCTGGCCAGTGAATGCAGGGACCGCTTAAAGTGGTGCTTAAGCCGGACGGACCAGGCTGGAAGGAAGGAGCCAGCGCTCTAGGAGCTACAGTGGCCCATTCTCAGATTCACTGACCAAGGTTTTGTTTCAGCCATAGCCCCCACCCGCCCTGGCTCTGTTTTGAGTGACTTTCCCCTCCTCTCAGATTCCCAGATGTCTGGAGAAGCGAAAGCTGCCTCTAGGAAGCCGTGAGACACCCAAACTTGGCTGCTCTGGATAGAAAGGGCACTCTAAGGTTTTGAATCCTGCCCCCAAAGGTCTTGCCCTCCCCCCACCCAAGGGAGAAGGAGCACTAACAGTGATAGACCACCCACTGTCTATGCAGTGCTTGCCATAGATGCCTCTGTACAGCTGCCCATCCTCTGGATGAAAAAACTAAGACTCTGGAGAAGTGACTTGCCTCAAATCACAAGACTTAGCAGTAGGGCAGTTTGGGGGGAGCCTCTGTGGGTCCTGAACACCACTTCCTTAGGAACAGAGAGAAAAAGGTAAGAAATAGACCAAGGTGGACCTTTGTACCAAGATGAGAGAGACCCAGCAAGCTTGTTCTCTGAGAACAGAGAATTTATGGAAAAACAGCTCCAGGGTGAGCCCAGGTCCCTATGAGGCCCTGTCCACATCAGCTATTCTCCCGCACTGGACCCAGCAGAAGCCACCCTAGGCAGAATGGGATGGGTATGGGAATGAGGTGCCATGGCCCACCTTCAGGCCCCCAAACTCACACCTGTCCCCACCTTTCCTTCACACAATCCAGGTGGAGTGAAGACTCTCACCCTCTGTAATGGGTAGCGCTGCCAGGGTGCCCTGGCAGTCACCATGGTGACACAATCCCACCCTAGGCCAGAGCTGATTGGTCATTTATCTCGGCTGGAGGGGGTGTTGGTGGTTCAAATCAGGATGGGATGGGGGATGGAAATACCCTCCGGTGTCTCCCCGCCATAGAGGCACTCAGGAGAAGCCAACAGGGGAGAGAAAGGCTATTAAAATGGCGCCGCGGTCTCTGCAGGGCCGCAGCTCAGGGTGCACACACCCGGGTAGGAGAAATCCCAGCGGTTTTCTTGGCAGCCTTGCCTGGGCCTGGAGAGTGCAAAACCACACCTGGGCTGCCCCAGGGTCCCTGGCTTGTCCCGGCCCAGGGCACATGCGGGCCAGCAGCACGAAGGATGGAGGAGTCCTGGGCCACAGGCCGGAGGGCGTGGGGCAGCGGCCGCGCCTCTAATCCCACTGCGTGTGGGAGCCACCGGATCAGGGAATTAGTGCTGTAACTTCGGATTAGTGACGCTCGCTAAATGAGCGCCTAATTCCGACCCTTCATGCTTTTCAGCATCTCGGTTGGGTCCCGGGAGGCCTCCCAGCCTGGCTCCCCCTGAGCTCTCCTTCCTTTTCCAGGAGGTCCAACTGCGGCCCAAGAGAGCCCTCGGGCCAGCGCACCGCTGCCACCTCCTTTGCAGGCAGGTGCCCATCTGTCTTGAGGCATTTGGGGCTGAGACTTCGTGGGCCAGGGAGAAAAATGCTTCTCCCTCTGAGGTGGCTGCCCTGATTCCTGTCTTGCCAGGGGCCCTGCCGGCCGACCTTTGGTGAGCCACTGGGTCTTTTTGCGCTTGGTATTTCTAGGAATAACCTGAAAGGGCTGGATAGTGAGCATCTCTGAGACCCCAATCCCATTTTCCAAACTATAGTTTCGGTCGCATCCTCAGGATCCCCAAAGCCTTTCTGGGTGGAGAGAGAGTATCGCAACTGGAGGTACAAGTGGAGTCCAAACTTGGGGAGCAGTGGCCAGAGGAGGCTTGGAGCAGACATCAAAATACAGGCAGAAAAAGCTGGGGAGGTCTCAGGCCCTGGTAGCCCCTCCAGGTCCAGATGAACCAGAGAGGTTGATGAACGAGGCATCAATTTTTGAGCCTGTGCCTTGGGCTTCAAGTACCAAGAGATTTAAATATGGTTCTCTATTAGGGGAGAGTATTCATACTGTGCATCTAAAATAGGTGGGTGTTGGGAGATCAGGATTTGTATGTTCTTCCCTTTCCCCTGCTACCCCTATCGTTTCTTTATAGAGGGAGGTTTGCATTAGCAGATTTTCGTAGAAAGCGGAAAAAACGCTGAATTCTCCATGGTTCAGACTTCTCCTCCATCAGACCCCCAGCCAGGGTTCAGGCCTGCCCAGAAAGCGGTGTGAGAACCTGGTATTTAAAAACAACACTCATCTGAACTGTGTAGACACAGCTGTGAGGCTGCAGAGCCACTTGGCACCTGAAGGATTGCTTCTTGCAAAATGGCAAAGGAGTGGCGGTGATGGGAGGAAAATATGTAAGTCCTGGGGTCGAGGACTTGCCCAATCCTCAGCCTGGCCATGAGAGATGGAGGCAGAGAGCGCTGGGCACACAGGCGGGAAGTGCTGCTCTGGTTTCCTCCGAAATGAGGTCACCGTCACCGAGCGGAGCACAGGCTCCCAGGTAGATGGGGAAGGAAGGCAGGCCCAGGGGAAGAGGCACTTGGGCCTCATAGGTCCCAAAACACACTGGGCACCCTACACCAGCCTCTAGCCAGGAAAAAGAGAGGCTGACCTTTCAGTGTGGGGGAGGGGGTACAGTAGGATTCATGAAAATCTATCCTGTGGTAATCTCTGAGGATGAGAGCTGGCAACAAAGGTAGCAAAGCAAGAGACTTCCCCTGCCTGATCTTTTGTTTGCTTTGTTTTTATTTTAATTTTATCGCCAATCACTAGCACATTCACCTGTTTCAAAATCTGAAAGGAAATGCAGTGAAAAGTCTCTCTCCATCCTCTTCCTCAGCCACACCATTCCCTCCTCAGAGGTGATGGGTTTCCCTTTCATACCATTTGAATTTTCGCCTTTTACACACATCTATTTTTCAAAATAATTTTGTTAAGCAAATAAATGGGGGGAGGTTTGAAGGAGTGAAGATGGAAAAAGATTTCAGTGATTACAAGGAGACAGGCCAGGCCAGGTTCTGGGGAGAGGCAAGAGGAGAACAACCTTATAAACTGAGGAGAGGCTCTGAGGAAGGAAGTGAGCCACGGTGCTGGACCACAAGCTAGGGCCCAGCTCTGCACTTCCCAGCTGTGTGATCCTGGAGGGGTCTCTTCCTACCTGATGGCCTATGTCTTCTTGTGTGCAAGAGACAGGGAATGAGGTCAGGTCTAGGTGGTGGCTCAAGTGTCTTCCAGCCCACCATAGCACTTACATACTCCTCCCAAGCCACCCAAAGCCACCAGAGTCCGTTCCCTGCAGCCAGGCTTAGTAGGTCTCCAGCCTCTAAGGGGGATAGCACGGGGGTTTCCCAAGCTTCCGGAGCCCTAAGCTTCGGGAGCTGCCAGGGAGGGGAGAAAGGAGAGTGTCAGGGATGAGAATGACCTGAAGGCAGATAAGAACCTCAAAAGGGACCCTAGTGCTGCGTGAGGCTTAGACCCCCGTGCCCAGAGCAGTGGCACACCCCAGTCCCTGCGCCCAGCTAGGAGGGGTTGGGAGCCTGACTGGCCGGTGTGCAGCATTGGGTTGCCATGGGAACGGAATTCAGATTTCCCCCAATTGCTTTTTTATTTGCTAGACATTGTAATACATCTTATGTTGCCACGACTTGGGACAGGGTGGAGGGAAGCTGCGGAGAGCTTGCCTGCACCTTGGCCACTTGGGGAAGTTGGGGTCACCCGCCGGCGCTTGGTTTGTATGCAGGGCAGGGCAAGGCCGGTCGTCGGGGAGGGAGGCTCCCGCCTCGGCCCCTTGCCATTGAACACACTCCCTGCCAGTTCTGCTCCGCTTCACGCTGCACACAGACCCCCCCAACTGCACACAAAGGCAGCTGCCAGAGCCGGTGAAAAGTGATCAAATTATCAAGAACTTGACCTCACCAAGGGGCGAAGCTCCAGCAACCCCCCAGCCGTATGCTAATGGCGCTCAGGGGCTGACTCGTCGAATAATTCGATAAAGGCCGCATTGTTAGCGGCAGGGCAGCCCCCTGCCCACTCCTTCACTCCCCCACCCCACCCCCTACCGGCCGCTGTCTCTCTCTCATCGCATTTGCATCCCAAAATCCCCGTCCTCAGCTCCGGGCGCGGATTGTTCCAGCCTGATTTATGGGGTGAAGGCGAAGACTGGCGCCTTCCCCGCCAGCGACCCTTCTGCAACCCCAGCCCCCTCCCTGTTCCCAGCCCACTCCACTTTGGGGTTCCAGCTCCGGTACCGGGGGATGGGAAAGAGAAGGAATGGTGGGGAAGCCGGCGAGCTCCTCTCGGGTTCGAAAGTGTCCCCAGAGAGTTGAGATCAGATACCTGGTCCGGGCGCGGCCGCTCCGTCGGGCTGGACT
>NW_022900919.1:18983384-18988151 GCF_012274545.1 Fukomys damarensis | reverse complement strand
GCCGCCCTCGGCTCACTGGACCGCCAGCCCTCCTCTAGCAGGCTAATCGCCCCGCGGGGAAGTGACGTCAGGCCAGGGATCGACCAATCGCAGGCTCTCATTCAAATCCCAGCCCCCTTCCCGCGCTCGGCACCACCCTGCCTTACAATGGCCTCGGCGTTCACGGCTTCCACGCCCCGAGGGCAGGGGAGCGCCCCCTCTGCTCTCCGAAGCAGTAGGGCTTCGTACCTGGGTGCGCACTGCCTGGCCTTTCTCCCGAACTCCTCTGCCTTTCCCCAAGGACTGGGAAGCCGGGCAGCCACCGAGGATCATCAGTTAGGGAGTCAAGTATTCAGATGAAGAGATTTGGGGGTGCGCGGCGTGGGGCGTGGTCGCTGCAGGGCGCGGAGCTGCTAGGTGGACAACTGGAACCATTTTACCTTTAACTTCTCTCTTCCTCCATCCCTGCCTAGCACTTTGCAGAAGATTCTGCCCAAGCAGCAGAGACCGGAGTTAGGGGAAGAAATACATGTTAGTGTGTGGGGGTCAGTGTCCCACAAATAGCACCTAGCTTGCAAAGATGCCTGAGCAACAATGCACTCTGGCCAAGTCCGGTCCTGGTCCTCGGTACCAGGCCGCTGGGTCCCCCTTCTCCTGCTGTTCCCAGGTGCACCTAAGGGTATAACAACGGATTTTGTCTGGAGACTTAGAGGTGCCCTAGACCAGAACTCAGCTCCTGGTTAAATTCCTATTCCATGGAAAAGAAAGCACAAAGCATGTATCTGCCTCTTTCTCCACCCTTAGCACACACCTGACCCCACAGTGCAAGCGGTAGCGACAAGGCAAAAGGGCTGTAATGGAGCCACCCTGTAATGGAGCCTGACAGCAGAACTGGTGCCCTCAAGGTAGCCCCCAAATGTGAATGGGCTATGGGACCCCCTTCTTGCTCACCCCACCACCACACCCTTTCTCCTTGCTGCCTCCTGCCTGGGGCCCTTTGATTCACCTCCACCTTTAAGCCATCGCTGGGGGCAAAGGGTTAAATACAAAAACAGCACTATCCTTGCTCCCAGAAAAACCTTATGTTTAAGAGCTTGGGAGACCAGCCGATGGGGAGTAGGCTGGTGGATTCCCAGATTCCCGCAGTTAGCACAGGAGTCCCAGAGGCTTCACTTCTGCAGCAATCCTCGGAGCAACACGGGCTTGGGCCGATGTGCTCCTGGGGATCCCTTTTCTTGAGGCCTGGGGTGCTGGGCCACTTGGCCAGACAAATCCCTGCAGGTTGGGTTCCAAAGGAGAGGCTCAAATTGGGTGGTTTGGAAAGGACTTCACAATTTCTTTTTACACACTCCATTCTCTTGTATTCTCTAAAAATGACATTTGGATCTTGTCAAGCTAATCTCTCCTCTGTTCTCTGTTCATCCTGACCCTAAATCCAAGGCAGGCTGCACCCTATTCCCACCCCAGCCAATGGCCTAGCATTCTTGTACTTCCCTCCAAATCTCATTTTGCTGACACATCCCTTTCTCCAGAAGGTAAGCAAGGGCCAGACAGAGCTGAAACAGCAGAGAAACCAAGAGGCCTGCTGACCACAGGACTCAGGAAGGAACTGCCTGAATTTGGGCCTGAGACAGTTAATTCAGTCGCATTTCTGTAATTGGGAGGCGCCTCTTGCTTCCCCTCCTCCAGGAGCTCCAGGAATCCACACCCTCTCGTCTGTGTAGGTGGCCTCCTGAGCCCCAGTCCTTCTGGGCCACCCCAGGGTGGGAAGGGAGGGGCTGCAGAGGTGGGGGAGGGGTGCTGCTCGGCTCACCTGAGAGGGAGGGTGGGGAGAAGGGAAGCGAGGAGGAAGAGAGGAGGAGGAATGAGCCCCCCTCGGAGTGTGATTTAAGCTGGATGCCGCACAAAATGGCTCCTCAGTGAGGCGCATGGTAACAGCACGGGAGACTCGGCCTGCAAGCCCAGGGCTGGCTGGGTCTCTAGGAGAAAGATGAAAAACTCTATTTGGATTCAGTTCAGATGTGGGAGGCCACTGTCACCAGATCCAAATCTCTGCTGCCTTTTTGGGAAACCAAGTCCCTCGTGGGGAGCAGGACAGCCAGGGAGAGGCTCCCACACCCTGCTACGTGGAACGGTCCTGGATCAATTCCATCTTCTGGCAACACATGCACCCAGGAACCCCCACTCTCAGGAAAAAGGCTGCACTGACAATGGGCCTCAGGGACAGAGGCTGCTGCTGGGAGGAGCCATTCTGGTGGGTCAGGGAAGCTGAGTGGCCATGATCCACAACTGGCAGCCAGCACACATACACACAGGCCTGGGATGCCATCCAGGCTGACACGGAGCAGAGACATTGTGTGGGGCTAGGATGCCAGCTGAGTGTCAGGGTACTGGCCTTCTAAGCCCAAGTGGGGAGAAGCTGACCAGCCTTGGCTCTTATGGCACCTCATCTGTACCTCAAGTTGGGTCTGAATTCTGTGTGCTTCTTCCCAGGCCATGCCCTTGGTCTTGGCTTATATCCGCAGCCAAGTTCCTAAGTCCCAGGAGAGCCGGCATTAGGTCTCTTGGCCACTGGTGCCTTGGCCTGGCCCTGGCCATGGTGCTGAGAGCAGCCCACCCGTCCTCCCTGTGAGGTTCCTCTTGCCTCCAGCTTCCTCTATCTCTGTGCTGAGGTCCCCATCCAAGCTCCAGGATGCCTATGGCCACCAGGAGAAGCTAGCACACTGCCCTGATGACTAGGCTGCTCCACCAAAGGAACTCCATTTTCCCATTTTTCATATTAAAACCTCCACCAGGGAACAGAGAGCTCTTTGGCTGGGAACACCCTCTCCTGTGTCAGGATCTGCAGAAATGCCCATTTCTTTAACCACCTCCACATGTGCCCTTTGACGCTGGAAACCTGCATAACACTTCTTTGCACACTGGCCCAGATACCTGGCAGCAGCCAGCTCAGGCCCGTAACTGCTATCTCACTTGTGCATGTACTTAGGCATGTAAATACCAAGTGCTCCTGTGCCCACCAGCTAGGGTGGCCACTTGAATACCCAGCTAGCCTTGGCACAAGTTTTCATTTCTTAACAGTAGTTCTACAGCTCAGTACAGAGGTTCTGACAACATACAGGAGTAGGCCTCTCTTTTCAGGACCCAGCAAGTTAATGGATTAAATGGTAGGAGAGGGATAGGTCAAGCCCTAACCAATAGCCCTGGGCAGACACCCTCCTCCTGTGACTAGGCTTGCCCTGGTTCAGACACTGGGAGCCCGAGCTCAACAGACAACACAGCCCCTTGGCCTGCCATTTGGCCTTGAACTAGTGCTCCTTTCCCAGGCTCTCTGGGTCTTAATTAGGGGGCTATATCCAGCCACAACCCAGGTGTCCTATTTCTCCTTCCCTCCCTTGCTCTGTCAGGCCCAAGCTTTGATGAAGCTGATCTTCCTATTGTCTGGAGGCTGGGAGGACCCAAGGCTGAGAAACCCAGTGTTGGGCTAGTTCAGAGATAGCCTGCTCCCTGAACCCAGGGAGGCTCAGAAACCACTACATTCACCTTCTCTCATGTGTGGCTAGTTGGGCAGTAGGGCCCTCTCTAGAGCCCACATCCAGCCTCTCTCTCCTCAGCAGCTGAAGTGTAGGCAGCCAGGGTGTGGGCTCCAGGGAGGCCTAGGCTGAGCAGGAACCTGGAAATAAATCTCCTGAGAAGGCTTGGGCAAATCAGGACCCTTCCCCGGGGGTCTCCAGCAGTCAGTGTCACTCATGGAGGCTGGAGGTGAGCCCAGTGTGACATGTCCTGTCTCAGTACTCGCCAGCCTACCTGTCCCTTGATTGAAAGCCAGACCCTCAAACTCCATCCTCTTCTCTGTGGCTTAATTCTCCACCTCCTCCATAATTTGAAGCTCGAAAAGGGTCTCCCCTCCAGGTCTAACACCTCCATTTCTCCCCAGCCACCACGGCTCAGAGAGTGCATTTCTGGACCTGCTCCTGCGATGTGACCCCAGCCTCTCCCTGATCAGCTCCCTCCCCACTCTGCTGGGGCTGCCCTGGACCAGCCTTCTCCTAACCAATCTCAAGCTCTTGGCCACCCTCACTCTCCCCCAGCTCAAAGAAGACCAGGCTGGAGGAGGCTGCAGACACCCACAGACCTATCCAAAAGGCCTATTCTGGAGCAGAATTAACAGAGCTGGGAGCAGAACAGAAAGGATTTCCCTGCAACTTCTCAACTCAGAGGGGAAAACACATCATAAATCTTGCCTAGAGAGGGTTCTGTATGTTGTGTTTTCCTCTAATGTTTTGTTTTTCTAGGAAGCCACTTTCTAGGTTACTTTGTGTGGGGAAGGGATTGGGGGAAGAAAAGAGAAATGAGAGAGAGCCAAGGGTAGACACCAGGGAAGGACTGGGACTCTTCAGGAACCTCACTTCAATAAGAATTCTCTTTTCTACCAAATCTGTCTGCAGGACACAACTTCCATCCCACCCCACGGCCTTGCCCTGCCGGTACCCCCAAGTCCTCACCTGCCAGCACTTCCCTCTGTCCCACAACCCTTGACCTTGGTCTTGCAGGGTTTGCCGGGGATGACTGAGCCCTGGCTCCCACCCGTAGTCACAGCGCACTCCTCATCCCGTCGGCAGCCAAGGGAAGCCCGGAGCCTCGGGAGCTGCCCACGGGGGCGCGCAGGGATGCTCCAGCCCCCTCGTCCAGTCCAGCCCAGCTCCTTGCCGCTGCCCCAGCCCAGTCCCCCGACCTGGCACCCTAGCCCTAGCTCCTCGGCCTCGCCGATATGCAGCAGCGGGCAGT
>NW_022900919.1:18942208-18982987 GCF_012274545.1 Fukomys damarensis | reverse complement strand
CGCGCGGCAGAGCTCTGCCAGAGCCACCAAGGACCCGGAGGTGGCGGCGAGCAGCGCGTTGGGAGCCTCGCAGGCGGCTCCGGGCTCAGAGCCCCCGGCTGCTTGTGGAAGAATGGAGGGCGCAGAGGCTGGGGGCCGACTGCCCTCTGGGGGGAAAAGGGGCGCTTTATAGCCACCACCACCCCCGAGGCTGAGGGTGTCCACGATGGCTTGGCGGGACCTGGGGTCCCCATGTGAGCTCGGAAGGTATCTCTTAGCTCTTGGAAACGTGTCTTGTTTGAGACTGGGGGTGCTGGATTCCAGATTGGGTCTCGCTTCCCCAAGATCCAGCGCCTCGTCCCATCCCCGCGCCGGGGCCGTGCGCTTGCAACTCTCCCGGCTACGAAGTGCCCCGCGCCGCTGTCCAAATGCTGAACCCGGCCTCCCCCCCGGGGCGCGCTCCCGACGCCCGGCCTCCCGCCGCTCGGCGCCGTCACGGGGGGCTAGCGAGGGGTCCCGGGACCTAAGGCGCGGAGCCCCTGCAAACTTTAGCGCGCCAAGATGACGTCGGGAAGCTCCAGGAAGCGGGAGGGAGGTGAACGGGAGGCGACAGCCGAGAGGGCAGGCACAACGGAGCGCCTGCCACACTGAACCACCGTCTTCCCCACGCGGCTGAGTGGCTCGCCCCAACAGTCCCCTCGGTCTGTGACTCTTTCTCCCACCGTCACAGCAAGGGACGTCCCTCCGGCTGAACTTGTCAGAGGGTCTCACCACCTATCACGAGCCAGCCAGCCAGACCAAGTTCAGGAGCAATGCAGTTAACTCCTTGCCGACCGACCGCCTCAAAGCGGGGTCAGGAGGGCTCTCTCTGGTTCCGGAGGCGCCGCCTCCCAGAAGCGGTGACTGCTGCCGCTCCTCTTCTTCTTCTTCTTCCTCTTCTCTTCTCCTCTCTCTCTCCCCTAACCATCTTTTCTGTCATTTTATTTATTTCTTTTGGTGTGCACTCTCTTAATTTCCTCTACTTCTAAGGTAACTTGATGCCAGGATAACTGTTTCTAAACGTCCTCGTTCCCTCTCATGTTGTGACTATGGTCATTGTGAAAAAATTAGTAAATTCAGAAAAATAAAATAATAATTGGCCTTAATCTCTCTCTCTCCCCTAACCATCTTTTCTGTCATTTTATTTATTTCTTTTGGTGTGCACTCTCTTAATTTCCTCTACTTCTAAGGTAACTTGATGCCAGGATAACTGTTTCTAAACGTCCTCGTTCCCTCTCATGTTGTGACTATGGTCATTGTGAAAAAATTAGTAAATTCAGAAAAATAAAATAATAATTGGCCTTAATTTCTACACCTAGAGGCCTGACCTTAAAATTGAAAAATGAATATTCTCATTAGGAGAATCTAGATTGCTTGTTTGTGTGAGGTGGGGGAAGGAGAGAGAGAGTTAGAGATCAATTTTCTCTGATAGAATGGGGAAGGAATAACAAAAACAATTTCTGAGAAAACCATGAAGGGTTCATTCAGAATGGGCGACCTGTTCCAGAGTCTCTCTAGATGGGTCACGGAGAGACCCGCAACAACGGGCTAGACACAGGGACCCAATGAGAGACTGTAGTTAGAATCTATGATGGGAACCAGGGTCAGGGCAGGGCTGGAAGCTTCCTCCCACCTCTCTCACTGGTCCCTTCTTTAGCCTCTAAGACCAGGGGAAGCCTGGCCTGACCAGCGTAGCAGCTTGGCCAGGAGCCTGTGTGTTTGGCCAGTGTCCCTGCCGGCCTTCTTTTGGAACCCCAGCCATCTCCCCAGAACTTTCTCCCTTCGCTCGCTGCGGTCTGCGGACTGGGCGGCTCTGCCCCTCCCCCGCCTCCCATTGAATTCCTGGCGTCTGGTAGCTGGCGGCAACTAGGGCGACCTACCAACTTTTCCCCTGGGCATTTTCTTACCCCCTTCACCCCCCAGTGCTTTCTTTTTTTCTCTTAGCCCTCCTTTTGAAAGGAGGCACCCAGGCCCAGAACGTGTTCTGCAATTTAACTACTTCCAAATTCTTTGTTCAGGTCACCCCGGGACTCCATTGTCCGCTACTGCGAGCGCGGGACGGCCGGCGGGTGCGCCGGTGCCGGGCAGGCCTGAATCCATTAGGCCGCCGCCCGGGCCCCTGTCCTCTGACGCACCCGCTTTAAGCGGGCGCCGGCAGCCCCTCCTTCCCGGCCCCTCCACTCCCACCCTCCGCTGCCCTTCGCTGGACGCTGCCGTCGGCACTGGGGTTAGCTGGGTCTCACCCGGTCTGCAGCCAGTGAGGCTCAGCCCCGAATGCGCCGCGCCCTCCTCCTCTTCCCTGCTGGGGTGGGGTCAGCAGGTACCTCCTCAGGTTCCTCTGGCTTCCCTGCTGCCTGCTGACAGCTTGCTTTCCCTCCCTCTCTCTGTGGGGCCCACACCCCCAGTTCCAGTGTTGCAAACCTTGTCTGGAATCGAGAGAAGGAAGCTTCCAGTCCAGAGCCAGGGTACAGAGTGCCACTCAGCCTTGTGCCGGGAGTCACCCTCAGAGCCAGTCTCGCCGGCATGGCCACTCTTCTTCCCCTGAGCAGTGGGAAAGGGGGCAGAGATGCTCTAACCATGCTGTCCGGGCTCCTGAGGTACCAGAGTGAGGCTGAGGGCGGGGACCCATAGCGCCCCATAACCTCATCCTCTCCTCGCCCAGATTCCGGGAAGGCAGAGGCGTGTAGGGCTCTCGGGGAACTGAGCTCCACAGGGGGCGCCTGGGAACGGACTCCGAGGCCCTGTGCCCTGCCAGCGCCCGGCGAGCTGCCGTCCCTGAGGCCCTGTCGGGACAGGATCTTCTTGAGGTAGAGCTAGGAGAGGCCGAGTGTCGGCCTTGAACCCGAAAGAACGAGAGGGCCGAAGAGGACTGTGCGCCCAGAGCCGGCGCCCAGGAGAGGACCGGCTGCTGTTTATGTATCTTTTCCCTAGCACGAAGGTTCCTTTCTCTCCGAGGCCGCGCGACCCCAACCCCGGGGCCAAGGTAGCGGAGGAGCGGGGTGCAGAGACTTCGTGGAATCCGCTGTGTCCCGAGCAGCGGAGACCTGGATCACCACGCCCCAACCCAACGCCTCCTCCCCGCGTCCTCCCCGCGGGTGTCACCATCTCCAGTCGCTGTCCTGCCCCGCAGGCGGTGGCGCGGGTTGAGCGCTGTCCAGCAGCGCGCTCTGGCGGCCTTCTTGGGAGATGCAGGTGCCCTCGGTTCAGGCTGGCGGGGCGCTGGGGAAGAAGACTCAGGAAGGTGCCGTGGGCATGCGGGACCCCAAAGATAGCCGGCCGTCACTTTCCCCTCTTCTTTGCTCTCAAACTCCACCGGTCAAGTCTCTGGCGTTGGAGGGTCACCAGGACCTGGGATTTCAGGACTTTGCCCCACATTTGTGTAGCCCCCTTCAACTGAAGCATCAAGTCCCCTCCAGCGGTACCCTCTCAAAAATCTCAGTAGGGTCATTACTTGATCAAGGTCACCCAGCTAGAGGTCGATGCAGGCATCTCCTCCACCCTCCTCTCCTTTCCCACCCGGATGAGCACAGTCCTCTTCTAGAGCTCAAAGTCTTCAGAACTCTGGGAAGAGGCTCATTTAAAATGTGCATCTAACCAGGCGTGTTGGGGCACAACTGTAATCCCAGCACTCAGGAGGCTGAGGCAGGAGGATGGCTGTTAGTTTGAGACCAACCTGGGCTACATAGTAAGTCCCAGGTCAGTCTCAACTTCATAGTGAGACCCCGTCTCAACCCCCTCCCAAATTAAACAAACAAACAAACAAATAAATAAAATAAAATGTGCATCTGGGGCCGGGGCTTTAGCTCAGTGGTTCTGCCATCTGCCTCAAAAGCACAAGGTCCAGAGTTCGACACCAGTGCCAAACAAAAATAAATAGATAAATAAAAATGCGCATCTGATCACAAGTCTTTCTTGCTTGAAATCTTTCCATGGGCCCTGTTCAAGTCCCAAGTCCCTCCTAAGCACACCCTGTGACCTGTGACCTGATCCCGTGCCGGTTTTCCCAAACTCCTACCATCCTTTCCCCAAGGCCAGGGTCTGACCCAGCCCTGCCTTTGTGTGTACATACAGTTCCTCTGTCTGGGATGCCTCTCCCAGGGACCTTTTCAATTCTGGGTGGCTGACACTCTGAAAACCCCTGACCCAGACATACTCACCCACGCTCCCTTCAGCTAGGCTACATGGTCACCCAGCATGGTGCCGGCCAGCCTGAGTCTGCCAGGGCCTCTCCTGAACACTGAAGGGAGACACAGGCTGAGAAGTCAGCAGTGGGCAGGGAGTCCTGCCTTGTGGCATGGTGCCATGCTCAGCCCAGGAAGCAGGAAGCCAGAGGGGCAGAGCAGAGAGATGCCCAGGGGCTGCAGGGGGAGAGCGAGTCCTGGACCCAAGACCTGGCATTGTCCCAAAGCAGCACAGCCCAGGGCTTTCTGACGAGTTGGCAGGCATGCCACCATCCGGCGATTGTGACAAACAGTAGACAGTCCACTTGGGCTCCAGCTCCTCGGGACAGACTTCTGGACTGGGTGGGGACTGCTAACAGTTAACACTTGCTCAGTGGGTGGGGTGCCATGCCATAGCTGGTGCTTAGCGCTTCATTATTAATCTGTCACCTAAGCCTCAGCAATAGGTGCTGCTGTTATCTTCATTCAACCAAGGGGGAAACCCAGGCACAGAGAGGGTAAGTAATTCGCCGCTAGTCACAGCTAAGTTAATGGCTGCCCCACGATGGGGACCCAGAATCTAAATTTTTAACTACATGACACTGCCTCTTAACAACAGTTTTATATTGTTCCTTTTCCAGTTTAAATAATCCAGATATGCGTAAAACCACCCAGCCAGCACTTACCAGACTCTACTGCCTTTCTCAACTCTTCTCTTGCTCTACAAGGGAAGGAAGCCTGTCTCATTCACCTCCACATTTCCAGCTCCTTGCAGAGAAGGCATGTTCAACAAGTAAGACCTGAGTAGCTGTGGAAATACCTGATCATTTTCTGTGTATTTTCACTACTCCCTTAGCAAGGCCTGGTCTCTCTCTTCCAGAGACTTCAACAAAAAAAGGCTTTGAATATTCCACACTCAGTCACCCTGCAATGTACCTTGGGGTGAGTTTTTTGGGGAAAAATAAATCTAGGGTTCCTTGTGACCATAAGTTTATCACAAATCAATAATTTGATAAGAAGAACACTAAACTTGCTAATAAAATGCCAGGCTGCACTATACCAACTGTTCAAAAGTTTGGCTCAGTTCTGATATTGCACTATACAAACTAGAAAGCTAAAAAAACTTTTTAAAAATCTGGACTCCCTGGAAGCTTGGATCCTGGATATGAATTAGTGGTACCAGGAATTGAACTCAGGACCTTGTGTTTGCCAGTCAGGCACAGCACCATTGAGCTAAATCCCTAGCCCAATAATCCCAGTGTTTGGGAAGCTGAGGCAGGAGGGTCACAAGTTCATGTCTTGCCTGGGCAGCTTAGCAAAAGCCTATCAGGAAAAAATAAATAAGAAGGGCTGAGTGTGTAGCTCAGTGCAAAGGCCCTGGGTTCAGGGTTTTATATATATATATATATATATATGCATACATATATACACACATGCATACATGTGTGTGTAAAAATATTAGCTTAGCTTTATTTTTTTGCAGTAGTGGTCTTTCTTTTTTTTGGTACCAGAGATTGAACTCTGGACCTTGTACTTTCCAGGCAGACGTGGTGCCACTGAGCTACATCCCTGGCCCTTTTTGCAGTACTGGGATGGAACGCCAGGGTCTCCTGCATTCCTGAATTTTCTTATGGTTTCTTGACAAGTTGCTCAGGTGCCTTTGGAGTACAGTCCTCCTGCCTCAACCTCCAGAGTAGTTGGCATTACAGGCCTGCAGCATGGCATCCAGCTAGACTTACATTTAGATTCCCAAGTGCTCCCCAGGAGGGCACAGTGCCTAAAATGCCCTGCACTCTGTGACTCTTGCACAGTGAGATCAGCTAATGATGCAGTTCTCATCAGTGTCCTGGTCACTATGGGACAACAGCACAAGTCACACCGATGTGCATGTGCCTGTTCACCACCCGTTGGTCACCTCACCCATTGGTCCTGCTTCTCTGGGAATCCCTGACTACCACCCCTAAGCTGGGCCAGGAGAGGTCAGCAGCAGTTTGGCCAGGCTGCAAGCCGGGCAGTGTGGGCCCAATGTGGGGCTGGGAGGGAGGGGGACGGT
Organism: Fukomys damarensis; assembly: GCF_012274545.1. Taxonomy (NCBI): domain Eukaryota; kingdom Metazoa; phylum Chordata; class Mammalia; order Rodentia; family Bathyergidae; genus Fukomys; species Fukomys damarensis. Next base: position 18,976,756 of record NW_022900919.1, on the reverse strand, counting down.
ACCTGGGACAATCAGGAAGGTACCCAGCATGAGGTTCCCTGGGACAGGCGGGTTTCAAGTTTGAGTCCAGCCTGAACGACTTAGAGACATAGCAAGAATTTGTCTCAAAATTAAAAAGGGACTCAGGAGGCGGAGACAGGAGGATTGTAGTTAGTTTGAGGCAGCCTGGGCTGCATAGTAAGTTCAAGATCAGCCTGACTGCACATAGAGGCCTTGTCTCAAAAAAACAAAAATAAAATAACAATAAAAAAGAGACAGAGGCCATAGCTCAGTGCTACTGGAAATAAAGAAAAAGAAAGAAAGAAAGGGAGGTAATTGTTAGACAGTGCTGGGCACACCTATGATCAGTTCCTGTCAGCCACTGGCTTTTCCTACATCCACAACCCACACTCCTCTTTGGTGTGGCCTGAGAAACTAGGATTACACAAGACAAAGATTGTCTGTGGTTCCATCTGCCTGGCAAAGCATCAGCCTTCTGCTGGGTAGTAAGCCCCCTGTTGCTGTAGGTAGTAAGCAGAGCCAAGAGCGCTGGAGAACCAGGCAGGGCTGACCTTGGGCTGCAGCTCTTCTGGGGCTTCAGGAACTGTGTTAAAGCCTCTGTGCTGTGCATGAATTTCAATGCATCGGTACTGCTGCTGTCCCCACTTTACAGATGAAGAAACTGAGGCCAAGGAGGTTAAATAACTCATTGAAAGTCTCACAGTACTAAGAAGTGGTGCAGGCGGGACTCAGATCCAGTTCTAACCACCCACTGTGTCCACCTTGTACAGTTCCCATGGTTCTTGGGAAGAACTATTCTTCATTGTTCAGATGGAGGTGCCAGTTCAGAGTGTATTCGAGGGATCCACTGGCATCCAGACAAGTCTTCATGGGTCAACAAACTGTGCAACTTGTCCCTGAATCCACTTGAGAAGTTCCCAGGGGCTCTGAGGAGCAGAGGGCTGGGAACACTGGCCAGATCCCAGGAGAAAGAGCCATTGGCATCAAAGTAATTCCAGCAGTGACCACAGGGTGGAGCTACTGTATCAAAAGCCTCCGACAAAGCAAGGCACCCCCGGATCTGTCCTGGCGGTGCAAGCCTGTAACCCCTGCGCTCTGGGAAGCTGAGGCAAGAAGACTGCAAATTCAAGACTAGCCTGGGCAACGAGTACTTACTTAGCAAGACCCTGACTCAAATTAAAAAAATAAAAAAGGGCTGGAGGTGTGAAGGCCCTGAGTTCAATTCCCAGTACTGCAAAAAAGAAAAGAAGAAGGAAAAGAAGGAGGAGGAGGAGGAGAAGGAGAAGGGGAAGGGGAAGGGGAAGAAGAGGAAAAGGAAGAGGAAGAGGAAGAGGAAGAGGAAGAAGAAGAAGAAGAAAAGAAGAAGAAGAAGAAATGCAGAGTCCCTTGTCTCTGGCCCGATTTTCCTCAACCAGTGCACTTTAGGACCTGCTTCAGGACTATGCTGAGGGGCACATATTAAACAGCAAACTCAACAACAAACACACACACTGAATACATACGTAAAAGCGTGGTCCACAACAGGCTGCACCAAGGACATTTATTTCCACTTTGAGAACTGAGCCAAAAAGGCCGGGCATAGCCTCGTCCAACCTCTCAATGTTTTCAGCTTGAGGGTGAGGGCAGGGGATGGATGGCCAAGTGCTCGTCCAGAGTCTGTGAGACCGTCGGTTCCATCTCCAGCACTGCAAAGCAAAAAAGAAAAAAAACTGCCACTCTGTGAACGTCCTCGAAGGACTGTTGAGTCTGGGGTTACAAATAGGAGGGTTAGACAAATTCACACTGCAGAACTCATGACTAATACATATTGACTATATGAAGTGTACTTTTACAGTCAATCTTTTTTATGAAAGGTTGTGTTGTTGTTTTTTGGTAAACAGCCAAAAAATATTGATTACTAAAAAAAAAAACAACAACAACAAAAAAAAACAAAACTGGGAGTTGGGACATTGATTAAACTTTCACCTCCTGGTGTCTCCTGCTTGCTGCCCTGGTTCCTTGGGTTGTGCTCAAGTGGCCTCACTCTAGTCCAGGGAGGTGGCCTTGGAATGGGATATGGCAGGGGTGGAGGAGGACACGTGCCTCCTAAGGGGGCCCCAGACTTGGATGTGGGCAAGGAGCTGCATAGTCCTTGGCCTTGCCCAGCAGAGAGCTGGGAATGGGGGTTCTCAGAAGCCCCCCTCCAGAAGGGGTGAGTGTGGCCCTGGCCTTCACACTGTCATCCATGGGGCAGCAGCCCAGGAGCCCTGGTGGACCTTCTTTTCCCTCCAGAGACCCTGTAGGGAGCAGCAGAGCTTGCAGCACAGCAGAAAAGAAGGTCCCCAAAGTATCTGTCATCACCTGTCCACCTTTGTGCTCCCCAGCAAATGATATGGATCTCCCTGGGCCCCAGCGTCCTCATCTCTAGAATGGGGAAACATGGGCCTGCAGGGAGCCTCTGCAGTGTGGAGGTGGTGACACAGGCAGACCCCTTCTCAGAGGAGGTTTGGAGATGTGCCCTTTTCCCTCAAACTGGCCGGCCCAGCACTGGTCAGGTGACAGCAAGACGGGATCCGAGAACATGGCCAAATGGCTTTTCTTCAAGTGACTCAACCTCCAGAAGGCAGTGTCCCAGGACAGAGCCAGCCTGCCACCACTCGGGGATGGTCTGTGCAGAAGGCCCTCTACCCCTGAGCCTTGACAGCCACACTCAGGCCAGAGCCCTGCCTGTCCTAGCAGCGAGCACACGGGAACACCAATGCCAGCGCTACCTCACAGACCAGCCAGGCCCCAGCATTTCACAGCCTGGGTGGGGGAGCCAATCACTTAGGATTCTTGGCCACAAGCACCAGAAACCTAATTCAATCCAACTTTGGCAGGCAGAGGGGAGTTGACTGGTATGCACCGCCAGGCTGCAGAAAGGGAAGGACGGCAGGACTCTGATGTCATCAGGGCCCTGTCTGCCCTCCTCTCCTCTCTCTGCAGGTTGAGCCAGCTCTCTCATCACAGGTTCGCTGCAGTGTGGGCGGCACTGACCTTGCAGCTGCCTCTCTTTGACCTGATCTTCTGGCCAGTGACAAAAATCCCAGCCAAAGCCTCGGATGGCCTGGCTGAGATCATGTGTCACCCAGTCCAGGTGGCCCTGTTGGCACCTGCAGCTCTTTTCAGATTACATGTGGGAAAAGTGGTGTGTGAGTTTGGAGGAGGGGCAGTGACACAGATGTGGTGGCACAGGAATCAGTGGATTGAACACCACCTCCCCTGCCCACTGTCAACTGTGTGGCAATGATTCCCTGGCTGTCTGGGGAGAGAATGACTTTTTCTCCTTCCTTCTTTCCATCTCCTTCCTCCCCTCTAGGAGAGGATTTTACCACTGAGCTACATCCTGACTTCTAAGCAGTTTTTGGAACAAATAGAAAGCTCAGGGCTGGGGATTTAGCTCAGTGGTTCCACCGCCTGACTCACAAGCGCAAGCTCCCGAGTTCAATCCCAGGTACTGAAAACAAAAAAACAAACCACAAAGAAAGTTCAAAATTCAAAATTGGAAACCCCGGTATGGCAACACATGCCTGTAATTCCAGCTCCATGGGAGCATGAGACAGAAGGATCACAAGTTGGACTCCAGCCTGTACAACAAAGTGAGGCCATTGTCTCAAATTTGAAAATAAAAAGTGACAAGGATGGAGCTCAATTGTAGAACACTTGGTTCCATCCCCAGTTACACACACACACACACACACACACACACACACACACACACACACACACACACCACGAAACAAGAGAGGAGGACGACAGATTTGGTTCCATCCCCAGTTACACACACACACACACACACACACACACACACACACACACACACACCAGGCTACAGCAGAGTAGGACAGCAGTGGAAGGCCTCCTCCCCCAACCACTTTCCTCACCTGGAAACAGGGTTGTGTCCAGGTTTTCAGGGGAAAGGGTAGAGTCTTGAGCCCCTCAGAGTTTCCAGGTGGACGAGGGGTCTGGAGATGACCAAGAGCCACTATTTGCTGCTTCCTCAGGCTGGGGGGCACTGGCCTCCCCTACCCTACCCCATGTCCCCCAGCTGAGGCCTGTGGGAGGCCCAGGTGACCCCATGCCATTCCTGACAGAGGTTGGCACTGTGTCTGTGGCCTCCACAAGGCTTTCCTCTCTCTTCCCCCAGCTGGCGGGGCTCCAGCCTGACAGTTCCTCCCCCACATCCATGTCTTGCTGCAATCCATTAGCCCAGGACTGGCACAAAGTCAGAGCACCTTGATAGGTCCTCAGACACTGTCCTGTGCCAGGGGTGGCTTTCAATGAGTATGAACCAGTACAGCTAGATACCACCAACCTCCACGGCTCAGGGATGGGGATCCCCACACGCATCCCTGGGTCCCTGTAGGTCAGACCCTGGCCATGCTTCCTTGGCCTTTGTTGACATTTGAACATCTGAGTCTCTCTGCAAACCCATGGAGGGTGGCTCATCTGTCTTCCTGTGAGTTCCTGGGACTACAGGCCTTGCCCAGGGCCCCCACACTGGGCATTCCCTTGTCCACCTTGACCACCTGTAGCAGTGTCCCCAGGGTGCCCGGTCCAGGCTGCCCTGGCAGCTGTGTCCTCTGCTTTCCCAGGTGCTGCTAGTCCCCAAGCTGATGGGTTTCAGGTTCTGGTCCCAGTCATTCAGCCCCTTCTCCCTGTGGCTCTGAATTCATGGAGTAGGGCAAGGGTTGGTGGTGGTTACTGGCAGTTCTAAGCATAGCCAGGCAGCAACTCTCTGGATCCCTGTCCCCAGGACCCCTGGAAAACATGAGCAACTTGGCCAGAGATGTTGATGGGGCACTTGTTCTCTGATGGATGCTGTTCTGGGCACAGGAAAGTCCCTAGAGTTAATGAAACAGTTCCTGCTCTTCATTCTGGAAGCCAGGGTGTTTCCTCCCACATACAGGCTGAGTAGAAGATGACACATGTCAAAGCAGAAGTGCAAATACGATTGGGCAGCTGTGTCTGCTGCATACTGTCCATTGGAAAATGGCTCCAATCCCAGCCTGTTCTCTGTACCCCCAGGAATTACCCGAGGGACGGGGCACAAAGGCTAAGAACTACATTTCCCAGAACGCTTTGCAGCTAGGGTATGGGTGCAGCTTACATTCTGCCCAGGAAGACCCTCAAGGGGCCTTCGCATAGGTCAGTAAGCTCCTGATAGCAAGACTTGGTGGAACTCAAGCCCACGAGTTACTGTCTAGTCACCTACTTCATGTTGTGGTGGCAGCAACAGTGGCAGGTGGAGCAACAACAGTGCCCTTCTTTCCTCCAGAAGTTGGATCCAGATGATAGCTGACAGTGTGACCTTAAAGCTAGTCACCACCTGAGGGCCACCCTCCATCTCTTCCAAACACCTTTATTCACATAAGTAAAGCCCTGCATTATTTCTTCTTTGCTTGAAGTAACAAAAATGTTTCCTAGTTCCTGCTTTGAACTCTAAATGATACAGTGGGCACAGAGGTCAAAAAGAAATGTATCTTCTGCCACCTACCTCACAAGCGCCAGCACCCAAGTTCAATCCCAAGTACCCCCCCCAAAATGTATCTCACTAAGGAAATTCATTGGTTCTGTGACTATTAATCATGGCATGTCAATGTGAATGGATTAATAAACGCTTCGGGCATGTCTGAGGATGACTGACATAAAGACCAGCAAACTGAGGGAGGAAGGCCCACCTTGGATGTGGATGGCCCTGAGCAATCGGCATGTAGCCTGGACAGGATAAAAAGAGAAAGAAGGCAGTGTGCCTGTTTGGAAGAGCTCTTCTTCACCATCACCTTTGGACATTGGGCCCCTTCCATACGGACTCACAGCAGTAACTCTACAGAGCTTCCACCTTCAGCCTTGGACTCGTGCTTCACCCTTGATCCTTCCGTCTTGTTCTGGGGCTTTCATCTTGAACTGAGCAGCTCCTGGATCATCTGGCTTCCCGATGGATTGTCCCACCTCTGATCCCATACCCAGCCACTGTGGACTCTCCTGCTTCTGACCCTGTGCGCCTACCGAATATAGCCCCTTACATGGTAACACATATATTTTATATTGATTCTGTCCCTCTAGAGAACCCTAACTAATCCAGGTTCATTTGCCAAATATTGATTGGGTCCGTGCTTTGTGCAGGCCGAGTGCTAGGTACCAGGCACATGAGAGAGTCCAGACTTAGCCCCTGCCTCGGGGAGTCCCAGTTTCGGTGGGGAGAGACTTAAACAGTTGCAGCCATGTGGTCCATGAACAAGGGCAGTGGGCACCAGGGTCCGTGAAGATTCACCTGATGGAAACAGATCTGTCCAGATATTTAATTAGAAAGAGACCTAGCACAGGAAATTAGGTGCTTACAAATGGTTGGAAGGGCTGCATGATACCCCAAGTTGTAGAGAGACACCCAGACTTGCAAGGGTACAAGGGGCTGCCAGCCACTTCACTGTGAATACATCTGTGAATACACTTCAGCTCTGGTGATCCTGGGCTGTGCCCTCAGATGAGATGGGCTCCAGTCCCCTCTCCTGCTTCCTGAAAGAAGACAACTGGATGCTTTGCCGCGGTCCAGCTATGACCACCCCCACTGGCCGACCGGGCTTCATTGACATTTGGTTCCTTTCCAATCTGGCTGGCCCATGGCTACCTTAGCTCAGGCCTTCGGGGATCCAGCCTGCTGTGGCCAGGGAGTACGCCTATGTCCTGGGGTTGGGGGCTGAGCAGTGATGGGCCCTGAAGACTCATCAGATGTCTACCTAAGCTTCATCCCTGCTTTATGCTGGGACAGTGACCCTAATGTGTCACACCTAACCGGTGCCACCAAAACACAGAACATCATTCTGTAATGACTGAACAGGCCTGTCATTTTCCCTGAAAGACAGAAGACAAGATCTTCTCTTAAAATTCTGACAACCAAGTGCAAAAGCAACATGGCCATTTGCTTCCAGCCTCAGGACGGAGGAGAAGATGTCCTCTCCCAAACATCTTCCTGCAGAACCTTGCTTTCATTTTCCCCTCCTATTCCACGGATGGTGGCTGAAGTGCTTTTTGTTCCTGTGATGGGGTGGGGCATGTCCCCTTTTACAGAGCAGCAAGATTATTTACACAAACATTTGTGACCCTGGAAGTTTAACCCAGTCTACTGGTCAGAGGAAATGTCTCTTCGAGAGAGATGCACAGTTCTCTCCGTCCCATTTGCACTCAGTACTGCCGACGTGTTAAACTGGAGATCAGTGACAAACAAACTGCAAGAAACTCATTGACCCACGCAGACATGTAGATTGCTGCTGCAGGTCTGGACAGTGGTTGTAGGTCAAGGCTGAAGGTCAAGGCTGTTCTTAGCCCGAGGCAGCACCGTATTCTGCACCCCCAGCTGGCCCGTGGGATTTGATAGATCAGCACTTGGAATGAGCTGTTTCATGGCTGGCAAAACAGGCCACAGGGCTCAGAGCCCACAGATGTTTTAATCCTTTGGGAACAGAGGGTTCTGCCCTTCTCTTTGGAAGGACATGCTGCCCAGTGATGTGGCACCCAGGACGAGACCTTGCATTTCAGTGTCCACATTTTAAAAAGTAATTGATAGAAATGTCATTTGGAAAAGTCAATATTTTCTGGGTGTGGTAGGACAGAGCTGAGGCAGTTTGAGACCAGCCTGGGCAATTTAGTGAAAGATACCTATTTTAAAATAAAAAAGGGGCTGGGGATGGGAGTAAAGCATCCTGAGTTTGATCCCCAGGGCTGAAAAAACAAAACAAAACAGAACTATGTGGCAATATCTAAAAGTATATCAGAGATGGCAATCATATTTTTTTCCCCTTTTAAAAAACATGTTATTTAGATTGAGATTTTTACTTTTTTTGGGTTTTTTTCTTGCAGTACTGGGGATCGAACTTTGGACCTTGCACTTGTGAGGCAGGTGGCAGCACCACTGAGCTAAGTCCCCAGCCCCCCTGACTGAGATTTTTAGAGCTTTTTTTTTTTTTTGTGCAAGGGGAGCAAACAGGTAACTTAGGTATGAGTCAGGTAACTGAGTCAGGTAACTCAGTTATGCCAGGCAAGTGCTCTACCACTGAGCTACACCTCTAGCCTAGTCATCCAAATTTAAAAACTAAACTGTCTTAGTTAGGCATGGTAGCATATGCCTGTAATCTCAGCACTCTGGGAGGCTAAGGCAGGAGAATCATAAGATCTAGCTCAGACTGGGCAACTTAGCAATTTAGGGAGATCCTGTTTCAAAATAAGAAGTAAGATAGGGAGGGAAGAGGGAGAAGGGCTGGGGACATAGCTCAGTGCAAAGCTCAGGGTTCAATCCTCAGTACTGAAAAAATAAAACAAACAGCCCAAACCAAATTGTCTTTGACTCAGAACTTTTTGTCTTACACTAAGAGACCTTAACTGAATACTTCTTACATACTGTTCAGAAAGTTTCATTCTTCTGATTGAAGAACTTATTTTTAGGCATGGATTATTGTAAACTGCTTGGACTTTTTTTTTTAACCAGGACTTGTTATTTCTATTTCACATGTTAAATTATTAGATGCATCTTCTATATTTTAATGTATAAATTATATATAAAATACATAAAATATATAAAATATAAAAAATGTAAAATATATAAAATGCATTTATTTATGAGAAAAGTTCTCTCTGAGCTCTTTTTGGTACCAGGGATTGAACTCGGGTCCTTGCACTTGCAAGGCAGGCCATCAAACTGCTGAGCTAAATCCTCAGCCCTCTCTCTGAGTTCTTTAATTGCCCAGGCTGATCCTGAACTTGTGATCCTTCAGTCTCAGCTTCTCAGAACGTTTAGATAACAGGCCTGAATCACCATGCATTTACAAAGTGCTTTGTAGTCAGCAGTGTGTGAACCCTGGTAGTTTTACCTTGGCTGCCCTATAATCTAGGATACTAGAAATAACTATGATAAGGTATTTTGAAAATAATTTCAATAGGTTTGTACCATAAATAGAAAAATCTTGTCACTTATCACATATACAAGCTTAATACGTACAAATGTGAGAAGTTCACATGTGGTTTTCTGACCACTACCAGAGGGACAGACCTCAGTGTCCTCCCAAACTTCTTCCTTGCCTGGGGCTTGCAGAAGGCCTCCTGGTATAGGAATCACATGGTTCTGGGGGCTCAAACCCAGGCCCAGACTCCTATGGGTTCTCTAGATGACAGTGTCAACTTCTTTTTCTCCTCTACTAGGGGTGCCGTAGCAGCACCTACCTCTCCAGCCTGAGAGAGGAGTAAATGAGTTGGACTCTCTGGAGCTCCACTGGCTTGTTTGGAAGCAGTAGCTCTTGACAAATAAGGGCAGCGACTTTTTTTTTTCCCCTGGCCAACCTGAAGCTTTAGGCACTCAAGAGAAGGAACAGTCACCAGGCAACAAGCACACAGGAGGGATCTGCAGAGGAGCAGGCTGTGGCGGGAAGCCCCCCCCCCCAGTCTATACTGCCTGCCCATGGTACAGAGCAGGAGTGAGATCCTTTCTTAAAACAAAGAATAAAATGGGGTGGGGATGTAACTCAGTGGAAAGGCTTCAGGTTCAACCCCAAGTACTGGAAAAAATAAATCAGTATTTAGTTACAATTGAGGTACAAGCTTTAGAGAAAAAAAAATCAGTGTTTTCACTGGGGCAGAGTCCTAATGAACGTTGTCTCTTGTTGTGTCAGGGGAGAGGGTCCCAGAATTTTAAGAAAATGTACCTGGATTTTCAGGTATTACCATTATGGACAGACATTTCCAGGAGGATGTAGGAAAACTGCTAGCAGAGAAGGGAGGAAAAGAGGAGGTGCTGGGCTGAGAAAGGCCTGGGCTGAGGGTTTAGCTCAGCAGGATAGTGCTTGCCTAGCAGGCATGAGGCCCTGGGTTTGATGCCCAGAACCCCAAAATAGGTACAGCATGGTGGGAAGGGCCCACACCATCAGCAGGATCAGCCGTTTTTGTCCTTGCTGTAGATTCTGATTTCAGGGCAAGGAAACCAGGCAGGCGTGAAGCTGCCTTATGAGAGGGGCAAATTCTTGATGGACACCTGTTTCCTGAGACTGATCTCAGGTGTGTCCCCCAGGTTCCATGGACACCATGCAGGCCCAACAGCATCCTGCTTGACAAGATAGTCAGACCCAGTGCTTCTGAATGCATAAAACACACAAGGAGTCCACAGGAAAGCAGACACTGGGAATATTAGAAGGAATAAGTAGGAAACCACACTAAATTCACTAAACCACAGGATCTCTGGTGTAGCTTCCTAACCATTACTATGCATGTAAACAATATTCTGAAAAACCTGCAGCAACTGTAATGTGCTCAAAAAATATCTGCGATTGCCCCTGGGGACAAAGTCACAGATATTTCTAATGCCACTGTGGCTGTTTGACTAAGCTCATAACTGAAGGAAATGCTAAATTTCAACAGAAGATCGGAAAAAATAAAAATGGAAAAGTTTTCCTCCTTCAGAGACTAAGCTGAGAAGCCTCCCCTCTAACCCTTTTGTAAAAATAATGTCAAAGGTATAAGGTTATGCGATAACAAAAATTTCCACATTGTAAAATTGTGCATTTCCAGTTGATTCTATTTTTCTCCCACCCCCAAATACCACCGTGTACAGTAAGCACAATTAGAAAAGTGCATTCCGTACTTGAAAGACAAGATATGTATAGAGAGGAACTAGGGCTCAGGGCCACTTGGCCAGCAGCTTCTCTCTTCCCGGCTAAGTGGCAGGTGCAGGTAGGGGGCGCCCAGCCAGTGGCGCCTGCACAGGGGTGTGTTTCCCCACCCTCACTCTGGAAAATGCCGAAGACAATTTCTGAAGTCAGTTCAAGACGTCTGAATATACCCAAGATCTGGAAGGCAGCTTTCATTTTGTTCCCGAGCAGCTGTGTGACCCCCAGTCAGTCGCAAACGCCCCGAGCCTCCTTCCCGACCCGGCTCCGGTGGTGGACAGAGCCTCAGCCACGAGGCGTTTTAACCCAGCGGGGCGCGGGCAGCCTGTTCCGGAAGCAACAGACGGCGGACGCGGAGATGCCTGTGGAGAGACCTGAGGACCCGGGCGCGGATCCGGTGGGCGGGGGTGGTGAGGACCTGCGGGTAGAATCGGGTTTCTCCGGCGAGATCGCTCGGGGCAGCGGAGGCCGCGCAGGGCTGGGTGGGGAGAGCGCTTCGCCTCACCTACGAGTCCCCGCCACGCTGCCACCTATCAATTGACTATAACTCGGCAGGCACTGCCGCTTGCGAGATGCCTCCCCTACGTGCGTGGGGCTCTCTGCTGCGGTAAGTTTTGGAGGTGCGCACCCGCGTCCTGGACACTGACTGAGGCTGTCCCCTTCACCGGGATTCTTTAAGTGGGTGTGATGGGTAAGGAGTTTAGGGAATGTCCCGATTTGAGAGTGCGGTGAAAATCCGCAGCATTGCTTACCATACACCGCACGTGAATCCCAATGGGAAAGTGGTAAAAACGAAAAAGTTACAGAGGATCCACTCCGCGACCGCGGCAGGACTCGAACCTGCAATCTTCTGATCCGAAGTCAGACGCCTTATCCATTAGGCCACGCGGCCACCTACTAAGGGCGCTGCTATGAGCAGCTTACAGTGTTTGTCGGCTCTCGGCTCGCTCGGGACCGATTCACCCGCTTCCTGAGGAGGGGGGTCGAGTCCCGGTGCCCGGCGTTCCGCAGGGAGCGCCAGCCCGGAAGTCCCCCGGTACCCCCCGCGTGCGGGCCACTCCATTCTCGACCCTCTTATTGGTCGCATGGGGCGTCTCCGCCCTCCTCCCGGGCAGCAGCGGGACTCTGGGTGCGCCGACGGGAAGTCGCGGCTGCCAGCGAAGCGGACAGCTCGGCTCTGTCCCCCACGCCAGCCCGAGGCTGCGTAGGCCGCGCGGAGAGGGGTTTCACGTCTCCGCCGAGGGTCAGGGGCGTCTCGGACTGGGGAGCAGAGGGCCGAGCGAGGTTTCCTGCGGGCTCGGCGGGGTGCGGTCGGTCCCTGGGCGGCTGCACGGTCCCTCCCTCTCTAGGAGGGGAGCGGGGCGGCGGCCAGTGCCAGTACTGGGTGCGGACCCCAGGGTGCGGGTGGGGGTTCTGGGCAGGGCGGCTGCTGGAGGGTTCGAATCCAGGGGCCGCACCTTTCCACGCTAGGCCCCTGGGGCCGCGGCGGCCGCGACGATGGCAGTTGCCATCTGTCGATCTCTTTCCGGGGGAGGGCAGGGCCGCGCGATGTGTGCGCCCTCTGTCCCCGACTGCAGTCCCTGGTGACAGGGAGGTCCTATAACCCCATTTTGCAGAATAGGCTGTTGGGGCCTAAGGAGCTTGCCCAAGGTCACGCAGCTGGGAAAAGCCATATCTGGGAACCAAGCCCGCCTCTTGCTTCTCCGGAAACCCCACTGCAGCTCCCCGATTTGCTGGGGAGCTTGTGTGGACCTGTCTCCCAGGGGGGAACTTGGGGATTTTCCAAGGTTTGAGGTTTAACAGAAAACGTGATCAATTTGCCTGACACAGGGCCTGGGATGTGGTAAAATGGTCAAGGAACGATGGCTGTTAATTCAACACACCACACGTGTGATAACGCCTGTGTCATCTATCTCCTGTAGGGTTGTGGGAGGAAGGCAGGCATGGTCAGCCGCACTTTACTGCCTGGAAAACAGAGACAGGACGAGTCTCTCCCCGAGTCTCTCAGCCTGTAAACGCAGCCAAGCTGGAGCCCAAGGCCAGGTGTCCTGACTCCCAGCGGGGAGCTCCCTGCACTAACCATGAGCCGCCTGCTCTGGAAGAAGGTGGCCGGCGTCACCATCGGGCCAGGGCCAGTTCCAGTAATGGGTCGCTGGGCCTCCAGCTCCGGCCACGGCCCCGTCCCCAGCGACGGGCAGCTGCGGTCGCAGCAGTCGCAAGGGCCATCCTCAGAGGGCGGGCAGCTGCGGCACAACCCCTTGCACATCCAGATGCTCTCCAGAGGGCTGCACGAGCAAATCTTCGGGTGCGGAGGACAGAAGCTGGACGAGGCCGCCGTGCGCCGCAGCATAGAGCACTTGCGGAGGCACGGGCTCTGGGGCCAGCCGGCCACGCCCTTGCCAGACGTGGAGTTGCGCCTGCCGCCGCTCTACGGGGGCAACCTGGACCAGCACTTCCGCCTCCTGGCCCAGAAGCAGAGCTTGCCTTACCTGGAGGCGGCCAACTTGCTGCTGCAGGCCCAGCTGCCCCCGCAGCCCCAGAGCTGGGCCTGGGCGGAGGGCTGGACGCGGTACGGCCCCGAGGGGGAGGCCGTACCCGTGGCCATCCCCGAGGAGCGGGCCCTGGTGTTCGACGTGGAGGTCTGCTTGGCAGAGGGAACTTGCCCCACGTTGGCGGTGGCCATATCCCCCTCGGCCTGGTAAGTAGGGGACAGGGGCAAGGGAGGTTAGCTTGAGTAGGGGGCCCAGCTTAAAGGTTTGGTTGAGTGAATCTACTGAGCTCCCTCTATGTGCTGGTGCTCATCTGGGAACTTCTGGTGTAGTGAAATAAGCAGGCTTCCCCCTGCTTCTGTGGGGCTTACTTTCTGGTGGGAAGATGCAGGCAGTAAACAAACACCCAAGGGAATGTTAGGTGGAGATAGGACCATTCAGATACTCATACAGTGTGTTGTACTTGAGAGCTCCTGGGGGACCACTTGAGATGACCAAGATTTGGCTCCTCCACCCCCTCCCCTAATAGCTTCAGGAGAATTTAGTCTGAGAAGACACTGGCACTGTGTTTCTGTTAGAGTATGCTGTTGGTTATTGTGGGCAGGAGGAATCTCCCTTTTGTGGGGCTGTCCAGGCGGTATAAGATGTTTAGCACCCCCAGCTTCCCCATAAGTGCCAAAGCAAATCCCGTCCACAATCTCCAGATGCCCCTAGAGGTGGCGTGCCCTTGACCACCCCCAGCTGAGACACATCCTTCCCGCAGTTTCTCAAGTGGGCATTTTGGTCCCAAACAGGTGTATATCCAGTCTCTTTCTCTGCTTTTTAAGTAACTTTCTAAGTGCTACCCAAGTTTCTTTTTCCAACAATGATGGCAGTACTGTTTCTCCCCTTTTTTATTCTTCATTCCAGGATTAAAATACTATTTACAACCTTAATGCTTTCAGGCATGGCCAGCAAAAAAAGTTGGCAGTTTCTTTATTCCTATTGGAAGCTCCATCTTTGTAAAGAAAGCTGCGAAATGTTATATATGCAGTTGAAAATGGTGAAAGCATGGCTAAATAGATAAGGTAGGCATTAATGGCTGAAAAGAGCAAAACTGGATGATTTTGGATTGATTTAGTTCCAGTTATAATAAGAATCACAGTGCTTATTATGTAACTTGATGGTCAAATAAAGGGAAATACCGGCCATCATTTGAAAAGATAAGTAGGTTTTGGTGGCTGAAAGAAAATGAGGAAACTAGTGACAAGAAAGATTGCTTTTTTGATCTGTTGGTCCTTTTTGGCCAGTTTACTGAAAATTCCCTTTTCTCTTCCTCCTCCTTCTCTCCTTAACTTCTTTCTTCTTCTTTCTCTTCCTGTCCTTCCCATTCTGTCCTCATTCTCATTCCATTCTTGCCACTGCTCAAGGCTGCCTGAGGGCGGAAGTCATTGTTGAGGACAGGGCTCGTGCTGGTGGGGGAGTAGGGTGGGTGCCAGATGGCGCCCCACAGCTGTCCACTTGTAGTCCTAGCATGCCCCTGTCCCATGGCTGTGTGACATTAGGTAGCTGACTGGCCCACAGTTCCTGAAGCTGTGGGGCGGCTGAGTAGTTCTGAGCCTCCTGCTGGTGAGGGGAGTGTCACTTGGTGCCCCCACATTTGCTGGATAGTTGCAGGGAAACTGTAGGGTTAATGGCATGGATTCCAGCTCATCTTAATCTTATCTGAGGTGTGTGTGTTTTGGCTTTTCTTAAAAATCATGAATAAGTTTATAAGATGACTTCATGCACAGCTGCAGGCCTGTGTCTTGACCCCAGTATGGCTTTTTATTATATCTAAATTCCCTCTTTGTCACCAAAGCCTCAAATATTTGGTGTTCTTTAGTCTTTTCTTCAGCATCGTTTTTAGGGGCTTTGACGTGCTGGTATAACTTCAGCTTGAGTCCACTGTTCAGAGTCTGAGTTAGATTTTGCTGGGTTTGAAACTAGGAACCTTTCTTCCAAATAAACCATTTAGTGTCACAGGGGGCAAATCTCCCATCCCCCTTTCCATCAGAGTGCAGAGAGGTCCTCCACAGCTGTGGGGTCCACACATGTGGCCTGGCCACTCACGGATGCAGAGTGGGCCTTGACCTGAGGGATAATCAGTGGCCACCCCCGCACCCCGCCTGTGGGTCTCAAGCAGATCGCAGTCTTTCCCTGCTTGGTGTCAGGCCCTGTGGGCAGTGCTCATCCTCCCCACTCCCACTGGCACCTATGCATGCATCTCCCATCCCCGCCTCTCCTGCTCTCATGAGGGGGTTGCTTCTGTGAGGTGCATGATTTGCTCTTTGTCCTTCAGAATCTTTGCAGCCGTCAGGTGATTCATCCTCTATGTGTGTGCAGCATTTGTCATTTTTTTGTTTTTTGCCACTTTGAATTAAAAAAGAAAAATCTTCACTTTAGGTTCTGTTATTATTGCCTGTCTCCTTTACTAGCACTTTGAACCCTGGCTGATTTGTGCTTAGACATGAGGTGTTATTGATCATATTTGTAAAACACCCAATGCAGACTCAGCATGGGCCCTAGAAATATTTGGATGACCCAGACCCAAACACCTGCGCGTGGCACCCCATGTCGTGGTACTGGGCACCATTGCTGTCTGGGGGTTTGAAAGCAGAGCAGCTTGGTGATCCCTCCCCATGATGTACTGCCACCTCCAAGGGTGAGCAGCATCCCTGGGTCTTCCTTGTGTCCCCAGCTGCTAGTGCAGGACCTGGCATGTGGTGGTAGTTGTGCAGTGGGTGATGGAGAGTGGATGTGCCATGCCTCCACGCTCAGCCGCCTGCTCTGCCCTCCCTCAGGTATTCCTGGTGCAGCCGGCGGCTGGTGGAAGAGCGTTACTCTTGGACCAGCCAGCTGTCGCCGGCTGACCTCATTCCACTAGAGGTCCCTTCTGGTGCCAGCAGCTCCACCCAGCAGGATTGGTGGGAGCAGTTGGTGGTGGGGCACAACGTTTGCTTTGATCGGGCCCATATCAGGGAGCAGTACCGGATCCAGGTAAGGCTGGGGAACGCAGTTCTTTACATGGTGGGCAGGACCCCCAGTAGGGTCAGGAAGCCATTGCTTCTATGGCCACTGTCTCCATCCAATGCAGCAGCTGCAGGGTCTCCTGGGGACCGGCTCTGCATGGTCTCTGTCCCCAGCCTGGGGCAGCACTGGAGTTGTCACAGAGTAATGGTGGCACTTTAGAGCTTAGCATAAAACTTTGGGGGACTCTGAGCCTTAGCCTTGCCCCACACCCTGCCTCAGCCATAGATGTGCATGGTGAGCTCCTGAACCTGTCTAAGCCTCAGTTTCCTTTTGATAAAAGAGAGCTGATAGAAACTCCCTTGGCAGATTTTTAGGAGGGTTTGAACATGCATACATATCAGACACTCAGAACCATGCCTGGAATGCAGTGATGATAGTTTGTTCTTTGTTTTATTTTGCAGTACTAGGGATCGAACTCAGAACCTTGCACTTGCAAGGCAGGCATGGTGCCACTGAGCTAAATTCTCGGCCCAGGTTTTTTTTTTTATAATTTGTATTAGTACATGTTTGCAGTACATGATGATTACATCAATTGTTGGGAGTAGGTACATCTACATAATAACACATTTTAATTTTAATTTAATTTTTTTTTTTATGGTACCAGGGATTGAACTCAGGACCTTATGCTTGCAAGCGGGCGTGGCACCACTGAGCTAAATCCGCAGCCCTGTTTTAATTCTTTTTATGTCCTCTTACCTTCCCCTTTCTGAAATGCTCTTTTTCATTGTCTTCACAACAGCCCTAGGAGAGAGGCAGAACAGGGGAGCTCACCCTTAGCCTGGGTGCTTGTGAGTAACAGGGCTGGGCCTGGGGGCTGCACTAGTAGCTCCGAAGGTCTTGTTTGGCCACTGTGTGCCCAGGTTGCTTGTATCTGCTGCTGGAAACTGGGACTGAACCAGGCCTGTACCTCCAAGGGTAGGGTGTGGGCCCTAGGGCAGGCTCTTTAGGCTTAGGGCTGACCCAAGCAAGCATGAAGATTCTGTGTTGCTGCGGTGGCTTTGTGCCAGGAGGGGAGGCCTTATGAAGAACTGAGGTGGGACTGGGTTCAGGACCACTGCAGCAGTGGCCGCCTAGCCCCTTGCCTATAGCCTACCCTCCATTCCAGGGCTCTCGCATGCGCTTTCTGGATACCATGAGCATGCACATGGCCATCTCAGGGCTGAGCAGCTTCCAGCGAAGTCTGTGGATGGCCACCAAGCAGGGCAAGCACAAGGCCCAGCACCCTACACAACGAGGCCAGAAGTCCCTAGGCAAAGCCAGTGGCCCAGAGGTGAGAGCCCTCAGGGGATGGGTAGGAGGCTTCAGACTAGCCCACCTGGCTGTCCACTGACCAAGCTGACCTGCCATTCCCTTGCTGTGGTCCCCAGATCTCCTGCTGGGATTGGGTGGACATTAGCAGTGTCAACAACCTAGCGGATGTGCACAGCCTCTATGTGGGGGGACCTCCCTTGGAGAAGGAGGCCCGTGAGCTATTCGTCAAGGGCAGCATGAAGGACATCCAGGAGAACTTCCAGGTATAGTGTCGGCCGGGAGCTTACCAGGGGTGTGGGCTGTGGCAGGCAGAGCTGCAGCTGAGCATGGGGAGGTGTAGCTGCTGGGCCAGACCCTGAGACCTGGTGGTGGTAGTGGGTGCCTGCCCACCCACAGCCTTCCTGTCACCTTGTGCCAGGACCTGATGCGGTACTGTGCCCAGGACGTGTGGGCCACCTATGAGGTTTTCCAGCAGCAGATGCCGCTCTTCTTGGAGAGGTGAGGGGGAGGCTGTGTGGGATCCCTGGGGGTCAGTGAGTCCTGGTAGTTGGAATCAGGTGGTGTCGGTTCTTGCTCAGGCTGGGGACTTAGCCTAGCCTGTCTGTGCAGAAAGAACAGAGCTCCTCTGTCTGACAGTGTCCATGGATCCCTGGACTCTGGATTGTGCTGTGTCTTGTGTGACTGGTCCTGGTTTGTTAAACATCTCTGTACCCAGATCCTGAGCTGAGGGCTGAGGTTTACTAGTGAGCCATGAGCACCAGCCAGATCTGGCCCAAGCCTGACTGTCTTATTTCGCTCACTTGACTTGGGCAAGTTTCTTGGTTTCTGTGGGCCTCAGTGTTCCTGTTGTGGAGACATGCAGACATGCTTAACTCCTCAGCTTCGAATTGCGGTGTGTGTGGTCACACAGCAGAGGGTGGCTACTCTTACTTCTGTGATCTGTGATTCCCACTCTAGGCTGAAGATGATAGCTTATTTCTGTGTGACAGATGAGGGAGCTGATACAGGGCTGGGTATTAGCTGAGCTGGGATTTATGCCCATCTGACTTCAGAGCTGTGCCATGGGGCTGGTTGGGGTGAACTTGTCAAACTGGCTCAGATATTGGGCCAAAGCCTTATCTCTCATGGTCACATAAGGCAGTGATGGTGTTTGTCCTTAAGGTGCCCTCACCCAGTGACTCTGGCCGGCATGCTGGAGATGGGGGTCTCCTACTTGCCGGTCAACCAGAATTGGGAGCGTTACCTAGCGGAGGCGCAGAGCACCTATGAGGAGCTGCAGCGGGAGATGAAAAAGTCGCTGATGGACCTGGCCAATGATGCCTGCCAGCTGCTCTCAGGAGAGAGGTACCCAGGCTCTGGGTGGGGACAGGCAGGCAGGAGGCCTGGTGTTTGTCAGTCTTAGCCCCATCCTGGCTGTGCAGGTACAAGGAAGACCCCTGGCTCTGGGACCTGGAGTGGGACCTGCAAGAGTTTAAGCAGAAGAAGGCAAAGAAGGTGAAGAAGGAGCCAGTCACAGCCAGCAAGTTGCCCACCGAGGGGCCTGGGGCCCCTGGGGATCCCATGGACCAGGAAGGTGGGGAGCATGGGTGGGAGATAGGGCAGGGTGGTGCCTGGGACAGTCCTAGGGCCCAGGGGGCCTTTGGAACAGGTCACTCCAGCCTTTTGGAGAGGACTAACCTGGGTAGTCTTCCTGAGAGTCCTTCCTCCCGGCCCTGACTGTCCCTGGCCCTGCACAGACCCTGGCCCCCCCAGCGAGGAAGAGGAGTTTCGGCAAAATGTCACAGCCCGTGCCTGCTTGCAGAAGCTGAAGGCCACCACAGAGCTCCTGCCCAAGCGGCCCCAGCACCTTCCTGGACACCCCAGGTGAGCCTCGTATGCCAGCATATCCAGAGGCTACCCTTGCACTGTCCCACAAGACCCCTTGTTAGGGCTCCTGCATGCAGGCAACATGTGTGTTTGCTGCCATTCATTTGCTCCTGCTCTTACCAGTCCCACCAGCTCACTCATCAGGTGCAGAGCTCTGAACACCTGCTGTGCCACAGGTGTGTGACAGCTGCCTGGGCGCAGATGGAGCTCCAGGAGTCCCTTCCAGTAGCTCTTGTCTCCCTGGGAGGTGCAACCATGCAGACAGCGCAGCTACAGGTGCCCGTAAGACGCAGAGTGAGTGGTTCTGAGCTCTGAGAAGGGAGGTTCCTAGGGCAGGGACCTTCGTCTGAGCCTCAGAGTGGCAGAGCTGAGGAAAAAGCCGCCAGAGTGAGGAGCAGGGTGCCAACTTGGTCCTGCACAGCCCTGAGAGTGAGTGCCTGGCACCTGCTGGCCTCTCTTGCAGACAGCTCGGGAGGACCTGGTGGCTCAGAGTAGCAAGGAAGCAGATCTGTTCCCTTTGTGTGGAGGGTATGGGGGATTTGGGGATCCTGAGTTTTCCCTAGTCCCATTGGGCTAACGTAGTGTTTCCTTTAGAGACAGCCATTCTAGGAGATTCCACAGGGGTCTGATCGAAGTATCCCAAAGGAGGTGACGGTGACACGTACGCCTGGGTCACCAGAAAGCCTCTGGGCCTTGGAGAGTGGTTGGCTGTGTCATGAAGACGTGCTTTTTCTCCTGGTGGGGTTAGGTGGTACCGGAAGCTCTGCCCCAGGCTAGATGACCCAGCGTGGACCCCGGGCCCCAGCCTCCTCAGCCTGCAGATGCGGGTCACACCTAAACTCATGGCGATGACGTGGGATGGCTTTCCCCTGCACTACTCAGAGCACCATGGCTGGGGCTACCTGGTGCCTGGGCGTCGGGACAACCTGGCTGAGGTGCCAGAGTCGGCCGGGGTGGCCTGCCCCTACAGGTATGGCTCGGGCTGGGCTCTGGGGAGGAAGGGGCTAGAGGTTAGAGATCCGGGGAAACAAGGTCAGCTCAGGCTGGTGGGAAGAGCTGGGGTCCAGAAGTCTGGGTTCTAGTTCTTTTTTTTATGACTTCCCTGAACCCATGGGCCTCCCTGCCCACATGTGGGGACTCTGAGGCATCAGAGTGGGGATGAAGGCCCATGCAGAGCGGGGAGGGCTGTTGGAAGTGGCAGGGAGAAGGACTTTTTCCCCAGACATATTTTGAGTCCTAATTATGTGCCTAGCACTGTATTAACTAGCAGGGCTCACCTTGTCAGTTCCCCAAGCAGCCTTGTGGTATAGAATGGTTACCCCCATTTCATTGGTTTTTTTGTAGTGCTGGGGACCAAACCCAGGACTCCCTGCTTTGTGCATGCTAGGCAAGCACTCTGAGGTACACCTGGTACCCCCGTTTTATAGTTTACAGCAGGCCTGTGGAAATTAGTTGTGCTTGAGACCGTAATCCAGGAGTGGTGAACCTATGGCACACATGTTAATTTGTTTTTTAAGACAAAAGATGTTAATGTATGATTTTTTAAAAAAAATCTCCGTATTCAGGTTTAATTACAGTGTTAGCACTTTGTGATAATTGAGTGGGTTTTGTTGCAGTTTGGGCACTTGTCCCTAAAAGGTTTGCCATCATTGCAACCCTGAGATTTTGACAGGCAGGTGGAGGACAGCCATGGTACTTGAAACAGTCTAGAATTAAGGATCCTGGCTTCACAGATCAGAGGCCTTTGCACAAAAGGAGCTGAGTTGGGCCTTGTTCCTTTGAGTCCCTCATGGTTAAGTGTGCAGGAGCCAGCTCGAGCTGGGCCCTTGAGTCCTGACTTTCACTGCTCTGTGCCCAGGAACCTGGTGTACAGTGTGCTGGGCCATTTTCAGTTTATTACTCCCTGTCTAAAAAGCAGGGGATGGACTGGGGATTTAGCTCAGCAGTTCCACCACCTGCCTCTTAAGTGCAAGGACCTGAGTTCAATCCCGGGTACAAAAATAAAATTTAAAAAAAAAAAAATGCAGGGGAAGCCCTGTCACTTGTGGCTCAGAGCAGATCCTGGGGACTGGTCAAAGGGGATTGTGGGAGGCCCGCAGAGTGGCCTCCAGTACTCAGACTGCTGCTGCTGTTCTCTGCCAGAGCCATCGAGTCACTGTACCAGAAGCGCTGTGTGGAACAGGGGAAGCAGCAGCTACAGCCCCAGGCAGCAGGCTTGGCCGAGGAGTTCTTGCTCACCGACAGCAGTGCCATGTGGCAGACAGTGAGTACAGGCTCTGTCCTGAGCTCTGGACCAAAGTCTTTGGACCGAAGCCTGGCCTGGGCCGGTCAGGTACCACAGGGAAGGGTTGGTGGGTATGGGGCTGTGAGCCCCTGCCTTACTCTGTTCCCTGGGCCTTTCCAGGTTGAAGAGCTGGGCTGCTTAGACCCGGAGGCCGAGACCAATGTGGAGAACCTACTCGCTGCAGGGCCAGCTTTTCCCCTAGCACTGGTGAGCGGGCCTCAGCCCAGGGTCTCTGGGTGGGTCCTGGGCAGCAGGGGCTCACTCATGCCCGTGTAGCTCTTCCCCACCACAGCCCCTAGGTCTGGGAGAGGGGTGGAGATGCTGTCCTCCCCGCACCCACCCTGGGGGCTCCGCCTGTGTTAGGAGGCCGAAGAGAAAGCCTGAGACCTCATGCTTTGCTGTTGCTTCCTAGCTTACCTGCTCCCAGTTTCGGGCCCTTTTCCTACCCCCACCCCCGGCCCTTGCTGAACGCAGGTGTTGGAGCAGGGCATGATCTAGATGTGTGGCCCCACAGACTGCTGCTAGTGGCCCCGAAGGCAGCCAGCCCACGTATCACCATGGCAATGGACCCTACAACGATGTGAACATCCCTGGCTGCTGGTTTTTCAAGCTGCCTCATAAGGTGTGTGTGCAGTTCCCGCCTGTCCCCTGGCATCCTCACCGTGCGCCAGGCCCACAGCAGGCCTCCAGAGTGACTCAGATTAGGAGGCTGTCCTTTCCTCGGGAATGACTGAGGTAGCAGAGTGTTGTCATCTCTCTGAACTTGGGCTTTTCTTCACTGGAACATTTGGATGGCGAGGGCCATGGAGGTGGAATTAGGTGACGGGACTGGCAAGTGTCTGGCACCACATCGCGTGCAGGATAGGTCTTGTCAGCCGAATGGTGTTATTATGACAGGAGCAGGGTTTGCTTGTGTCTGTGTCTCTCAGTGCATGCACATGTGTGAGAGTGAGTGGGAGAGGTGGGGAGAGCGAGAAAGAGAGAGAGAGGCAGAGGGTGTTGTCCCCAAGTGCTTGAGATTCTAGGCTCTTTTGGGGAGGACCCAGGGGCTCCCCAACCTGCCTCCAGCCGCAGTTTCCTTTGCCTCCTCCAGGATGGTAACAGCTTTAATGTGGGCAGCCCCTTTGCCAAGGACTTCCTGCCCAAGATGGAGGATGGCACTCTGCAGGCTGGCCCAGGAGGTGCCAGTGGGCCCCGTGCCCTGGAAATCAATAAAATGATCTCTTTTTGGAGGAACGCCCATAAACGTATCAGGTGGGCCACTGTGGGAGGGCAGACTCAGGTTTCTGCAGCCCTGGGACACCCCACCCCCACCCCGCTTCCCACCCCGACAGCCTCAGCCACCACGGAGGGACATTGGAGGATCTTGATTGGCCCTCCCAGTTCTGGCTGAACCCCTTGGTTTAACAACCAGAGCTGCAGGGTGCAGCTCAGGGTCCTGGAGGACTGACAGCCTGTCAGCTCTGGAAGACTGGGCGTGGAGCCCTGTAGAGTGGGAATGGCAGGTAGGCCTGTCTTGAAAGTTACAGGCTCACTCCTCAAACAGCGGGGGCCTGATAGGTGGGGCAGTCTGGCCTGGGGATAGGAGGGCCAGGAGGGCTTTATGGATTCCCTGGCAAGGGGCAGAAGCACTGCAGAGGCCTGGCCTATCCCTGGATGGCCCACATTTCTGGTCGGTGTCTTGTAGTCCCAGGCTTTGGCTGAGCCAGGCAGCGAGGGGTCCTGGTGGCCCTGAGCTGAGCTGGTGCGGGCTGTGGTGGAGCATGAGTGGATTGTGCTCCCCATGGCTGTGCCTGAGCTGCAGCCTGTCTGTCCCTACAGCTCCCAGATGGTAGTGTGGCTGCCCAGGTCAGCTCTGCCCCGTGCTGTGACCAGGTATGGCCCTCTGGGTGGTCGTGGGGATAGCTGAATGAAGAATCCTAGGGCCATCTCAAGCTGCTGATCTCTCTGCCCTGTCCCAGGCACCTGAGCTATGATGAGGAAGGCCGCTATGGGGCCATCCTGCCCCAGGTGGTGACTGCTGGCACCATCACCCGCCGGGCCGTGGAGCCTACGTGGCTCACTGCCAGCAATGCCCGGGTATGTGTCCTCTTTCTGCACTGCCCCAGTTCTTCCTCCCCAGGTCTGGATTTCAGAGGGCCTCGGAATTTAGCAAGGAGCATGAGAAGGAACCTGAGGTCGGGTTTAGGCAGGACCCCATGCATTCCTTCAGCAGATGTGTCTGGTGCCTGCTCTTGCTGGCAGTGGCAGGTACAGTAGCCACAGCTGTCATGGAATTCAGATGAGGCCACGAAGAGGAGGTGGTGTGGAGCCCTCATTGCTGGCCTGTTGCTGAGGATGCCAGGCCTGAAACTGGAGCCTGGGGCAGTGCTGTCTGGCCTTCCCTAAAACCGCCCACCCCCTCATATAAGGCCCTAGTCCTTGGTCAGGTCTGGCCCCGGGAACCGCAGGAGCAGTCCTCTCACTTCGGTGTCTGGCTGGGCCTGACATCTCTCTTCCTGCAGCCAGACCGTGTAGGCAGTGAACTGAAAGCCATGGTGCAGGCCCCGCCTGGCTATGTCCTTGTGGGTGCTGATGTGGACTCCCAGGAGCTGTGGATTGCAGCGGTGCTCGGAGACGCCCACTTCGCTGGCATCCACGGTGAGCTGGAGCCACGCCGGGCCGAGGAAGGCAGCCCAGCCCAACAAGCCTAGTGCTGGGCAGATCATCTTAGCTTTCTCCTCCCTGTTCTCCAGGCTGCACGGCCTTTGGGTGGATGACGTTACAGGGCAAGAAAAGCAGCGGCACTGATCTTCACAGTAAGACGGCCTCCACTGCAGGCATCAGCCGAGAGCATGCCAAGGTCTTCAACTACGGCCGCATCTACGGGGCTGGGCAGCCCTTTGCTGAGCGCTTGCTAATGCAGTTCAACCACCGGCTCACAAAGCGGGAGGCGTCCGAGAAGGCCCAGCAGATGTACGCTGTCACCAAAGGCCTGCGCTGGTGAGGGCCCTCCCTGCCCGTGTTAGCCCCCAGGACCTCAGGCCTGCTCTGTGCTCCCCTTTTCTCTTGCCCACCACCTGGGCGTGCTCTCCAAACCTCTGATCTAGCTGCGGGTGGCTTGTGTGTGGAGTGTTTTTCCTCACAGGGTAAAGCTGTACTTCAGATAGAACATCCACAACTCTGTTTACACAGCATACACAGTCACATGGGGGTCTTATAGAGTCAGATGCCCACAGGAGCTAGAGCAAGCAGGTATGAGACGGTTGACAGGAGAGCAGTATGGGAGACTGGAGTGTGGACTGAGCGGGTTCTAGTTTATTGGCCGCCTCTCAGGTTTATTTCCTGATAGTACTACACACTGCACACTCAGGGCCTGCAAGCCAGGGAGGAGAGGTGGAAGTTTCACCTGTAGGGGAATAGTGTGTGCCCTTTGATTAGCTAACTGGAAATACCACTTATGTAAGACTAAACACTAAGGAAACCACAAGCGGGGTCATGATGGTTGGAACAGGTAGGGGAGCGAGCCTTGTCCGGAGCGCACAGGTGCTGGCTGAGGCACGCCCTGGTGGGTTTGCCAGTGGAGGCAAGGGCAGTGATGACAAAGGAGGCTGGGCCTCAGTTGTGGAGACCTTGGAAGGCATCAGAGTCCCAGACCACAGCCCAGATGGTGGGCAAGCCTTGATCCTCTGTAAGCAGGTGACACACAGCTGTTGAGCCTTAGGGGTCTGCAGGCTGGAGGGAAGCAGGAGGAACAAAGGGTGAGCCAGTTTAGGCTCTCTAGGTGCCTTCTCCCACCCAGGGGTACCCACCCTCACTCTGCTCCCACCTGAAGTGCTAGCTGTGTCCCCCTGGGACAGTAAGAACAGTGATGGCTCATGTTGGGAGTCTTTCCTTGGGCTCCCGCGGCGTAGCCCAGGCTCAGGGCTACCATAGCCTGAGTTCCTGTCTGGGCTCTTCCTAGTTCATGGCCCGAGCATGTCACTTAGCCTCTTGAGCTGTTTCCTCCCCTGAAGTCCAGCTTGTGAGGGAGCAGCCTGACCCCCAGGGCACACTACCCCCCAGGTATCGGCTGACAGAAGAGGGCGAGTGGCTGGTGCAACAGTTGGCCCTCCCTGTGGACAGGACTGAGGATGGCTGGGTTTCCCTGCAGGACTTGCGCAAGATCCAGAGGGAGGCTACAAGGAAGTAAGAACCTTGTTTGGAGTGAAGGGAGGGGTGTACACAGTGCCCCCCAAAACTGGGCTGCTCTGGGTTTTAGCTCTGATGAAGACAAAGCCCGCCTGTCTGGTCCCCCAGGTCACGCAGGAAGAAGTGGGAGGTGGCTGCTGAGCGAGCATGGAGGGGGGGCACAGAGTCGGAAATGTTCAACAAGCTGGAGAGCATCGCCATGTCAGACACACCACAAACCCCGGTGCTCGGCTGCCGCATCAGCCGTGCCCTGGAGCCCTCGACTGTCCAGGAGCAGGTATCTTGCTACCCTGGGGGCAGGCAGAGGTGGGCACAGGGCGGCCGGGCTCCTGGTGGGCCTCACCGGACCCCAGCACTGCCCACCATGTGGAAGAGCCCATCTCACCACCTGCCCGGCCCCCCAGTTTATGACGAGCCGAGTGAACTGGGTGGTACAGAGCTCCGCCGTGGACTACTTGCACCTCATGCTGGTGGCCATGAAGTGGCTGTTTGAGGAGTTTGCCATCGATGGCCGCTTCTGCATCAGCATCCACGATGAGGTTCGCTACCTGGTGCGGGAGGAGGATCGCTACCGTGCTGCCCTGGCCTTGCAGATCACCAACCTCCTGACCAGGTGCGTGAGCCCACAGCTGCACGCTCCTGTGCAGGGCTTGGGAAGACCCCTCTGGCTTCGCCAAGCAGTCCTGAGTTTCTGGTCAACCCAGAAATGTGTCAGTTGTTTTAAAATTAGAAGTTCATGGAAGTTCTAAAAAAACTGACATGGACTTTAAGATTTGTTGGGCTTGAAAAGGTTGTAAAGCCATACTAGGCAACTGAAATGGGCCAAGGTTAGGGCAGTGGTCCCGGTGACTAGCTCAGACCGCTCCCCTAGGAACTCCCACCTTTCTGTTCTGCAAAATCAGATGACCAAAGACTCTTCTCAATTCATAGGAAAATGTTTTAGAAAACACTGTTAATGGGGAAACACAAGTGTGATTTAAAGAGTGTTTTACATTAACTTGTATTTTCTTTCTCAATGCTGGCCCAGTACAGTAAATCAAACTGGTTATCTTTTTCTACCAGTGAAGTGTGCCACACCGGAAGCGTGCCCCAGGTCCCTGCATGCACCTCAGCATTAGCAGGAGTGCGGGGCTGTGGGAAGGCAGTTCTGACCCTACTCCAGGTGCATTGGGTCCTGAGCAAGGGCTCATGTGCACAGCAGGGCATGGCCATGACAGGAGACTGGTCTCTTTCAGGTGCATGTTTGCCTACAAGCTGGGTCTGAATGATTTGCCCCAGTCAGTCGCCTTTTTCAGTGCGGTCGATATCGACCGGTGCCTCAGGAAGGAAGTGACCATGGATTGTAAAACCCCCTCCAACCCAACTGGGATGGAGAGGAGATACGGGATTCCACAGGGTGAGCACAATATATCTGTTCTCACACTTGCAGAGTGGGAGGTGGGAGGCAGCAGGAAGCCTGGGGCCCCAAAGAAGAAATCTCACCTCATGCTGTATGAGCTATTTGTTTATGAGGTACCTTTGGTCCCCAGTGAATGTGATGTTTGAATCACAAAGGGAGGTCTGTTTCCAGGGGGCTCCAGACCTTTAAATGTTCCATTTGCACCATCTTCAGACACACCAGAAATGTTTAAAGAGTATTTATTATGTAAATCAAAGTGCACTGTTATGTCAAACAAGTAAAACCAGAACAACAGGTTTTAGAAGAAAATAAGCTAAGATGAACTTTATACAAAATAGAAAACAAATCCACGTTAACATTACCATTCCTGCAAATGGTTCTCAACCCTTCTATGCACTCTTTTTCTTAAATTTTAGTTTGTTATCCTCCAACTTCTGAGCTCTCACTTGTAATTCTTCAGGAAGCCTCCTGACCAGTGTGCGCTGTCTTTCAGGAGAAGCACTGGATATTTACCAGATAATCGAACTCACCAAAGGCTCCTTGGAAAAGCAAAGCCAGCCTGGCCCGTAGCTCCGCCTGGAAGCCCTGTATTTGCTCCCGTGGAGCTTCATCTGGGCGGCGCAGGCTCCTGAATTCAGCCACGGTTCCGAAGAGAACCTAAGATGACTCCTGAATGAAGGTGCAGTTTGAGTGCAGTGGGTTCAGAACTAAGGTGCCAACATCAGCGAGGACTTCAGGACAAGGGGCACCGCTGCTCAGCGATACAAAGGAAGCAGAAGCCCCAAAGTTCACATTAACTCAGGCATTTAATTGTTTTCTTTTCTTCTTGGCTGGTTCTTGGTTCTGTTCCCTGTGCTCTGATGCAGTGCCCTAGAAGGGAGAGCGATAAAGCTGCTCTAGGGCAGTGGAAATAAAACAAAACAATGAATTTCTTTACTGTCTCTTCTGTCCCTTCCCCACTCACAGGTAATTATGTTGAAGTGATGGGGGAGTTCCAAAGTACAGCATTGAGGGCCACTTCCCTTAGGACATGGCCCTCCTGAACTCAAATACCAAATAGGGAAAGGGCCTGGAGTGTGATAATCTGAAGAATGCAGGCTCAAAGCTTTAGAGAAGCCAGAACTCCATGGGGTTTTATGTGAACCTTCCATTGTGAAATGGGAGTAGGGCACTGATTTGTTACTTTTATCTTAAACCTGAGATAAAAATGTTATGTCCCGGAGGTAAGGAAACCCTTGGCTCTGTTTTCAGAATGCTGTAGTGATGGGTGGGTGTGTGGTGCTGTACCTGGTCGGACAGGAGACAAAGCAGAGGGATGAAGTGGCAAAAGCCCTACCCGCAGTATTCAGTGTTCATCCCAAGAGCATGGGGAAGGGTGGAACCTGGTTACTGAGCCAGAAGAATGGAGGAAGGAAACAAGAGGCTCCAGGACAAGATACTGGTTACTATTTCTAGAAATGCCTACAGTCAAGACATCACAGGACTGTGAACCTTTCCCTTGAGCATCCTTTGTTTTCCTCTTTCATCACTTCTCCGCCCTTTCCCTGGCCGTTGATGCTGCCCTCCCTGTAATCTGGCTGCTCCCAAGCAGCCAGGAGGCGTGAGTAGGGCTTACCATGCTCAGGGCAGGAGTGGCACTGACCTCTTCGTCTCCCTCCTCCCCATCCTCTTTGAGAACCATGTCCAGGATGTTTCCTTTGATCTTGAAGTCTCGGGAGGTGCTGAGCTTCATATGCTGCATCAGGTTCACCTGGATGGATTGCAAGCACAGGAACATAACTCACAGGTCTGCTGGGGCAGCTGGCACCACCTCAGCGTCGCTCACAGGCCCTTCCGTTCCCCTCCCTTGACCTGCTTTCCCATCAGCTTCCCACCATGATGCTAGAGTTCAGGCTGTCTAATCAGAAACAGCAAAGAAACAGGAATGCATTGTAGTCTGACTTTTTTCCCACTGAAGCTGTGCTGGTTCCATTTGCCAGATCCCCTCAACAGAGTAGGGGAATGGGAACAAATAATAGGGTGTTTACCTTGGACTTTTTAGAAAGCTGGATGAGAAATTTTTCATACTGTTCTATGGCAAAGATGAGATTAGGGATTGGCTTGGTTTCTCGAAGAACTCTGGCCTAAGGGAAAGAATGTAAGACTTACATTTCCATTTCCATGCTTTTGGAAACTTTCCGGTAGAGAAGAACTGCACATGGCTTTTGGGGGAAAACTGGACTATTTCATAACGAAATGTAATTTTACTTATATTACCAGTAGGATCTTGGCAGCTAAATCTCGAAGGATCATAAATGCCAATAGAGGATGCACTGAGACATTGTCCTATTTGTAATTAATTCCTAAGCATTTGTTCTCTAGAGAGGGACTAATGGGCAGGGTCATCTGCAGAAATTTAGCTGCCTCTGACTTTGTTTTTAAAATAATGAGTCCAGGCTGGCATTTCCTCTTTCCTTTTTGTATTCTGCACATGAGTTTTTACTGCAGGGATTGTATGTTTTTGCCCTCCATTTGAAATTTTATCTTCTCATCTTGCCTTTTTTTGGAACTGGGGATCGAACTCAGGTCCTTGCATTTGCGAGGCAGGCAGCAGAACCACAGAACTACATCCCTGGCCCTGTATCTTCTCATCTTTTTTGGGGTGTCGGTACCAGGGATCGAACTCAGGTCCTTGCACTTGCAAGACAAATGGCAAAACCACTGAGCCAAATCCCTGGGCTCTTCTCATCTTTTAAAAAATTGTCTTGGAAATAATTCTGTAACTGAATGTTCAGATTCTCATTTTTTCATGACTGCAGAATCCAACCATATAAATGTAGTACAACTTATTTTACCAGACTTCATGTATCCCACTCTGAGGCTATGTTAATGTTCTGAGAGTTTCATTAGGGTGCCATTCTGGATGATAACCTCCTATATACAGGCCTTTATAGTTTCTATGCCCTAAAAGTGGAACTGCTGCCGTCAGTAGTTACTGCCAAATTGTCCCCTACAGAGGCTGCACTAATTTTTCCCTTTGCCAGAGAAGCACTCACTTTCCTGCATCCCCATCAATTCTTATAGATCCTGTCCTATAGGGAGAGTCTTCTGCACTCAGTAGCTTTTCCTAAAAACAGTTTTAATGAAGAACTAAAGACTGGCAGCTATATTTTAGAAAGTGTCAGTAGCTTACCATGGCTGTGGTGACAGCAGTTTTCTCCTTTTTCTTTTCTCCTGTGTATTTCACATCGCTACTTTTATTCTAAAGAAATAGAAATACATTGTCTTATTTCTAAATGTTTTTTCTGTAGTTAAGAGGCTAGTAGTAATTACCACAGACCATGGGGATCACAGCTGGGTGAGGATTTTCTGTGCAGCAGATGCTGGAAGGTGAGAAAAATTTTGTGATGCTTTGTAATCCTCAGATGTTTCTGTTTCATGGTTAGGTAGATCTGTTGCTCTTAGAGTTAATACACAGAAATTGAGGGCAGGACAGCCATTGCTGTCCTGGTTCAGCCAAGGGACTGATGAGATGCCAAAGGACAGTTGAAGTGGGGGCTGTCAAGGTGATAGCAGTGCAGGTATTTTGTCGCTGGGCTGATGGCTAAAGGAGCTCCATACACGAGAAGCTGTTTCACAGGCCATATATTTTCTAATTAGAGACAATCTCAGATGTTTTTGGTGCAGTGTGATTATCATGTGCAAGCAGGGTATAAAGGGCCATATGAATGCTTGACTGCACTGTAGAGACTTGAGGGAAAAAAACACCCAACTTGAAGGTATATGAAACACAGGAAGCTTTTACCTCAAAGGGTTTTTCATACCTTCTAGGAAAGGAACATGCCATGTTCCACAGCAGTAAGAAAGAAAAAAAGATCACGGGTTGGGGATGGAGCTCAGTTGTAGAACACTTGTCCAACATGCAAGAAGCTGTGGTCCAACCCCTACCTAGAAATGCCACAACAGAAACCAAAAGGCCACCCAAAGCAATGACCTGAAAGTGCAGAGAAGCTATATGCAGCTGGAAGCAGGAGCAGCAGGAGGCTTGTTCCATATGCTGTTTTGGAAAATAAGGAACAGCAGAAACTCTGAAGGGGCTGGCAGGAAGGTAGAGAGGGAGGGAGGGAGGGGAAGGAAAGCAGCTGCAGGCAGACCTCATTGACTGTCCGGAAGTGAGCTGTCATCTGGCATGGGACCCTGCTGAGACTCCCGGAATGTAACCCTGTCTACTGCCCATCCCTGCTGACACAGGATGTACTAAAAATGGGAGCCAAGCGAAAAAACTGGAAAACAAAAAGGCCCAGAAAAGGGTAGTAGAGCCAAAAGAGAACATAACATCACTGAAGGTTTGCATTCCTGGAAGTATGGTAAAGGCTTTGGTGCAGTGATTTTCAGTGTTTTTTTCCCAACAACTGTTCAACTAAGGCAGTGTGTGTGTGGCGGTGGCGGTGGCGGTGGTGGTCACAATGAGAGAATTATCGCTCTGAAAGATGGGGCAAGTGTGATCCCCATTCTTACATAAGAGCTTGAATTAATGGAGACAGGCTGTTGCCCAGGGTCACTCATTAAGTAGATCAAACAGAGAGAGAGAAAAACCCTGGCTTGCATTGCCAGTAGGTATTAAGGCAAACATAGACATAGAAGGAAGATGATGCCCAGGGGATACAGGAAGCCGATTTTTGTATAATTTAAGAAAAAAAACCCAGAACCTCCAAGATATCTGGGGCTTCAAAGACGAAAATGTATGAGAATGGAGTCAGAAACACAAAAATCACAGTTCTCCAACATTTTACATGCATACAAATAGCAAATAATTCTTCAGTGGCACTCAAGGTGGTAAGCGGGAGGTTGGCAAACTACAGTCCAAAGGACAAATCCAGCCCCTAACCTTTTTATTGGTGGTACTGAGGATTGAACCCAGGGCTAGGCAAGTGCTGTACCACCACTGTGGTACACCCCAGCCTTCATCTGGTTTTGATTTTTTTTTTTTTTTTTGGTACCAGGGATTGAATGCAGGCCCTTGCACTTGCAAGGCAGGCAGTGGAGCCACTGAGTCAAATCTCTGGCCCCTTCATCTGTTTTTAAAAAGAAATTTTCACTGCAACCCAGCCATGCCATGTTCACTTACTTGTATACTTGTCTATGACTATTTCACAGAGTCCATGACCCACAAAACCTAAAACATTTACTCTTTGGTCCTGTACAGAATGTCTTCAGATCCCTAGTGTACAGCCAAACTAGTGGGGCAAGTCTCAGCTGTGCCTTAGTAGCTGTCTGTTCTTGGACGTTTCAATTAACCACTCTTAATACAAGGCTAAATACTGATCGAAAAGCACATAAGGGTGAATGAGAACTGAACCACATAGGCACAAGGCAAGGGCTCTCTGTAAGTTGTTCTAACTCATGAACAGAAACAGTGCCATCTGGATTATAACAAGCTTGCTAAACATGGCCTAACAGCAGTGTTTAACCAAGCTGAATTGTATGGAACACTATTCTACCCAACAGTAACTTTTTTAAGTTCTCAAATTTGTTCAGAAACTACCATTGGATATACTGTTAGAACTCTCAGGACCTTTAATATGCTAATAGGCACAGTGAGTCTTTAAGACAAGGAATGTGGTACGAAATCTAAGTTTCTGAGAACTGTCTCAATCTCTATAGGATACTTTGGTGTTTTTTTGTTTTGTTTTGGTACCGCGGATCAAACTCAGGATCTTATGCTTGCGAGACAGGCAAGGTGCCACTGAGCTAAATCCCTGGCCCCTCTGTAGGATACTTTGAAATGCAGGCTTATAAACATCAGTAAAACTTGGGAGACTAGGAGCTCAAAACCCCAATAAAGAAATAGAGGGTTATATCCTGTACAGACAGCAGATCTGACAGAATGGCAAACACATGAAAATTTACAGGCACGGAGCTTGACAAAGCATGGCTGCCAGCATTTGGACGATAAAAAGAAAGCACTGAAGTGAAAGCTTAATGGGAGGAGGTTATAAACCGGCCAGAAATTGGATGATGCATTCCTGACACAGAGGCAGAGTTGCAGAGTGCCTCCATGTCTGCATGGTACTGGGACGCCTTGCTGAAGCCAGACTACAGGCCACTGGGCCACTGACTCTCAAGGGAGGAGAGCAAGCCGCCCACAGGAGGGTGTCAGGCCTATAATGACGTGGGGCAGCGTTCAAGTGAAGCATCATCGTCAAAATGGTCATAGTCCATTACTTTAACAAACAGTTCCAGGATCTTGGCTGCAACTGACACTTAGTGAACCATTCTCTCTCATTCTCTAAAGATAAATGACAGCCCTGAGTACATTTATTACACAGAAAAAGTAAGTAACCTTAGGAGACAGTACGTCTCAGCCAAGGGTGATTTTGCCCTGTGAGGTCACTGCGTATTTCTGGACAATTTTGGTTGTCTCCTACTAGTGTCTGGTATGTAGAGGTCCAGGACACTGGTAAACATCCTAAAATGCACAGAATAGGCCCTACAGCAAAGAATTATCTGGTCCAACATAATATCTGGTCAAGAGCAGTAAGGCTGAAACTGATTTAAGCAAACAGTACAGGAGGTTAAAATACAGACCATATGACACTTAAATTTCTCCAAACTCTGAGAAATTTTTCCTTTATTAAAAGGGGGGACGGGCAAGGCAAATGATAGAAGCTGTAACCCTCTGCATCCCCAGAGGGTACTGCTGCTCTTAGCCACTAGACCCCAGCCTTCTTCATGTGGTTGCTGCCACAGGTACTCACACTGAAAGGGTGCCTGATGGCATGGACTTTCAGTTACTAAGTCACAGAGTCAAAGCCAAGCTTATTCCTTTCCTGTTCCAAATGCAAACGTATCAAATGTTTTCTTTCTCTAAATCAAAATGATTTCCTTGGTATGAATAAAAAACCTCACAAAGTCTTCATGTGCTGGCTTAGTCTCAGATGGGCACTTCTGACTTATGTTAAGTAGAGAAAAAACTGTATAAACTCAAGCCTGGTGACCAAGCTGCCCCCTGCAAACAAGTTTTGTTTTGTTTTGTTTTTTTTTTTTTTTTTTTTTGGTACCAAGGATCAAACTTGGGTCCTTGTGCTTGCAAGGCAGGCGGTGGAACCACTGAGCTAAATCCCCAGCCCCTAAAGCGTCTTTTTTGACGATAGACTTTAGTACTGCCTTAACTCACTTACCTGTACATAAGAAATGTAGGAGTAACACAGGGGAGTCAGATGAGAACCAGACAGCTTTACCTGCAGCAGAGGATGAGGAAATCAATGCAACTGTAGTAATAAAATGCTCTCCCATTCTTAGAAAAGCCATTCTTTTTTTTTTTTTTGAGTTTATTGGTACAATCTAGGTATACAATACAATTACATTCATCATTGGGATTCTGTGCCTTTA
>NW_022900919.1:18933256-18941278 GCF_012274545.1 Fukomys damarensis | reverse complement strand
AAAAGAGAAAAGGCAATGATGTAACATTAAAATAATCCTTAATTCTGGAGATGAAAATGGTCCCTGAACATATTTAAATTGCTTCTCGCTCTTATAGTCTTATCTTATTCTTTTTTTCATTATTTAGAGAATACTTTATTAGTTTCTGTAATCAAACCCAAGTAGATATGACCTTACATATTTAGTACGATGTGTTACCCCTGTATACATGGAAAAAAAATAAAAAATAAAAATAAAAATAAATTAACATTTCTAGACCAACATGGTTGTGCATTTCTGTACAATGCCAAGTCAACACAGTAAATTGGGATGACTTTTTCCAAAGTTGGCAGCACCGTTAAAGTTTCCCAAAATTCAATTTATATATATATTTATATAAAAAGACTAATAATAGTATGTTATGCATTGATAGCAGCAACAGTTAGAAAAGCCATTCTTAACTTACCAGCTTTTCCATATTTTTTGGAATTCCTCTTGAGCTCCGACACACCTGGAGATACTAATAACAAAAGATTCTGGGATTTAGCAAACCATCCTATGGAGCATAAGTGACTCTGTAGGGTAACTAGGGAGTGTGACTCATCACTTGACTAGAGAGAGCAAAGAAAACTCCATACAGAAGCCAAGAACAGGTTTCTTTTTCCCTTCTTTCAAAACTCCTAAGCTTCCTAGACAGCTTTCTGTCTGTTACAAAAGCTCAATGCTTTAAAAATCTTTCAGATTGAGAATCTTTGCATCTTAGCAAACCAGCAACTCGGCTATTCCCTAAGAGCGCCAATGA
This sequence comes from Fukomys damarensis, assembly GCF_012274545.1. Classification (NCBI taxonomy): domain Eukaryota; kingdom Metazoa; phylum Chordata; class Mammalia; order Rodentia; family Bathyergidae; genus Fukomys; species Fukomys damarensis. The sequence goes on along the minus strand of NW_022900919.1, from coordinate 18,940,497 downwards.
AGGGAAGGAGCTCTTAGTATTAACACTACGGCACCTTAATAGCCACAGCTACATGTGCAGCTAGAACTGCATTCTAGAGATGGCCACAGTGCTGTTTGGTACACTGGGGTTGGTCTATGCCTTTCTAAGTATTTAATATAGATCATTTGATAGAAGTAAACTACCTGCTTCCTATTACCTTCTGAATCTTTTGAGAACCAAGTATTTCAAGTGTTTCACTTACTTAATCCCTGCAATGAATGTAGGGCAGGACTGTTTTGACCTTTAAAGAACTGGTGAGACTGGGCTGACTAAATACTATTAACTGACTAAGTGTCAGACCTGGTCAAGAGTGTAAAGGAAAGAGTTCTGTGAAAAAGAGTTCTCTTTCAATACAGTGTTACTTACATGCCAAGGAAATACAAGATTCTGAAGGCAGATTTAGAATAATGCCATCAACTATTTGCTCCTGGCCTGGCCTACCAACCAAAGTAAAATGAAACCAACACTTGCAAAAAGATAAGGGAAAGAGCCCTATTTGCAGGCATTCTCAGGCATTCTGGGCTGCTATCCCAGTCTCTGCTCCTGGCTAGCTGGGGTAGAGTGGGGGTGGGGGGAACCCTCTCTCTCAGATACTCACATATTTGACAAGTGCTGTAAGGATGGTGTACATTTTGCACAAGTCTTTCAATAAGGTGTCCACACAGCTGCCTGAAGGCAGGGCTGTCTGCACCAGCTCATGGAAGAATGTGAGGAGGGTTCCCAGTTGCACGATGATGGCTTTCTCAGTGGGTTGGTTTAGAAGGGTTACTCCAGAAGAAGCCTCTTCTGAAGAGAATCAATATTGGTATATTTTAACCAGTGTTATTTTCTAGTTAATAATAAAGAAAATTAGACATTAACTAAATACCATTAACTAGAAATCTGGTACAGAAAAGAGCATTCATTATGCGGAGTGAATCAAAAACCATGGTGTCACAAGCCGTACCCTTCTTTCATCACATCAGAATTTACCTCAAAAACTAAACAAATAAAGACTTTAGTGGGCCGGGGATTTAACTCAGTGGTTCCACTGCCTGCCTCACAAGGGCAAGGTCTCTAGTATCCAAAAAAAAAAAAAGAAAAAAAAAAAAAAAGAATTTTTAACACAAGGGCTCTACTTTTATGCAGTCCAATTTATACTCTGCCCTCATCACAATTCCTGGAGCTCCAGGTGAACATGTTTTACCTGACGGGGTTTCTTGGCTCACTTGTCCCTTAAGCCTAGTGATCAGCCAGTCCACTTCTTCTAGAACCTTCTCAGCCTGACTCAGAACAAGTAACTGTGAAAGAAAAGAATATCTGGCATGACTAACTACACACAGCCGCTATGGTTAATATGACCATGGCTTCTGCAGGCAGGGTGCAGGCCTCAGGACAGAAGCTACCGCAACCGAGTCTTCACAAAGAGCAGAACAGAAGGAACGACAAGGTATTTCCCATGGCCTGGGATCAGCACTTACGCAGACTGTGGGGGCAGCTGTTTTCAAAGTCACCATTGCGAAGTGGTTTGTTTTTTCTACCTCTACATCCTGGAGAGGGAAAAAGAGTAAGACCCAAAGGCAGTGAGGCTGGCCCCTTGACCTCCGTTCCCACAGAGGACACTGCACTGCAGTACCTGGTCTATGTCTCCCAGCTGGCCATGGATATCCTGGGACACGTCACGCAGCAAGGTGACAGGACTCTTAACCAAAGCATGCAGGCTGAAGAATAAGCTCATCAAGCTCTTGCAAAAGGAGGCATCTTCTATGGACGTGAAAGAAAATTCAAGGTTAAGTTATGACCCAGTCAGGTCCTGGGTGTGTGTGTGTAACCAGAACACTCAGCTCATCATGCCTCAGTGTTGCACATACCAGACTGCTCCACCGCAGCACACCCCTTTATCTATGTGCCCAAGGAAGAAGTCACTTCCCACTACTAGTCACCATCACTGTCGTGAGCACTCACATCAAGCACATCACCAGCACCCTAGCCCCTCCCCCGCCAAGGAAACTGCTATCCTGATGTTTAACACCACAGATGAGTTTGTGATTATTATTTTTTTTTTTTTTTGGTACCAAGGATTGAACTCAGTCAGGTCCTTGTGCTTGCAAGGCAGGCGGCGGAACCACTGAGCTAAATCCCTGGCCCGTGTTTGTGATTCTTAAGTATATCTAAATAGAATCATACACTGGGTGCTCTCTCTTGTGCCTGGCTTTTGTTCTGCATTGTTTGTGAAATCCTCTCCATGTTGGTGTGTGCAAGTGCTATGTAGTCTTCCACTCTATAGCATAATTCCTTCTGATGTACACCTCACTTAGGGTTCATCTTCACTTAGTGAAATACAGCTGCTATTCTTCCACATACTTGCTTTGGCAATAGAACTGCTGGGTCATGGGTAAGTTTAGTTTTAGCAGGTAGATATTGCCAGTTTTCCAGAATAGTCACACTAATTTATACCAGCACCACTAGTGACACCAAGTGGCTCTACATTCTTGCTCACACTTGGCAATCATTCCATGTCACCTTCATGCTGGCCACTCTGGTGAATGTGTAATGGGAGTATCTTTTCTTTTCTAAAAATTAATTGGTGATTATTATATAGGAAGCTTTTAGGAAATGTAGCAAGATACTTACCCTGGCTGTTTTCCTTGCAAATCTTAGATGTCCAGGATAACATCTGTACAAACTAAATGACAGACTGTTTAAATATTAAAGAAACATGCTAAAGGTAAGTACTGTCAGAGAAGCAGAGTCCTAGGTCTTCCCAAGTCTGGGCAAACGACCTTCCAAAATATGTGCCTGAAGTGGTAATTTAAGAGAACATAAAAAGAAATCCAAACTTTTAAGAATTATAAATATTATTCTAATACAGCATATGACTTAATTCTCAGTGTCTGTGCATTAAGGGCCCAAAGTCCTGTGTCTGGATCCCACCTGAGCTTCCTGTGCCCCTACCATGTGGTCTACGGCTAAGTCTCCTCCACCCATGCTTTAGACAGCTTTAAGGATGTAAGACTAACAGTGTGGGAGAGGAAAATCCTGGCTAAGGAAAGTAGAATTAGCTTTAGGAGCCAAGAGGCTAAAAGAGTTTAGAAGGGAGAAGGTAGAAAAAGGGAAAAAATAAAGACACACACACACACAAAAAAAAAAGACAAAATTTTCTTAGGTGAAGGAGACAAATTTTGGGACAGCAGACATCTGAATTGCCACTTTTGGCGACAGCAGTTCTTTGGAACAGGCTTTCAGCTAAAAAGGCACTGAAACGAAGTGAAACTTCATTTGCAAATGGCTGATTAACTCAGTTTTTATTTGTTGAGAAGAAAAAGGTAAATTAAGAGACTAACTGAAGTTTCTTTAAACTTCATAAATTGACATTAAAAGATCTCCAGAATATAGCATTAAACGAACTAAGCAGAAAACAGAAGCAGCTTGTCAAGAGGGGCATGGTTAGGAATAGGACTTTAACTTCACATTGGCTTGTACAGGTCGAAAAGATCCTGAAAGACAGGAGACAGTGTTTACTTATTTGGGATGCGGAGGAGCTGAACAGATGGAGAACAGTATTTGTGAGGGACACTTGCTGTAAATATTTTTATAATTTCTAATTTTCAAATCACAGAACTTCAATGCTCATTCAAAATTTAATTTAAAAATTAATGGGGATGCTACAGTGGCAAAGAGCAAATTAAATTTTTTCCAGCAACTACTAGCCTTTCCAAATATATGTTTTTCCCCAAGCTCCCCTACAACTCAAATTTCTGTCTCTGTGTTTCTTTCCAGTGCTTTCCTCTCTACTGAGAAAGCTGCCATATGAAAAAAGGAAGCAGGAAGTCCAGTGGAGTGAGTTGCTTGGAGCTGGGATGAAGATGGTAGGAAAGGAACTTTCTTCAAGGTAACCTGCAACTAGGACATCAGGAAACCCAGGCAGGTCTGCTTTCCAACACTCACAGATCTTACCCCGTCTCCCCCAGGCAAGTAGTTCCTGTGCAGAGGCTCACAGGAGGAGGCTTTTGAATGGTCTTCCTCACAGATCAGTATATGGCTGGCCTTGTAGTACACAGTCCTTGCTCTTTAATATCCAGCCAGGAAATACTGTCAACTAGAACAGACCCACCAAATGTGGCTTTCTCTTATTCCTCTGTGTGTGGATGCTCGTGTGGGTAGCACAATTCTAGGTGTATTTGTGCAAACCTACATGTACATACAGACAACCTATCTCTACACTGTTTCTGCTTTGAGACTATGATCACACTTTCTGACTTAATCATCCTTTGTTGAATTCTCCCCAAACTAGCAGCATGCAACTTCACTGAGAAATCCAACTGCTGAGTATCAATCAGTTTCTTCATAATGTGCTTTCATCTTAGGAAAGGAGTAAACTTCAAGAAATATCAACACTGGGTTACAAACACCAAGGCAAGCAGTATGAGATGGTACATACATGTAATCCCCAACACTCTGGGAGCTGAGGCAGGAGGATCACAAAATTGCCCAGCCTGGGCAACTTACTAAGATCCTATGTCAAAATAAAAATAAAAAATGGCTGGGGATTCAGCTCACTGTCAAGGTCCTGGGTTCAATTCCTAGCACTAGGGGGAAATATAAATAAATAAATAAATAAGTACGGACTGAAAGCACCAATGATAAACATAGAACATGAGATTTTTCTCTCTCTGCTACCAGGGATTGAACTCAGGACCTTGTGTTTGCAAGGTAGGCGGTGGCACCACTGAGTTAAATCCCCTGCCCTATGAGTTTTTTTCTATAGTATTTATAGTGTGAATATACATAATGAAGTAGAGTATTTTAAATATGCTAGACTTCAGGAGGCTGTCAATACATACTTTTGCAATGCAGTAATACTTGCCTTCTGAGGGTTGTTAAAAGGCACTGAACGTGCAGCATAGTACCTGAGGAGATGAGGGCTCCAGGAGCTTAGCCAAGGTGGACAGAAGAGTGACCAGGAGGAGTGCTTCTTTGCTATTAAAATCTTCCTCACTGCTAAGTAAATTCAACAAGGACCTCTGAAAAAGGAACGTATTTACAGAAACATTAGCAGACGTGTTCCTATTAGGGAGAGGAGGCACCTAGCCAGAGATCCCTAAGCCTGGGACACAAAGAATTCAGAGCTACCAAATTCCCAAGAGGATAAAATCTGAACATAAACCTGGATTGAACAGTAGTTCTCTGTTTTCAAGTATAGAGTACAAATTCTCTAGAAACCATGAACTCTTTCTTCTCCAAGTCCCTGTCAGATCTACATTGGGATAAAGTGGCACACCATTTCTGCTGCCTCAAAACCAGCATTCCCTACGCACATTCCCTAATAACTGAAATGCTATGTATTTTATTATTTCTCAGTCTCTTCTTACTACATTGGAAGCTCACGAGGCAGATGTTTTCCTTTTCATTCCCTGCTATATACCCCAGTAGCCATTGCTACCTAGCACATGCTGAGTCATTTGAAGGGCTCCAGGCTGTCCCTTTGTCTGCTCAAACAGGGGTTCTTGAAAGAAATGAGTTCTGCAGGTTGGGGCCGCCAAATCCATTGCCTCATTAGGATCCTTTTAAATGTATTACCTCTCACTCTAAGTCCTCTTGCTGGCATGACCCAGAAAAATAATTTCCTGTCCAACTTGTTTACTGGCTGTCCTTTGCAAGTGACCTCAAGGTCAGACGGCAGCTTCCCAAGGCCTCTCACCTGAAACTGCCGGATCTGGAACGCTGCTCTCTGAGTAACACTGACTTCTGCATCTTCTTCTCCTTCCTTATCTGTGACCTCTAGAAATAGAAAAGGACTTTGTCGTCTTTGAAATTGACTTGTTCTTTTTTGGTCTTTTAATAGCTAAACTTTTAGAAAGCCAAAAAATGTATGAAGGCAGATTTAAGTGTATTTCTAAAAAGCCCCAATTTTCTTTTCCTTCCTTCCTTCTCTCACCCTTACCTCTCTTTCCTCTCTCTCTCTCTCTCTGTGTGTGTGTGCCTGCGCGCGTGTGTGTGTTGGGGGGTGGCTACTGGGGATTAAAACCAAGGTCCTTGCACTGAGATGTATCCTTAGCCCCTCTGCCCATTTTTTGTATTGAGGCAGGGTCTCATTAAATTGCTGAAGTCTGGAAAAAATTGCTATGGTCTGGACTCAAACTTGCAATCTTCCTGCTTCAGCCTCCCAGAGTGCCATCACGCCCAGCTCAATTCTATACTCAAGCGCAAATACTATATTCTGTTTTCCAGTTATTAGTTATGGTTAAATGCAATCTAGTAAATGCCACTCCTGAGTCTACTGGCTGTCACTCCTTAGCTCTCAGGTGTCCTCTAGTACAGGAACAAAAAGAAAATCAAGGGGTCTGGGTAGGGAGGAGAAACCTTCCAGTAGATCCGTGCTGAAATGCCCACCCAAAGCCCTGAGAAACTGCTCAGTCCTGGGCTGATAGTACTGCTGCACAGCAGTGAATATCTTCTGTAGACCCTCCAAGCACAGCAGCGAGATGCTCTTTCCTTTCTCCTTCTTTCCTGACTCTTCCACAGAAGTAGGAATTGAAGTGTATCTCCACAGCAAGACCCTAAAATAGAAGAAATTTATTTGTAAAGGCAGGCTCCTTAAGATAAATCTACACAGAGAAAATTTTGTATCCTACAAGTGAACAGTTGTGAACTTAAATCTCCTAATTAATATATTTCCATCACTTCCAAAGTTCCTTCAGGTTCTTGGCAGCCAATTCTTTCCTCCCATTTCCACACTCAATCTTAGCCAAAAGGCCGAGAAGCAATTTTCTCCCCATTTCCAAACAACTAACAATCCAATTTCTGTCTCTACAGAGACACTTTTTATAAAATATCATTTACCCCAGGACTCTGGGAGGCTGAGGCAGGAGGATGGCAAATTTGAGCCTAGCCTGGGCAACTCAGCAACTTGGTACCTATACCAAAATAAAAAAATAAAGGGCTGGAGACAGCTCAGTGCGACTGAATTTAACACCCAGTACTGGGAAGAAAAAACAAGTGGTATCATTCCTTATGTGACCTTTTGAGCCCAGCTGTCTTCATCTAGCACATGCTTGAGAGAGTGTCACTCCCAGTTGCATGGGTCAGTGTCTATTCTGTGTTAAGACCGACTGTGCCTGGTTAGCAATGGACAATTTTTGTTTTCTGAATTTTGCTATTACAAATAAAGCTGCTATGAACCTTTGTATTAAATGCTGTAAATGGACAGCTGCTTTCCTTTTTTTTTTTTTTTTTTTTTT
>NW_022900919.1:18908256-18933179 GCF_012274545.1 Fukomys damarensis | reverse complement strand
TTTTTTTTTTTTTTTTTTTTTTGGCAGGGGGGTTAATAGCAAAAAGGGGGTATGAGCAGATTACATAGTTGTTGTAAAACTTAAGAAAATGTCACCAATATGCCATGATTTTTATGTATTATATATCGCAAACATAGACTAATAATAAAAAAAAAGTGTCACTTTTTTCCCGGAGTGGCTGTATCAGTTTACAATCTCCCTGGCAGTGTAGAAGCTCAAATTCCTCCACATCACATTCATGACAACACTTCAGTATGGTCAATCTTTTAATTGTAGACATTCTGCAAGTGTTTAGTGATACGTCATGATGGCTTTGATGTATTTAATCATGTAGTAAGGCCTCCCCGCTTCTGGTGATACAGTAACATTTATATGTGACTAACAATCCACACCAAAGCAGGACTAGCAAAAAGACTTAATACCAGTGATTGCGACTTCACTGCTCCTATTCTCCCACCCCAATTCTAGAGATTGAAATCAGGGCCCTTGTACTGAGCTACATCCTCAGACCTTTATTTTTACTGGAGATAGGGAATTTTACTTTTGTCAAGCTTTCAAAAGAGACCGGCTCTCACTGTACTGCCCAGGTTGTAGTGCAGCGGCTATTCACAGGCACGATCCCACTACTGGTCAGCACGGGAGTTCTGACCCGCTCCATTTCCAACCTGGGCCAGTTCACCCCTCCTTAGGCAACCCTGTGGTCCCCGCTCCCGGGAAGTCACCATAGTGATGTCAAACTTAGTGTGGACCCCTGATCAGCATAGTGCACTGCAGCCCAGAACTCCTAGACTCAAGCGATCCTCCCACCTCAGCCTCCCGAGCAGCTGGGACTACAGGCGCACACACCCGCCCCAGCCCCAGCTCTTTATTTTCAGACAGTCACATTGAATCATCATTAAGGTGTCCTTGCTGGGTTCAAATTTGTGATTCTCCTGCCTCAGCCTCCCAGGGTGCTGGGATTACAGGTGTGTGACACAACACCCGGCTCACTTTCACGAAACCACTTTTATTCCCATCCCCCCATTTCTTCTTTTGGGGACAACAAGCAAGCAAGCCAAGAAGTTCCCGAGTGACAGCTGCTCACCGAGTTATGTCACAGAGGTTCTGAAAGATCTTGTCTGGGTTTTGGTTGTCAGGGCCACGCACACGCCCTGTTTCTTTCAGCTGCTGCACCTTCTGCAGGGCCATGATCACTGCAAAGCGCATGAACTCACTGCTGGACCTGAGAACAGACAGGCTCTCTTCATGGCTTTGGATATTGTCCCTGGAGAGAGAGAGGAGAAAACAAGAAACATTCCCGTATGGTACTGTATTTGGATCTGGAATTCGGCTTTCTAGGGACTGTTTAGAACAGCAGTAGCCAGCACACCGAACGGCAGTCTTGGGCAGTCCAGGGTCTTTTATAGTCATTCTTACTGTTTTCCTGTTTGCTCTGCCCTCCCCTACACTTTGATAAACTTTCAATTTCAATTTTTTCCCCCAGTACTGGGGAATGAACTCAGGACCTTGCACTTACCAGGCAGGTGCAGAGCCACTGAGCTACATCCCTGGCCCTAAAATTTCAATGTTAGTCTTAAGTCTTTTAGTTTTCTTGGTTGTCTCTCGCCCTTTTTAAAATTTCATTTTTTCCTTTCTGCCTTTTTAATCTGCTGTGTTCAACTATTTAGGTAGGTTTTCTTACAACACTTCACTGGAATTCATCCCTCTAATTAAGTAGTCCAGGTTCAGTTTTTCTTTAATAATTTGAGGTACCTCTTTAAAATGCCTACCCACGACTGTCCCACTTTCATTTCAAGAACATTAAGACCTCCTAACATTTCTTTTTTTCCCCCTCCTAACATTTCTTACTGTACACCCAGCATGAACTGTGATGCTAAACTTGGGAAATCCAAATAAAACTGGGTAGGCAGTATGTATCCTCTTTACCAAGCTGCTATCTGTACAAACAGAACCTGCAAACAGAACCTTACCTGAAAAGAGCAGTGAGAAGATCAGACACAAATTTCATGGACCAAATACTATCATGTGTCTTGTTGGTCATTTTACCTTTGCCTTTACCAGCTTTTTCATTAAGGATATCAGAGAGTTTCTTGTAACACATAAACAAGCTCAGAATATCCTCAAATTTATTCTTACTGTATAAAAGAAAACAAGATCACCAAGGTCAGCCATCAGAATATCGTGATTTACCTTTACATACAATCATAAGGAAAGCACAATTTTTTTCCCAGTATTGGGTGTCGAACCCAGGGCCTTCAAACTGAGGTATATCCCCAGCCCCTTTTCTATTTTTTACTTTGAGACAGGCTCTCACCAAGTTGCTAAGCTGCCTAAGCTGGGCTTGAACTTGATCCTCTTGCCTCAGCCTCCATGTCTGGCACAGTATTTTTTAAAATGTCATATTTTAGGGCCTTGGATTTAGCTCAGTGGTTCTGCCACCTGCCTTGCAAGTGCAAGGACCTGAGTTCGATCCCCATTACCAACAAACAAACAAATAAACAAACAAACAAATGTCACATTTTACACATAACATTATAAATGCATTTAAATCATTCCTAGATCACAGAAATCTATCTAGATCTGTCTTTCCTTATTTATACCAGTCAAGGCAAAGCACAAAAGTCTAATATATTAACATTAAAAAAAAAAAATCCCCTATAAAATCAGGAGTACTTTAGTCAGGATCTGGGAAATTTTGAATAAATAGAAGCCTACAAGATAGATAACATTCACAGGCCCGATTGGCATATGCTTTGGTGTTTCTCTGGTGGAAAGAACATAGTCTGGTCTTAGGCTAGATATCCATTTAAGAGACATTATCATCTATAGTCTATGTAATAACTAGCAGCATATTGCGAGAATAATAAAAAAAAAACTCTCAATTTATAGATATTGGACTATTCACCGAACTGTAAATATAGTCAACTCCTTACCTGAAATTACTTATGGAGAAATTATACTCTATTAAAACCTCACAAATTCCCATCACAAGAGATGCAGAGATATTGTTTTTGGTGCCAATACCAGTGCTCTGAGAAAAATCTGCTGATTTATCCTAAAAGACACAAGAGAAAAAATTAATGAGTTATTTAAAAAAACCCTGATTTAATACACCTGAGGACTTAGCTATTACCAGTTCAAAGTCTTCTAGCTCACTCTTAATCATTCTATTAGTAATGGACTCCAACATATCATCTAGCTCTTGGTAGAATCCCTCTTCTTCCTCCTCCTCATCTCTCTGTTGGAGGGGCATCACGCTACTCTTGTACCAGGCCAAACAATGTTGAATGCAACACAGCAAATAATCCTGTAGGAGAAAATACATTAAGTAAATAACATTCTGAATATTAAGGGACAACCTATGAAGCTGCTGAAAATCAGCCAAAATTCTTATGGATGAGGCTTAAGTTATTCGTTAACATCATAAATTAAGTCTGAATTAGCAACTTGACTAATACCGGGGTTGATTTCTAAAGCTTTCCCAAAGGAACTGGCCTCACAGGTAGCAGCTAACAGTTCAGAATGTGACATCAGATGTGCTGTCTTCTGTTTGACACAAGGTTTAGAGCTGACAGTCTCTAGCTCCTGAGTCCCAGAGGCCATTCAAAAGATACAGGTATATGGTGACAGAATCTCTGAGAGACCAACACAGCATCTTACATCTAAGCTGGGATATCTCATAGCACAGATGGTTCATAATGAAGACAGGACGTGACAACTCAGTCACTCCTCCCTTCTGCCTTCCCTGTCATGAGTTCTAAGTCACTTAGGACGGGCAGTTTTTGTCCTTTGTCTTTCTGAGGCTAAACAAGAATAGAAAAAAACTTGTCCGAAATCCTCTGAAGGTGCAACAGAGTGCCAATTCTAGTGTAGTCTCAATCACAGATTCCCCTTTAGATTCAGAAAGCAGGTCTCTGGGTTCATCTGCTCTCAGGCGACACTGCCATTCCAAAGCCACTTATTTAGGGTATGTAATTAGAGATTCAAAAATGAAAGGTAAGGTGCTTCACAGGGGCAGTAGTAAATGTCATGATTTGTAAAGGGCTAACACGAAGCTGTCTTACCAAAAGATAAAGGTACTAATGGGACTGAAATGATAAGCAGGGAAAATTTAAGAGTAAATATTCAGTGGAAGAATTAGAAGGTGTTTCACAGGGAAAGGTATCCTTCTGAAGATCAACCTTATCATTAACAGTAAACATAATGGTTATACTATAGGAGAAATAAAAGGCTTACCAGTGGTTCTTGCAGAGAGATCTGATTCCCTTGGACCAGAACACAAGCTTCTAATTTCAGAGGGGGCAGCAGATCAGGTTTTGGCTCATAGAACTGTTTTAACTGAATATAGTAAGGGGAAAAGCCATGTAGTTCATGAATACGTGTCATTTTTTTAAAAAACTGCTCAAGCTAATGCTATCTTCAGTATCAAATCGCTCTAAGACACATTCCTCAACTGTCCAAAGAACAGTGTAGAGCAAAATTTACATTGCTTTGGCTCATCTATGTCTTCCTGCCCTTGCTTTAGGCAAAGTAATAAGTATTATCTTATTTCACTTTTACTGTACTCCCTCCACCAATCCCCAAACTTGCGCAGGCAATCAGCATGTTCAGTAAAGCCCAGTGGAGACAAGTAAAGGCTCCAGAGTCAGGCTGTTGGAGTTCAAAATGTCATACCAACTTTTATTATTATTTTGGAAGTTATCACACGTTGGCTCTCACTTGAAAAATGGTTATTTTGTTAATATGAATGCTATGCAAGGACTAAACATGACAATAATGTAGTGTTTCAAACACATCTTGGCATACAACAGGGCTGAAAAATATTAACTATTATTTATTTTTCTCCTCCTTTCTTTTGAAGTCTGGAGAATTTTATTGGTCTGTATGTTAACCTAATTTGAGAAACACTGCTTGTATCATCAAACGTAATCTTTTATTCTTATTAAACATGGGAATATAGATAATTTTATACAAGATCGATGCCAAGTTCGAGTAAGCAGCTTTCTGAATAGCAAAATTTCCACATATCTAGGACCTTAACTTCACATGGAGACGTCTTCAGAATTATCATGAAGCAATGGCAAAAAGACCAAAAAAGGGGGTGAGAGAGTGAGCATGCCTCCGTTTCTAGCAAAATGGATTAAAGGTCTAGACAAGCCCTTCTGGTAGATACCAATAACAATTATACACCATGTAGATATTATCTCAATAAAGCAGCTTAAAAATACAATGCTTAATGAACAAATGTTCACAGGGCCGGGAATTTAGCTCAGCGGTTTGGTGGCCTGCCTTGCAAGTGCAAGGACCCAAGTTCAATCCCTGGTACTGAGAAAAAAAAAAAAAAAAGTTCATAGTTGAAAGTTTTATTTACATTAGATATCCTCCATCTGAATTCCTCTCACTGATTGTCCCTTAAAGTATTTCTTGATGTAAAAACACCATTTTTAAAAACTGAGAAGTACAGAAAATGACCTAACACACACCCATGCATCTGTCACTTCGAATGAACACATTTATGTTACTACACTTTCTCTAGGTCTTTTTCTTTGAGAAATATAACAGATACAGCTGCTGACAGCCTCTGCACAAACAGTTCTTCAACACGTCCTTCTATGTAAGATGCTGACTGCTAACTCAAGGGGGAAGCACTCAGATGATGGCAACATGGCAGGCAGTCAGAGACGACTGAAAGACAACCACAATAGAAGAGCGTTACCAAGCACATTCACACCGGACCAGTGTACCGGTTGGGAATTATTCTATATTTTGAAAAGTCTGGAAAACATCAATCACTTCTCAGTATCTCATTATCTGGTTTCCTGTACTATCCATAAAAAATGTATTTTACCTGTGAGAGCAGAGTCTGCATAATTGAATTAGCCAGCTCAGAGTTCCTTCGAAGAACATCATAGAAGCCCTAGGAAAAATCAGATCAATAAAGAAGCTATTTCTTTATCTTAGTCTCAGTTCTTTGATAAAAATGGAAGCCACATTTGCTAGAGGGAGAAACAATTCAGAAAGTTTACGTCATTTTTGTAAATTAAAATTAAATCTCACCAAGACCTGTCATATAAAGGTACAAGATCCCAATAATGAATGTAACTGTACTGTATACCTAAAATGTACCAATAAAAAAATTAAATCTCTTCATGATCACTCTGGCTTTGGAATACAGGAATACTTCAGTAGTTGAACTCAGTTCATTTCAAATTCGTGTTTGCAAACCACGAAGTTTGAGAACTAAACATATTTTCCCCATAAGAAATAACGGGAAACCAAATAATTGGTTCTGAGATCCAACAATTACACTTATACATTTATTTTTCCAGGACTTTAACAAATTTCACCATGATTCCTTGATCATGTTTCTCATGTTCTTCTCAGCTTTACTGTTGGTATCACTAACTTTCTTTGGAGATAGGGTTATCATATTTTACACAAATAAAGTGCAAAAAAGAAAAAGCACAGTGATGAATGCTTTATTGCACTAATGCAAGCACTATGTGTTGTCTGGGAGACAGCAGCGCTTAGGCTGAAGCATCAACCCTTTGTGTCTGTAGCCAGATGAGGTGCAATTTACTCTGCCCACCTAAGTTTTTACAAGTTGGATTTTGGTTCAGCTATGGAGCAAAGTTACAAACACTGAGCAAATTTTTTTCCAAACTTTGCTGATTGAGTAGTGGAAAGTTCAAGCTTTCTACTACATTCGACAACTGGGGTATTACTGTACTTTGCCCTTTAATGTCAGGTTTATGCTTAAGTATTCTACTTTTTATTTAAATATTTTACTTCAACTTCTAATTATTCAATGCTAATATACAAAACTATAATTGACTTCTGCAGTTACTGATCTTATATCCCATAACCTTACTAACTCATTTTGTTAGTTTTTTTGGTATCACTTCTTTTTAAATCTGTATGCTTGTATGTTTTTTTCCTATCTTGTTACATCAGATAGGTCAACACTAAAATGCTGAAGAGAAGAGATGAGAGACAAATACCTTTGTTCCTGATCATAGGGGAAAGCATTTTTTTTCTTTCACAATTTATACTAGGTGTAGGTTTCATAGACACCCTTTATCAGGACGAGGAACTTGCCTCCTAATCCTATTTTGGTCAGAGTTTCTAAGAGATTTTACCATAAAGGAGTACCAAGCAAACATTTTTAAGTGATTAAAAAATTAACTGGCTTGGGGCTGGGGATTTAGCTCAGCGGTTCAGTGGCCTGCCTTGCAAGCGCAAGGACCCGAGTTTGATCCCCCGTACCAAAAAAAAAAAAAAAAAAAAAAAATTAATTGGCTCACTGGTACTGGATCCCTAGCACTGACTCCTCACCCCCATTTCAGGGCTTATATTAGTTTGCCAAGAGGCTTTAAAATGTTTTAGTCTTTTTTTTTTTTTTTTTAATATTTTAGTCTTTGACTCAGCACTGTGGTCATTCAAACGCCAGTCACAGTGAAAAACCAGGAGCTATAAAAACGCTTCACAATGAACTTTTATTTATTTTTTCACAGTAAACTTTTAAATTAATATTCATCATCTGACATTAAAAATTACATTAAGGAAATTTAATGAAATAGAAAAATAGCTATGTTAGGAGATAAAATATAAATCTTATTCCAATATTGCACTGATATGCATATATGAGTAGCAGAATTAGCAATACTATTAAAATCCTAAAAAATATTTTCCATTGCAATGATGTTCTCTGAAATAGCTTCCAATCCATCTACTTATTAGATTATCTAAGTGCTCTTTTCACTCTGTGTGAAATGCAAATGCTGAAATATGAAACAGTAAATGAGAGAAATAGCAGCATGTCCTCCAAGATCATGCACTAAGATCTCACAGGGCGAGTTACACGCTAATCACAACTGGTCGTTTTATTTTTCACCTATTTTTCCTAACTTGACAGTCATTATGTGAGTCATGTGGATATTCTATGAAGATCTGAAAACAAAGCGCAAAAAAGAGAAGTTTTTGTAAAAACTAAGCTGAATGTTTTAAAACGACTTAGTTAAGACTAAAAATTTCTGATGAATTCAGGGTAAGGAAACTAATAAAAAGGTGGAGGACTGAACCCATTTAAAAGGATTCTGTACCAAGTCTGTATATGAAATACATATCTTAAAAGTTTTTGTACAACTGCCAGGGATTTAACTCAGTGGCACTGCGCCTGCCTTGCAAGCGCAAGGTCCTGAGTTTGATCCCTGGTATGGGGAAAAAAAAGGGTTTGTACAACTTTAAAAAACATATATAACCAGAAGGAATAAAATTAGGGCCTATACAAGAGACAGTAAATTACATACAGCAAAGTTGATCTTAAGTCAAAAGTCTGGCAAATTATTAGTATATTTAAATACTTTTAAAATATGAAAAGCATCAACTATTATTTAAAAGTACTCTTTTTTTTTTTTTTTTTTTTTTTTTTTTTTTTTTTTTTTTGGTACCTGGGATAGAACTCGGGCCCTTGCGTTTGTGAGGCAGGTGGCAGAACCACTGAGCCAAATCCCCGGCCCACTCACCATATCTTTTTTTTGTTGTTTTTGAGACAGGGTCTCACTACGTAGTTGAAACTGACCTGGACCTCACTAGGTAGCCCAGGCTGGTCTCGAACTCACAGCAATCCTCCTAACCCAGCCTCCCAAGTGCTGGGATTACAGGCATCACCATATCTTTTTGGCTCACTGTCACAACCTACTGCTCTTAACTGCATAAGGGCATATCTACTATATTTTCATAGAAAAAAGTTAACACAAAAAAGAATGTTAATGGGGGGCACATTCCTTCCACTTTACTGACTTACCTCATAAAGCATGACTCGAACATCAGCCTGCTGGCCTAAGCATCTCCTCAAACTATCCATAATCTCAAGGCAAAACGTTTCATTGGCAACAGAATTATAACGGCTGTGAATGTCCACATGAACCTGAAAGAAAGAGAAGCGAGTTCATGTCTAAGTTTACTAAAGTAATTTCCATTAAGGAAGAAAATGAGCCTATGTTCTTGCTCAAAGAAACTTATTAGAGGTGGCTTTCCTCTGCCGAAACCCAGGACTGAGGCAGACACTATCGTTACCATCCAGTGATACATATCTTTCTGGTTTAGAATAAAAAATTTCAAGCATTTTAACAAAATCAACTCTTTCCTGTCCTCTAAGGTTTCCTTGACACTGCCAGCTTCTTAGGAAGCACTGATCACTTTATTAGATACTTTCAGTTCCTACAGAATTCATCTTTTTACTAGCACAAATTCCAGAGGCTTAGAGGTAAACATTCTTTGTTCAGAAATGGACATAACAAAGAACTAACATCCTTTGTTTGATTTCAGATATAATTGGCACTTGGTATAGTAGCACATGCCTACAATCCTAGTTACTCCAGAGGCTGAGGAAGAAGATCACAAGTTTAAGGCCAGCCTAGGCAACTTAGTGAGGCCCTATCTCAAAATAAAGTTAAATTTAAAGGATGGCTGGGATGTAGCTTAGTGGTAGAGCATTTGCCTAGCACAAGAGGGCTTGGGTTTAATCCCCAGTACTATTAAAAAATAAATACTACCAAGAATTTCCTAATCCTTATTAATCTTTACACAAAGCATTATAGTGAGATATTTATATGAGGTCAAATCCAAGTTCTACATTTTATTGAATATATGACCTTGGGCATGTTATTTAATCTCAGTCTGTTTTTTTTTTAATCCTTAAAATGGAGATAACAAATGATACCCAGTGTTAATATTTATTCTGTGCTATATGTTAACAGACAAAAGTTATAACTGAAAACAGTTATACTAAGGCAATAAAGGATTCCTAATGAAAGGTGTGGGATATATTCATTTATAAATTACATAGTAACACATGCCATTTACATAATTAAGATAATTCTATTGCTCCATCAATTTACAGTACATCTTTTAAATCATGAAGACAATTTTATTACTCCAAGGCCTAGATCAACAAATTATTGTAAAAAATTTTGATTTCTTAGATTATAAGGGTTAACAGATACATAATATGCAAAGTAAATAAACTGACTTTTTTGTTTGTTTTTTGAGACAAGATCTTGTTATATAGGTCAGGCTGGTCTTGAACTCACTATGTAGCCCACACTGACCCTGAACTCATGCAATCCTCCTGCCTCAATGTCCAAATGCTGGAATTACAGGTGTGAGCCACCATGCCCAGTACACTGACTTATTTTTAAGATAGGTATAATAATAGTATGTATGGTCAGAGAATTACTGTGAAGATTAAATGAGGTAAGAAATACAAAGCACTTAAATAGTGTTAGATGGTGCAGTGCTAATTAACAAAAAAGTAGCAATTATGAACCAGAAATGCAAGCTACATATATAATTTAAAATTTTCTAAGTCACATTAACAAAGTAAAACACAAATAAAATAAATTTTAGTATTTAACCCAAACATAACCAAGATATTTTAACATGTAACCAATAACTGAGATATTTTATATTCTTTCATTGCACACTCAATCTTCAAAATCTGTGATTTTTATATACACAGCATAACTCAATCTGGAATAGCCAAATTTTAGTCAAGTGTTTAGTTTCACAGCCACATTGAGGCTAGTGGCCACTGCACTGGACAGTACAATCCATCACACAGTAAGTATTGGTTGGTATTATCATCATCAAGTTCTCAGTTTCGGGATCATTCTTACAACCGCTAAAAGGAATATAAGAAAATGACTTGCATATTTGGCTACCTGCATCAATGCCAGTGTGAACTTACCTGACTGAGACCAATAGACTGACTGCACTGAGAGGATGAGAGGCTGCCTAAAATTTTGAAGTTCTTCAGGAGTAGCAAAAACCCAGCAACTGCAGATTTTCGGGCATCAAGCTGGCTAGCTCAGGAGATACACAGAAAAAGTTATTGAACATCACTAATTTCACAAGAATATGCAAAACAAAATCGAGTGAGTTCCACACAAAGAAGGTATATGTATAAAACAATGAAACACAAAGCAAAACTGCATTTTTTTTAATTTTGGTACCAGGGATTGAACTCAGGTCCTTGTGCTTGCAAGGCAGGCCACCGAACCACTGAGCTAAATCCCCAGCCCAGCAAAACTGAATTTATATGCTCAAAATAAGCATGAACTATTCAGATCAATTAGCAGTACAAGGATTCGGCTGATGTGTTTGATAGCTACCTAATCTCACGACTCTGTACTGTGCTTTATCCTGCTCTTGAGTCTTTGTGGGAATGAGAGTAAGAGTGCTAAAGAGCAAAGGAAATCAAAGACTGCTGTGCCTGAAAGTGCTTCCCTCCATAAGATCCCTTTCTTCACACAGGACTGCAATACACTGTGCCACATGAACCTTCTATCCAGAAAAATGACACATTCATCTGCTGGCTAAGGCTCAACTATTGATTCATGTTACAGGTGCTATGACACACAATCTTGGTCTATCAGCCATGCCTCTGGGTGCGAGAACAGAATACTGTTGCTTCTGGAAAGATAACGATATGACAACTTACTTATTCAGGATATTCATAAATATATTATGACACAGTCAATGTGACATTAATAGGGCTATTTTATCCTCAAAATAACAAATTCTTTCCACGTTTCATTTTATTTTTAGGAGACAGTATTGTCACCCCTACGTTTTATATCACGAAATAAAGGTCAGGAGGCACTGGATGAGCTCTAAGCAGAACTTAGCCCCTCCCTCAACAATTCCCTGGTCTAACTAGCCATTAGGTCATGTTCACTAAAATGAGATGCTTAAGTAGGTTCTGAAGGTGCTTTTCCCTTAGGCACTGCTACCAGCTCAAGTGTCAGAGAATTTGGCAATGGAACTTTTCCCTGAAGCTTATTCTAGGAGTGATACAGCAGAGGACCTGAGTCACAAACTCTGATGTTAGATTACTTCTACCATCAACTACTGTTTGACCTCTGAAAAGTCACCAATCTTCTCTAAGCCTCAATTTTCTTATCTGGAAATTGGGAATTGTATAATTTTTTCACTTCACAGGGTTGCCTTGGAGTTTAAATGAAAAGAGCACGTAAGACACTCAGCATAACATCTTATTTAAATGGGCATGCTCTTCTGGGTCAGGAATCTGCACGGCCACTGTGGATAGTACTGGGGGACAGCAGATATCTTTTAGTCCCAACATTAGAAGACATAACTTCCTGTCAGCACAAGGAATGCTCCATACCTGGCAAACATGGCTTTCCGAAGGACAACTATCAAGGAGTCTCTCATAGACATGCTGACTTTGAGAAGTGGCTGAAGGAGGAAAATTCAGTGGGTAAGAACAGGTAAGGTGTCTCATTAGTCGTAACTCATTTTTACTCAATACTGCCAGAATTTGGCTTCTATTAGGAACTTTGGTTCTGTTTTACGGACATGATTAGACTGAAGAATAAATTGAAACTGCTGCAAATGTCTTGTAAACCCACTGTATTCAATAATTTTCCACAGGATTTTCAATTACTTCAGTAATAAACAAGCTGAGGACAGAGAGTAGTGTTATGAAGGAGTCAGCTTGGTAAACAGTCTAGCTAGTGCTCTTGCCCTTTTAATACAAGGTTTCCTATTTCAGACTCAAGGAATATAGGATTTCTTGGACATACATATTTAAAAAGAAATATATCCAATAAGAAAAAAAGAAATGTGGCAGTCTTTTACTGGACAGTCCAGTTTTGGCAAGTTAACTCAGTGTCAGAAGACTTACCTGCAATGCCTTAAGCAGCCCGTGTACAGTCTGAAGGGGTAGGAGGGACAAATAGTCAAAAGCTTCTATGACTTTAGAAGAACAATCCTGAAGAACTAAGGGTGCATACATGATGACACTCGAAAGCAGGTCTGTAAGACACAATTTATATTCAACTGCTGCAAGTAACTCAAGATATTTAAAATAAAAGGAAAATAAAAATAGGGAAACAACTGGTTAAAAGTTTTGTTTTCTTTCTGAAGTCAAATACAGTGCCAAAAAAATTCTACTGATTACAACTACATTCTCTTCAGTCAGTGTAACCAGGATACTTTTATCATTTTTTGTGATAGCACAAGACTTTGAAAATTAAACTGTCCGAAAGAGCCAGACAGGGGATGGGGTTTTAGCTCAGTGCTTTTAGCTCTTGCCTGCCAGGTAAGAGGTCAGGAGTTCGATCCCTGGTACCAAAAAAAAAAAAAAAAAAGAGCCAGGGACAGTGGCCTGTAATCCCAGCTACTCAGGAGGGTAAGGCAAGAAGATTCAAGTGCTGAAGAGAGATGGAGAGAATGTTGGTACAAAATGGAGGTTTACTCAGTTAAATGCTCCCTTCCCTACTGACCACCAAACACCACGTAAGGGGACTTATATCTCACTGGCATCATTCAACATTTTTTTAGGACCAAATCTTTATGATATTTCAAAGAGAATATTCCTAAGAACTGTATTCATCCTTTAAAAGTTCAATACCTAAGAAATGACTGATGGGAGCAGAAG
Organism: Fukomys damarensis; assembly: GCF_012274545.1. Classification (NCBI taxonomy): domain Eukaryota; kingdom Metazoa; phylum Chordata; class Mammalia; order Rodentia; family Bathyergidae; genus Fukomys; species Fukomys damarensis. The sequence continues at coordinate 18,919,714 of NW_022900919.1, read as the reverse complement.
CTCTGGTAACCACCCTGTTGAGGACTTGCTCCAGAATTTCTTGTCGGATCACCTCATGGATCTAAAAACAAACAGAAACAAGAAAATATTTCTGGGAGACCTTCAACAAAATAAGCACATCAATGCATGTTAGTCAGGATAAGAATACTTCGAATATGGGTAAAATTCAACTGTTCATTTCACAGACTTAAGCAGAACATTAGCCGGGTATGGAGGCGCACGCCTGTAATCTCAGCACCGAGGGCTGAGGCAGGAGGATCGCTGTGAGTTCGAGACCAGCCTGGGCTGCATAGTGAGTTCCAGGTCAGTCTCAACTACATAGTGAGACCCTGTCTCAAAAAACCGAAAAAAGAACATTAACACGAATCATCTGGAAAAACAGAATCACTACTTTGCCCTCATTCTGTGTTCAGATGATTCATTAACATGGTAAATATCGTATTTAGCAGCCTAAAAGTACAGATCTAAGGTCCGGAATCAAACAAATATTTCCACTTTAGTATCCACTACTGACAGCATCCATAACTTTTATTTTTAGAATTAAAATTCAAAGCTTTTGAAAATCTTTAGAAACTTAAAAAGAAAGAAAGGAGTCATGCATGGTGGTGGTGGTGCATGCCTGTAATTGCAGCACTGTGGGAAGCTGAGGTGGGAGGATCCCAAAATTGAGCCCAGTAAAAGAGCTTGTGGATGTGGTCAGGCAAAGGCCCTGGGGTCAATCCTAAGTATAAAAGAAGCAAAGGAGAGAGGGAGGGAGGAAGAAAAAAATTTCACTCATTGCTTCTCAGTTTCAAGAAACAGCAGTTGCCTAAAAAAGACCCATTGTAGCATGTAGCATACTACCTATAGCCTCAGCTACTTGAACAGCTGAGGCAGGAGAATCCAAAATTTGAGGCCAGGCTGGGCAACTTATTGAGACTTGTCTTAAACAAAAAGGGCTGCAGAAGGAGTTCAGCAGTACAATTCTTGCCTAGGTGCAAGGTCCTGGGTTCAAACCCCATAACAAAAAGCGGAAAAAAAAGAGAAAAAGAAAAAGACCCATTCTGAATTTTTATTTCAATTTTAGTTAGAAATCTTATTTTGTGATACAGATGAATTGCTTTCAGATTTCAGATTGTTAGTAATTCAGCAATTTTATGCTCTACAGATGTTCTGCTAAAGCCAACATCTGCAAAATCAAATGGAACCTCTAGTTTTGACAAATACGAACTTAAAACAAAAGTATATTAAGGACCATTTATATCATCAAATACACTTACAACTCAAGGACTTCTCTCTGCTGTTCTGGATAAAACATTAAATTTACATTTATATTAGCCTCCAAATAACATTTTTGGTATATGTTTAAACAACTGAATGTCAAAGATACCCTGGAGGAAACACTAGCATAGAAGCTTAGCATCACATAGGACTGGCCTTTTTTTTTTTTTTAATTTAAAAGGCAACAAATTTTTGAAAACTGTGAGAAATTAATATTGAGATGATAATGTAATTGATAATATAAAATATAAAAATGTAGATTCCTTCAAAAACAATGAACCAATAAGCTTAATTTTTCAAGTTTGACATTCTACAGTGACTTAGAAAATTATTTTTTGTATATGTGAAGAGCACTAAAACAAAACAAAGCAAAACCAAGAAGTAACTATCTGCTGGAGGAAGAAGAGAAAATCATGCAAAAGCTGTTTTGCATTCAAACTTTTAAGGACAGTCAGAAATAAAAGAAGTTTAATGAACGCAAACTCTACATTAAGAGAGGGCTGGGGATGTGGCTCAGTGGTACAGTGCTTGCCTAACTAGTACGTGACCCTGGATTTGACACCCAGACCCTCCCCAAGGCACTGCACTGGATTGGATCTGTAATGTTTCAATACCACCCCCAGCTCTGTCATATAAACTGTCAAACTACTACACGGTCAAGTTTCCTTATCCACCAAAGCCCAGACAAAGGTCTTCTTATAGTTCTATCACTTAAACAAAATAGGGTATAGGGCTTGGTGGGGTGGTACACTCTTGTAATCCCAGCACTTGGGAGGCTGAGGCAGGAGGATCACCTTGAGTTCAAGGCCAGCCTGGCTACAGAGGAAGTTTAAGGACAGCCTGAACTGCATACTGAGACCTTGCCACATAAAGCCAAAAAAAGGAAAAAAACAAAAAACAAAAGAAAGGAATGGCTGCCATATTAGCATCTTACCTTGAAAGTTTCCAGCAGGATATCAGCTCCCAGCTTACATGCATGTCGGTTTGGCATTTTAGAAAGACCAGAGTTGGTTTCAATACTTTTTCCATCAAGAATTTTCTTTGGCCCATATGAATCCATTAAAATGAAACCAAGTTCTACCAGGCCCTGAGTTACATGATCCCAACTATTAACACTGCAAGAAAACAAAGCTTAGTTAAAAAGAAAAACCTAGTATTATGACACCTGTCTTTATACTCACTGCCCTGTTAACACATCTCTAATCTAACCTGGGTAACTAACACACTTCACATCTGAACCTAATCTGGCAGAATTTTGAATTCCTGGATGTACAGCAGTGGGAATGGTAGGCAAGTGGCCCTCAAAATCAGACAGAATATTGAAAAAAAAAATGTAGAATCTATACACTATAAAACAGCTTATAGAATATCCAGAGCATTTTAATGTAATAACCATTAAAGATGTCCACTCTAGATTTCATGAGCAGAAGTTAATTGTTTCTTTTATTCCCACCAACAACCACAATACTTATGAAGAAGCTTACAAATCTGTATCCTGCCCCAGACTGATACCCTCTAGGGTCAAGGTCAACTATAGCCATATTTTTTACCCACAAAACCTAGTGAAGAAGGCACTCAGTAAATAACATGAATAATCTTATTTCAGTAGCATGAGCTAAAACTACCAACAGCCTTTGGAAGACAGCAGAATCCTCAGTGACTAAACACTTAAATATTATCCCCTACAGTTGAAGCAATAAGCCTATAACCTTTATATCACTGTTTATACCTATTAGTGCCAAATATAATGCAGCACTATGTAATAAATAGTTATGAGTAGATTCTCATAACATTTCAATAGATTTAACAATATTTAAACTCTGAGGAATTGAGAATCAACATAAACCAAGCATATGCTCCATTCTTCCCATCCCAATATCTACAAGTGACAGGAAAGATACAAATGTTTGTGTATATGTGTATGTGTGTGTATAGATACAGTATAAATGGTACCGCACATATATAAGTGTTGGCCTCAAATTCAGTATTTTTTACTCACTTTTAAAGAAGTCAGTAAAGATGCAGGCCAATAGAGTTGCTAATATCACAGAGGGAACGGATACCCTCCTTCAATGTCATACTCTTGCTGTCAAGGTGGCTAAGAAATCAGGCCCCAAGTTTGAAAGGTCTTACCCTAGGGGAAGTCTGCTCACCCCATTTTAAGAGATTAAACTTTTATCTATGAAGCCAACAGGTGTAGCCATCAATTTTCTCTGATGAGCCATAAGCATGGTACCACACTCTGTTTTCTAACACTAAATTCTTCACATACTTTTTGAATATGGTTCACTAACTCACCTATTCTTCACCACTTCCAGGATCATGGCTGAAATACAAGTTCTGTGAGGGACTAGATTCTGAAGAAATTTTGAACCTTGGAGGAGCTGAAGATCTTTAAAGCTTTTCACAATTGAAGTCTTTAAAAGGTCAAATACCTAACATAATGAAAAAAAAAAAATAGGAAAATGAAAGAAAAGTTATAGAAAATGAAGCAAAAGTTTTAGTTCATGCTATGAATCTTAACCCTATAACTGTTCCTTTGATCTGCCACTAACACGTATCCCTATGACAACTGTTTAAAGACAATATGAAAATTATGACTTTCAGTGGGAGTTTGAAAGAGTGGAGCCAGGAATGATCACATATGTTTGTAATCCTACCTATTCAGAAGGCCAAGGCAGGAGGATTCCAAGTGCAAGGCCATCCTGAGCAACTCAGCAAAACCTTGTTTCAAAATTAAAGCAGGGCGAGGGCTGCAGCTCAGTGATACAGCACTTGCCTAGTATGTGCAAGGCCCTGGACGCTATGTTTAGTTAAAAAAAAAAAACCAGAAGAAAAGCCTTACTTAACAAGAGAAAGTGCTAAAAACCAATATAAATTTACCCAAAATCTGAGAACACATGAGAAAAAAAATGGGTAAAGGACTTTATATGTTCTTGCAATGAACCTATTTCCTCTTTAATTTAAAAAAGAATCAGGGACAATCTGATGGATACCCAGCTCTGTCCCCATCCTGCTCCCTGGACTCTTATTCCCACCTGACCACCTCTTGCTGCGCAACAAATGGAAGTATAAACAAAGAATCTCAACAGTCTTCCGGCAGTTCCAAGAACGTGAAAAGAACATGAAAATACTACATGTCTTGAAGCAGCTCTGCTGCTGATGGAATAGGGGAGGAACTGTTTAGGAAAGGAAAATAACACAAACATTCTTATACTCTTTCTTACCAACTACAGAAGGAACCAAAGTGTCATTTAAAAATACCTGCTCCTCAAATCTTTGTATTCTTGTTACAGAGAGAAGGAGAGCAACACTGAAGGGACATAAATTGTTACTGGAATCTCCTCGTCCTGCCTAGAATAAACCAAAAACAGTCATTATTTACATTTCAAAGCATAACACAGGGCTGGGGATTTAGCTCAATGGTGCTGCGCCTGCCTCATAAGCAAAGGGTCCTGAGTTTGATTCCCAGTATAAAAAAAACAAAAAAACAAAAAACCCCCCAAACAAATAAACAGAGCTATGTAAAACTAGATCCTTGAATGGTTCATAAACCTAAATTCTGAATAAGAGCTAAAACTATAAAACCTCTAGAAGAAAATAAACAGAAAATCTTTTAAGATTAGGCAAGGATTTCTTAGGTATAATACCAAGAGCATAATTTACACAAGAACATTAATAAACTCATACCAGCAAAATGCAAAACACTCGTGCTTCAAAAGGTAGGCACAATACTGCTTGTCTTTAATGCCAGTACTCCAGGAGGCTGAGTCAGGAGGATCACTTTAATATTATGTGCCCCTTGAAACAACACATACAGCAAAGGCTCATAACTACAGCCCATAGGCCAAACGTGTCTCAAAATAAGAGGTGAAAATAAAAACATATCTCTGTATACTATTTCCTTTAAGAGTTTAAAACATTATTTTTATTTTTCTATCTCATACTTAGTGAGTAAAGACTTAACATCATAAAACTCCATGATACACTACTAGAAATAAATAAGATCGTAATTCAAAAAATGGGAAGCAGATGCCAAGGCTAAGCTGGGTATGTGCCACCATGACTGTAATCCCAGCACATGGGAGGCTGAGGCAGGAGGACTGCCACAAGTTGGAGGCCACCCTGAGCTACACAGTAAGTGCAAAGCCAGTCTGAACTACATGAGACCCTGTCTAAAAAAAAAAAAAAAAAGCCAAGGTTGAAGGTCACATAAGATACAGTTAAACAGCTTTCAGTTTTTATGTTTTTGTACTAGAATATTTAGAGAAAGATTTATTAAATGGACTTTTTGGCTTATGGGTACAGGGACATCATATATTTTCCACCTTCAAATTAAAAAAGAAAAAAGATACTTTAGATACAGATCATTCTATAGTATTTATAAAAAGAGGCTTAATGCCAGGTGTGCTGGCACACGCTCAGGAAGCTGAGGCAGGAGGAGTGCTGAGAGTTCAAGGTCACATGGTAAGTTCAAGAGTAGCTTGGTGCTACCTTCAAGTGTTTCAGAAGTTCTCTGCCTAGTTCACAGTCCAGTTTGATGGCAAACACAATGTGCAGAATCACGGTGCCTTCCACGTGACGAAGTTCACCTGACGGCACAGTAACAAGATCCAATAGCCTAAAAGATTGCATAAAGAAGTTAGAGCTAGGATTTAGTGAGCCAAGTGCAGACGCGTCAATCAGAAAGTAGATTAACTCAAACTGAGCTCATACAATGACTGGGAGCAAAAGGTAAGTACAATTCTACAGCTCCATTCTCTGTTCCTCTTATAATAAAACGCTTTGAAGGAATTATCTATAGCCATTACTTCCACTTCATCAGATATTCTCTTCCCAGTTCAATCCAATTCAATCAAAGCTCTGTCCTCCCCCTACCTTCATTCCTAAGGAAATCTGACTATTCCTTTTTTAAAAAATTAGTATTGGTACACTTTTGATATACATAATTAGCACAATCACAGGGAATTTTATCTGTACATATCTTGATTCCTTTTTCCCCAATCCCCTCCTTTCCCCCTTTAACCTTCTCCTTGTCTATAAAAGCTTTGTTTCCATTTTTTTCCTTCAAATTTGACTATTCTTACAAGAGTCATACATAAATGACCTTCACTTTGTCAAAACCAATACAGTCCTATCTTAATTAGCATTCAGCAGATTTACAATTAACCACATCCTCCTTGAAAAGCTTTCTGCTCTTAGTTTCCAGGGCACTATCACGGACCTCTCAACAGACCTCAGAAAAGCCTTTCTCAGGGCGAGTTGCAAATAATTTTTGAAAAGCCTATAATGACATAATCTCAATAAATTTATTAAAAAAAAATAGAGACCTCAGCCTTTCCCATTGAGCTCAGCCTTGTGTTTTCTTCTCACCATGCTTTCCCTATATGATTCTATCTGGTCCTATGGGTTTAGGCCCTTCCAGTCTTTATTTCCAGCTCAGACTTGTGCCTAGAAATCCTGATTACCAGCTCAACTCTGTCAATTTGAGATGCTAACATACATCTCAAAAATGAATGTGGTGAAAACTAAGCTCATTCTGGGCCAGGGATTTAGATCAGTGGCACTCTGCCTGTCTCTCAATCACAACGGTCCTGAGTTCGATCCCTGGTAACAAAAAACAAAACAAAACTAAGCTCATTCTCTTCAATACCTGCTTTTATCACCATTTCTTAATTCAATATACAAGACCATTTTTTGGTTAATTTCTCAAGCCAAATAAAGTTATTAACAATCAGAAATGCTGGAATTAGCCAGGCATGGTGGCCCACACCTGTAATCCTTATACTTGTGGGGTGCTAAGGCAGGAGGATCACTTGGAGTTCAAGGCCAGCCTAGGCTACAAAGTAAGCTCAAGGCCAGCCTGAATTGTATAGCAACACCCTGTCTCAAAAAAAAAAAAAAAAAAAAAAAAAAAAAAAAAAAAAACAAACCCAAAACCCAAAACCAAAAGCAAAAACGTATTGGAATGCACCAGAGTTAACAGCATAAATTTTCCAGCCAAACTGCCCAGTTTTCACTGCTTCCCCATTTCCTGGCTGTAAAATTCCTTAATTTCTCTATCTCTTGGTTTCTACATGCATAAAACAGGGCTACATGGTTTACAGTGCTTAAGAATAGATATGGTAGGGCTGGGGATTTAGGTCAGTGGTGCCGCCACCTGCCTCGAAAGTGCAAGGACCCGAGTTTGATGCCCAGTACCAAAAAAAAAAAAAAAAAAAGCACCTAACAGAGAATAAACACTCTACAAATGTTTGCTTTAAAAAAAAATCCACTTTCTCAGATACACCCCACTGTGCACTGTCATTGTATTGCTCCTCCATCTGAGAATATTCTCTCTGATTGGTTGACTGACATTGATTTTGGTACCAGGGACTGAACTCAGGTCCATGTACTTGTAAGGCAGGCAGTGAAACCACTGAGCTAAATCCCTGGTCCTCTCTCTGATTTAAATATTGTGATTCTCATCAATCAGGCTTGAATTAAAATAGCACCTCCTCGCTGGAATTTAGCTCAGTGGTTCTGCCGCCTGCCTCACAAGCGCAAGGTCCTGAGTTCATTCCTCAGTATCAAAAAAAAAAAAAGCACCTCCTCACAGAGACCCAATCTACAGCAGTGGACAAGTCTTCCCTTTCAATCACCTTCACAGCGCTTTCCTATCTCATGTTCTCTTCTCAGTAAAATCCAGTATTCTGCTTACAGAGCAGGGACTTTCTTAACTTGTTCATCCCTGGAGCCCCAAGGTCAAAGAGTTACTGGCACAGAGTGAACTCTTTAAAGTTTTAAATCCACACTTTATAGGACAATTATTGCTATTTTCCTGGAAGGGTGCAAATGAAAGCATTCAAGAGGCTGCATTTTTCTCTTCACTTTATAACTAAGCAGCTGGGAAGGGATCACAGAAGTCCTGTACTGAGGGGAAGGCAAGGGTGAAAGAGAAGACAGATGAAGTAACTCAGAGACAACAAGAAGAATCTGTAAAAATGCTGTTTCTAAACTAATATTACTCACTTGTCACCACTCAGTTCGTTCCTATGCTGCTTATCTAGCTCATTGAAGAAGGCGATGACTCCTTTTAAAGCACTTTTTCTACTTCCCTGAAAAATATAAAATAGATTAAGTTCTCCCAATTAAAAGGGAAGATAATCAAGTTTTTTGTTGTTGTTTTTTTTTTTTGTACCGGGGATTGAACTCTGGTCCTTGCGCTTGCAAGGCAGGCCACCGAACCACTGAGCTAAATCCCCGGCCCTGTTGTGTTTTTTTGAGATAGGGTCTCACTATGTAGTTGAGACTGACCTGGAACTCACTATGTAGCCCAGGGTGGTCTTGGTGATCCTCCTGCCTCAGCCTCCCAAGTGCTGGGATTACAGCCATGTGCAACCACGCCCAGCTATAATCAAGTATTTTTTAACTTAATAAGATTGTAGAGTGTATGTAGCTTTAGATAAACAAGCTACTACCTAAAATTGCAATAAGAACATATAGAATACTTTCAAGTTGAAACAGGGTTTGGAATATCCATCCATATTGGATTTTAAAGAGCCTAGTACAGCCCTCTCTTTCTGAGACCTATCTGCTTTAGTTCTGGCAGAAGATATCTACCTATCTATCTATCTATCTATCTATCTATCTATCTATCTATCCCTATCTATCTATCTATCTATCTATCTATCTATCTATCTACCTATCTATCTATCTCCCTCCCTCCCTTGGCTGAGGGGCATGATCTTACCAGCCCAAATCACCACCCTTGAAATGAAGCCGTATGTGTTTTACTCTGTAAAGCAACAGCACAGAAAGGCTGAAAAGCCACATGTAGTAAGCAGTCCTACCACAAGAATTAAAGAGCAGTAATTTTTTAATGTATACCTTTGCAGAGACAACTAGAAGCTGATGGACCAGAGGTGGTATTTCCTGAAGATTCAACTTGGAGAACATCTGCAATACCTTTCCCACCACACATTCCACCTCTTCCGTAGTCAGAGGGACATCCCTGTGAATCAGAGAGAGTCTCAAGGCTCTAGCCAGGACCCAGCTGGCTTGTTTTGAAAAATTTAATTCGGGGCTTTACAATGTTTTAAGTTCATTAAATATTTATCTAGAAATAAAATTTTAAAACAGTGAATAAAGGAAATACTAAAATACCACAACAGGTCCCTCTGATTTTCTCTCATGAAGAATTTTCAGGGGACTTATAGCCTTAGCAAAGCAGAGTCCATTTGTTAAAAAAAAAAAATCACAGTTATACATGAAATAAAGCCAAGAAAGGGGTGAGGAAATTCCCAAACAGCAAACAGAGGTACCAACTCAGGGGACAGTGGCAGCTGAGCTTGCTGCTTTAGTTTGTAGCAGGCGATGAAAAAGGGACTAAAAGATGCTTACTTGAACATGACTGTGAGTTGGACTACAAACTGTTGGTCCCATCTAGTTAAAGAAAATGAGGAAGAATGAGTTTATTTCATTTTAATTTATTTACATATAACACATTGTAAAACTAGTAAAGAGGCAAAGGACCATTTCCAATTTGATTTTGTAATACCAGGAAACCAAATTTTTAAGATATCATTTAAAAGAATAAAATACCAGGCTGTAACCTATTGGACTGGCAAAATGTACAATTTCAATGAAACTAAATCCCTAGCAACAAAAAAACAAAACAAAAAGCCTGATGTTAGCCAGTGTTGATGAGATTAGGGGAAACAAATACCTTCACATACATACATAGCAACTTTAAAAATGCATATAATCACAGACCCATCCAATTTACTATTTCAAACACAGTCCACATGCGAGTTCTCAAAGGTCATCTAGATATATAAATGTTCACTGTAATTCTTTTTGAAAGAGCAAAAAATTAGAAGAAATCCAACAACTGAAGATTAGCACCCCAAATACTACGGAGCCACTAAAAAGAGTGATGTAAAATTGAGGATTCCAAGGTGAACAGTATGTTCAGTATGTTAAATGAAAAATATAAAGTCCATTATATAGACTTGTATATGTCTTTATACAGTACTGAATAAAGTGTAACTAAAAGGAAATGAATAGATGGATAGATATATACATATTATTACGTGCCTAAAATAACCTATTTTAGGATCTTATTTAAGGAAGCACAAAAGCAGTTATCTCTGGTATAGGTCATCTTGAGTATTTCTTTTTTTGTTGTTTTTTCTGGTACAGGTACTTGTGAAGCAAATGGTGGCACCACTGCTAAATCCCCAGCTCCTAGAGTATTTCCTTTTAACATAGCAAAGTATGTCATAGTACTATATAACTGAATTTATATTTTGCTCTTTATATAGTAAGAATTTTTATCTTTGATGTATGTCTTTATCCATTTTGGGGGGGCAGGATACTGGAGCTTGAATTTTGCACTGAACTATATCCTAGCCCTATATTTATTTATTTGAGATACAGTCTAAGTTGCCCAGGCTGGACTCAAACATGCAAGCCTCCCACCTTAGTCTCACAGAGTGCTGGGATTATAGACACAGCCACATACCCAGCTTACACTTTTCATGTTTAGTGGTTATAAATTTCATAGAGTGGCTCTCCCTTAACTTACATACTATTATTTTATTATGTCTTTATTATTATGTGCTTATATCGATCACAAATCTGTGTTGAATGTGTTCACGTATGAGCATTTGTGTGTTATGTGTGTCATGCCGGGGATGAGCCCGGAGTCTTCCTACTGAGGTACATCCGCAGTCCTTTTTTCTCTTCTTTTGAGCATGGTCTCATTAAGTCACTAATTTGTGATCCTCCTGCCTGCTGGAATTACTATAGACATGTGCCACTATGGCTGAACATTCTCTCATACACCGTAGTCTTATCTACATAGACTCCCAGAAATGACTGGTTAAAAGATACTAACATCACTTATATATTCCATTCCCTCAAGAGAAAAAATACACACACACACATACACACGCATGCACGCACGCACGCATGCACGCATGCGACATAGCAGCAGGGCAACTACCCTAACATTAAGGACCTTGGGATTCCAAATCATATTTAGACGAGTGCATTGCTAAGTAAAGATGGACAATCAAGTAAATTGAGACTATAGTTTTAGAGCAGAGAATATCTATAGCAAATAATCTTTCTCAAAAATTTATCATACACCACACCTGTCTCGCAAGCACAAGGTCCTGAGTTTGATCCCCAGTAAAAAAAAAAAAAAAAAAAG
>NW_022900919.1:18894529-18908230 GCF_012274545.1 Fukomys damarensis | reverse complement strand
ACCCCAAGAAAAAAAAAAAAAAAAAAAGTCATAAACTATATGGTTTTATGGTAGTACATTATAAAGAAACAAAAAGGACTAAAAGCTTCAAAAATATGAATTATTGAGTTTCTTTTTGGGCCACCTGTAGTCCTGAGAAAATTCTATAAATTAATGAGAAAGACTCACGTTGTAGAACAGAGGGTGTTAATCAATCGCTTCTTAAATTCTTTCCCACTCAATTGATCTAGAAATGCAAAATACACCAAGAATTACATTTGATTATGTGAACAAAGAAAAGGCTACTAAAATTAGAAGAAAATTACCTTCTCCATAAGTCAGATTTTCCTTTTTGGTACTCAAGGCAGTAAGGACGATGGGCAGTAACTCCAAAGATTTTCCATTCACTAGGCTTCCCTCTCTGATAAAATCAACAAACTCATTGGCTAATTCAGCCAACAATGGTCCTGGGAAACAGTGAGCCTAAGAGTTCAAAGAACGAAAAAAATCTTCAGCAGAAATGCAACGTTTCATATCTCTTTCTAAGAAATAAGTCTTGTGGTAAAATAACTGAACTGATTGATACTAAGACCCAGAATAGCCTTTATGGAATCATGCTGCTCTGTTGCATATTTACATTGCTAAGAACTTCAAAGGCTAGAATCTTCCATCAGTTCCCTAATGTTTCCAAACATGCCAACACTTAAAAAGAGATTTATGTCCATGGTACCTTAAAGAGGCTGTATACATATAAGGGGCTTAAACGCTATCCACCCACTTTTTTGTTGTTTAATAATAGTTCTTATTCATAAATAGGAATTACACTAGATTTGGCATTTAAGTTTCCCCCAATGAATTAAAACCACCCGAAAAAAAGTAAGTTTTTATCTTAGATCTTACCTCCAGCATTAGTAATCCTAAGATCTCAGATGCTATGTCTTTCCGTAAATCTCTTGATTCAACCAACTGGATACAACAAGTATATATTTTACGTCTCCTAAGGGCTCCATCTTTTTCAGAGCAAGGGGAACCTTATTGTTTTAAACAAGTAGTACAGAACAAAGAAAAAGGAAAAAATTTTACAAGATTGAAAGGTAAACAGGAAAAACAAACAGGTTTGTGGTATAATTCTGAAAGAGTAATTGAACTTCTGATTAATATGGTATTTAGAACAGTGATATGTAGGTGCTCCGATTAAAGTGCTTAATTTAGCCAAAGTAAAGAGACTAAAATGCCCTTTGTTCTTTCATTTATTATTTTAATAATTACATAGTGCAGGAGGAAACTCTAATATATCTTACAACATGAGGGGAGTGGGTTGTTCAATAAACCAGATTTAGTGGCTTTAACATACTTCCTTTCCTTTTTCCCCCAGCACTGTGGATGGAGCCCAGGCCGTTGTTCCTGCTAGGCATATGCTGCTCCACCACTGAGCCACATCTCCCTGGCAACATACTTTATTTCCTGCCAGCTTGAACCACCAGTGGTATATGCATGACTGTCCCATCAGGTGGCTTGAACCATGGGATGGGACAGTCATGCACTACACCAGTGGGAATGTAACATATTCAAATCAGAGCAGCCAGGCAGCAAGACATGCAAATTATAGCCCTATGGTGCACAAATTAAGTGATGTCAACAGGAATGACACAGTAAGGACTGTGGAAACTCCTCCACAAAAGATATGAGAGTACTGACAAAAGCAGCCAATATCTACTTGCTCAAAAGTGTGGAAAGGGGCCAAAGATTTAGCTCAGTGGCATCATGCCTGCCTCCCAGGTGCAAGGTCCTGAGTTCAATCCCTAGTACCCAAAAAGAAAAACAAAACAAAACAAAACATACTGTGGAAACTAATCAGGCATATGCCATGCGCCTGTAATCCCAGCAGTTGGAAGCTGAGAACAGTCTAGGCTAAATTATGAGCTCAAGACCATCCTGAACTACATAACAAGACTCTGACTCGAAAAAACAAAAAACAAAAAAACAAAAAACAAAAACAAAACAAAACAAAAAACCTAGAAATAAATCAAAGGCTTTCAACAATCAAAGGAGTATCAATTCAAGAAAAATGGCTGAATCGCAGTCAGAAAGGCAAGCTTTGTAGCATTTTAACCTGCCATCATCCCCACTGCTGGCCCAGAAGTCTTGAAAGTAGTAAGACATTACATAAGATTTACATTAAGATAACAATGCTTCTCAAACTCAGGTAGATTTAACACAGTCACTTCAAAAACCCAGCTTCTTTTTTAAGAAACCGAAAAACCAACATGCTTATCTTAAAATTTCTATGGAAACATAAAGGGCTTATGATATCTCAAAAACCCTTAAAAGACTGAGAGGTACTCATAAGGAGAGACATAAACCTTATGTTAACAGGCAATTAATTTTTACAAAGTAGTCACACCCACAAAGGAATTAAGTTAAACCTCAACTTCCTAACATACACAAAAAGAGTTAAACCTAAGCGCAAGGTCCCGAGTTTGATCCCTGGTACCAAAAAAAAAAAAAGTAAAACAAAAGAGTTAAAGCTATACATTTTCATGATCTTGGCTTAAGGAGTGGTCTACATCCTTATGTATGTAAGGTATGACATCAAAGGAACAACAAACAAAACCAATAAAAATAAACTGGCCAGATGTGGTAGTGCTCATCTGTAATCCCAGCACTCTGGGAGGCTGGTGCAGGAGGACGGCAAGTTAGAGCCCTGCTTGGGCAACTTAAAGTGACTTAGCAAAACCCTGTTTAAAAAAAGGGGTGGGGGGATACAACCTGATTTTTAAGAGCAAAGGATCTGATTTGACACTTCTTCAAAGTATACAAATGGCCAGTAAGCACATGGAAAAAAGTCCATCATTAACCACCACACAAATGCAAACCAAAACCAAGAGACACCATTCCACACTCACTCTTGCAGGTCTGGATTAACAAAAAAGAAAAACAAGTAACAAGTATTGAAAAGGACATAGAGAAATCCAAACAGGCACTCTGGAAAGGTTTGGTAGTTGATAGCACATGATGTAGCAATTCTACTCTTAGATATATTCTCCAGAGAAATAAAAATATGTTCACACAAAAACTTGTACACAAAGGTTCACAGCAATATCATTTATAGTGGCAGAAAGCAGAAACAACCTAAATGTGCCTCAATTAATCAATGGAAAAATATGGTATTATCCATATAATGGACTACCTGGCAATAAAAAAGATATGTACTACACATGTGGGTGCTCCCTGGTAACTTAATGTGAACCACGTCAGTCACAAAGAATTACATATAGAATAATTCTATTAAGTGAAATACTCAGAATAGGTAAATCTATAGACAGGAAGGAGAACAATGGTTTCTTACTGCAGGGAGAGACTGAGGGATTAGAGAGGTAACAGTTTGGTGGTACCAAGCTGCTTTTAGGACCAACACAAAGTTACAACTCTTGTGAATATACTAAAAGCCAACGAACTGTACACTTAAAATGAATAAACTATGTATCAACTATCTCAGTTTTAAAAATTGTGCCAGGGATGGTGGCATATATCTATAATCCCGGCTACTCCAGGGGCTGAAGTAGAAGGATCACACTTAAGGCCAGCCTGAGCAACACAGTGAGACCCTGTCTTAAAATAAAATAAATAAAAATAAAAAGGGTCGGGATGCAGCTCAGTGGCAGAGCACTGGGCTACCATGTGTGAGGCCCTGGATTCAATCCCTAGTACCACAAAACAAAAGAAGCATAATGGTATACTTTAAAAGGGATGAATATTTTGGTATGTGGATATTTCAATTTTTACAATGGCAACATTAACTATTGGTCACATACACAATCAATTTAACAGTATTGAGATGATTAGAAGGTACTGTAGTAATTCATGATACTTTTAAGCTAGGCTTCCCAAATATGTTTTTAAATACAGTTGGTAACCAAGATGGGAGCCATCATAATTTGCACAGATTTGCCTGACCAAGAAATAAACCATTCATTCTTATCCCCCCCCAGTTCTGGAAATTGAACTTGGGACCTTGTGCTTGCCAGGTACGCATAGCTCCACTGAGCTAAATCCCCAGCCCCTTCTTATCTCTTCTACTTAGTATACAAGCAGCTGCCACTGGTAATCCCACAAAATATTCAGCAGGTTCCCATAACAGTTGAAGCAACCCATTTTGGAAGTTCTTTTATGAACAGGAAGGCTATCTTTTTTGTTTTGTTTTTCTGTTTTTTTGGTACTGGGGATTGAACTCAAGACCTTGCGTTTGCCAGGCAGACACTGAAGACTATCATTTTTGCACTCAATTTTCTTAGGGGAAGAACAATTCCAAGTGAATATACTTGTTATGAATCCATAGTTATAAAACCACTGTGAGTTACAATGGAAATAACAAAGAACTGGTCCATGTTCAATATAAGGAAATAAACGTATCTCACTGGGAATTAAAAATTTCTGTATAAGGATCCAAGAGATTCCATTTCATTTAACCCTGAAGCTGCTCCCCTTGTCAAGCACAGATTGTGTACTAAGCGCTGTAGTCTCTTCATCACAATTTTACAAGCACAAGTAAACTCAAACAAATTTTATGAAAAGTACACGCTTTATAGGTTCCAAAATAAGCAATATAAGCTCAGGGAGCCACTCCAACTCCTGTTAGTAAAATACTTAAGTATCCTAGACAGGAGACTGCTTTCTGTAGAATCCCCAAAACACAGGTAAGTATTCCAGTGCGGCTCAAACAGTAAGAAAACAGTGCCAAATGTGAACAGACCTACCAATCCAGTGAGACAGAATGGAAATTAATTATTACCTTTGAAGATGGCTCTCAGGAGTGCCCCAGTGGCCTTTCTTTTCACTGCTTGATTCTGAAGGAGACGAGTCAACTGCAATTAAAGAAAAAGCTACAAGTCTCAGGAAACAGTTCCTTTACCTGTCAGGCTCAGATCATTCAGAGACTCCATGTATTACAAATACACAAACTGTTCAGACAAAGCATGATAGTTCTTAAAAGGATCCTGAGCAGTCAATACTAATACCTATTCAGACATTCATCCTACAACTGAGTATCTAATCAGTACTACATAATGCATTGTGCCATGTCTGGGGGACCCACCTGTACCAACAAATACTTGTGATAAATACAAGGGTGAAAGGGTGACCAAAACAATCAGAAAAAATTTCTGTAAAAGAGGCTGAGACAGACAAGAATTAAAGAAAGGGAGGCAGCTTCAGTTACAGTAGTCAAAGCTTCTATGAGGTAGATGACATTTAACCAAAGACTTAGGGGATGAGAAACAGCAAATTATGCAAAGGGGTAAAGCAGAGATACCGTCATATGCAAAGGCCCTGAAAAAGCAAAGAACCGGCACATGTGAGGACCTGAGAAAAAGACCAATGTGACTGCACAGTAATAAGGAAAAAAAAAAAGGCAGAAGATGAGTTTGGCATGATGGGGAAGGACCTTGGTAGGATATGGTAGAAAGCTTAAGAGTTTGTCTAAGTGCAAAACAAGTCAGTGAACAAAAAGAAGAAAAGATGACATATTAGAATGCAGTCTTGCTTGTGTAAAGAACTGGTTATGAAGGACTTCAAGGATAAAATAGGGATACTCCATAGGAGATTACTACTGTGATACAATGAGATGATAGTGGCCAAGAGCAAAGTGACAGCAGGGGAGGTATCATAGTTGAATTGGATCTCAAATTTCACGTATCAACTTTCTAAACTCTGTACCTCATAACATGATCTTTGGAAGTGAGATGGCTGCAGATATAATTAGCTGAAGTCAGTAGGGTGGGTCCTAACTCTATATGACTGATGTCCTCATAAAAAAGGGGAATCTGAACACAGACTTGTACACAGGGAGTATCCCAGAAGTCAAGGTTAATAAAATTATGAATTTTTTCTCTTCTATGAGTCTAGTCTTTTTCAATGGAGTCCATCTCTCCCTTCTTAAAAAATAATAAAGTATACTACTGCTCATGTCTGGACCCTCTACAGCATTCCTACCAGCAAATACTAGAGCCTGTTCCCTCATAACCTCAACAAGAGTATGTTGTCATGTAGTTCAATTCTTCTTCTCCGATAAGAAATAGTATGCTTTGTGTTTGTCTTAATCCAAGTGAAATAGAGTGTATTTTCTTATGTTTAAGGCCCCTTTTCTGATTAATTATTCTCTCCAGGCTTCTTTCAAGAAAAATTTTAATCTTTTCCTTCAGTTACGTTATTTATTAAGGATATTAACCTTTAACCTGTGATATGTTGCAAATATTTTCTCTAAGTCTGTCGTTTGCCTTTGACTTTGCTTATCATGTCAGTCATGCAAACTTTCAAATTTCTATGTAGGAAATTTATTAATATTTTATTGTACCTAGATTTCAAGTCATACTTAGAAGGTTTCCCTGCACTGATATTAAGGAGGAATTCAATCATGTTTCTGTTTGCTTTTTACATGTAGACTCCTGATGTACAGCTCACTCCTGAGTATTATAAGAAATCTAATTTGACCTGTTTTCTTCCCAAATACTGATCCAGTAGTCCTAATATTTATCAAAGTCCATCTTTACCTCAGTATTTTAAAATAGTACCTTATCATATTCTAGAGCTTACATGTAGCTATTAAGATTTTCTATTCTAGGGCTGGGGATTTAGCTCAGTGATTCCACCACCTACCTCGCAAGCACAAGAACCCAAGTTCGATTCCCAGTACCAAAAAAAAAAAAAAAAAAAAAAAAAAAAATTCTCTAAAAAAAAAAAAAAAAAAAAAAAAAAAAAAAAAAGATTCTCTATTCTACTTCTCTCTCCATTCTATTTTATTCTGTTCTTTCTATTCTATTCCACTGTCTGCTCATTTATTGATGGACCATTATGTACTGCTCTTAACTGTAAAGCTTCTCAGAAGGGGAAAAGAATTAAGACGAATTCTGTACATGTACCAACACCCCATGATGAATGTAATCATGATGTACTGATAAAAGTTAGAACAATTTTTAAAAATCATAATGATTCTCATAGTCTTTGGTATTTGGTAGGGTTAATTCTCCCTCAAAACTCTTATTTTTCAACATTTTCCTAATTGCTCCTGGGTATTTTCCATGAACTTTTCCATCAGCTTATGTAGTTCCACAAAATAACTCTTTAAAATTTCTACTAACACTGTATTAAATTTACAAATTAACTTAGGTAAACTGATATCTTGATAATATTGAAACTCCCTGATCAAGAACACAGGATTTTTTTCTAGATGTCAACTTTTGTATCTTTTAGTAGTGTTTTAGTTTTCTTCATAGCGTTCTGGACATTTCATAAGTTTATTCCTATTTTGTCTTCTTGGTTGCTATTGTAAAGTCTTTCTTGCTCACTGTTTTTTCTAACTAGTTATTTTATGTATAAGGATACTATTAACATTTGCATATTCATTTTATATTCTGCTACCTTAACGAACTATTTATTTATAGATAATTTTAACACTAGTTCTCTAGAGTTTACCAAGTACATATTGTGTCACTCGCAATAAGATGGTTTTATAGCTTTTTTTTTTTTTTTCCATTTTATGCCTCTAATTGTTTTCTCCAGGCTATATGTATTAGCTAGGAGACAAGAAAAAAACTAATTAACAGTTAGTAGGGCT
Source organism: Fukomys damarensis (assembly GCF_012274545.1). Lineage (NCBI taxonomy): Eukaryota > Metazoa > Chordata > Mammalia > Rodentia > Bathyergidae > Fukomys > Fukomys damarensis. The sequence goes on along the minus strand of NW_022900919.1, from coordinate 18,900,639 downwards.
CACTGTGCTGTTCCTGGACTATTTGGCAATGCCTTTATGATTTCCCCTTAGGTACTAATGATAGGACTTAGTTATACACATTGCATCACGTTAAGGAAATAGCCACCCATTCCTATTCTCTCAAATTTTTATTACACATGTGTGTAGTTTTGCTGAAGGCTTCCTCTGATCATAATCATAGGTTTTTATAGTAGTATCTTTCTCAATATCAAGCCAACCTTGTATTCCCACTATTAAAACCCATTTGGTTGTGGTTTATTTTTCTAATGCATTGTAATTTGTTCCCTAATAGTTAAGACTTCTACATGAATATTTATTAAATTCTATTAGTCTATAATTTCCTTTCTGAACATTATTTTCATCAAGTTTTACATATTTTAGGTATCAATACTGAACTTCATTCAAAGGTTTTTTTTCATTATGGTGCCAAAATAATCTGTATAGCATTAGTACCATCTTTCTGATCTCTCAAGTTTTGTTAGAAATAATTTGTATAATATTAGGACTACTTTTCTGATCTCTGAAGTTTTGTTACAAAGTCTACAGAAATTATCTGTGACCGGCATTTCTATGTGAAATAATTCTTTGATAACTTTCCTCTATAGAAATTGGTCTCGCTATACTTTCCATCTCAAAATGGGTCAATTTTATTAAACTGTATATGCCAAGAAATTATCCATTTCTTCAAAGGTTCTAAATTTATTTGCATAGAGATAAAGTGGTCTCTTTGTCTTTGAGACTGCCTCTATATTGCTTTTACTTGTTTTATCTCACTTTTGTGCATGTCTTTACTATTTTTATTAACATTGTTAATGGTCAGTTTTTCAAAGAACCAGAATTTTTATTAATTTGATCTATTATTTTTCTGTTCTCTACTTTCACTTTTTTTGTTTTTGTTTTGCTGCTTTTTTACATGTTTGAATTTTGGTACCGGGATTGAACTCGTGTCCTTGCGCTTGCAAGGTAGGCCACTGAACCACTGAGCTAAATCCCCGGCTGAATTTTGAATTCACTTACTTTGATTTTTATTCATAGAGGTGGTATTTAACAGAATTCCATGGATCTAGATTTGTAGTGTTTTCAGAAATCTTGTAATTTCTCTTTGTATAACTCTTCTCACCCAGAGTTGTTTACAAGATATTTTCGGGGGCCGGGGATTTAGCTCAGTGGTTCGGTGGCCTGCCTTACAAGCACAAGGACCCGAGTTCAATCCCCGGTACCAAATATATTTTATATTTTCGGGGGCCGGGGATTTAGCTCAGTGGTTCGGTGGCCTGCCTTACAAGCACAAGGACCCGAGTTCAATCCCCGGTACCAAAAAAAAAGATATTTTAGCTCTGGATAGAAGGGTCTTTTGTGGTTTTTGTTTCATTTTTCACTTCTAGTTTTATTGCATTGTAACTACAAAATATGGTAATATTTGTCTTATGAACTATATATGGATATGTGGTCTAGCAGATCTAAATCCCCCCCCCTTTAAGGAGGATCTCGCTTTGTAGTTAAGGCTGGCCTTGAACTCTCAGCAATCCTCCTGCTTCAGGCTCCTGAGCACTGGGATTACAAGCATGCACCACCATGCCCAGCCTATGATTAATTTTTGCTTTCTTAAGAAAACATAGTTTATTTTGTCAAAGTACCCTCCACAAATTTTAAATGTTCTTCATATTTCCTTCTCTTTACAGTCTATGAGTCAGATATCTTCAGCTCTTTACTAATGTTTTCTTCAATGGAGTGTTTTCAAGAAACATTCTGCGGTTTCATTTTCATTGCAAAAATAATTATTTGTCTGTTAAGTAATTAAAGTTATTTTCAAATTGCTCTCTTCTCTCTAAATTCTGAATGTGAATTTTCTCACTGCCATTATCTTAGGGTGCTTTTTGTCATAGGGCTTCTTTATGAGATATATATATATATTTTTTTTTTCATAGTACTTCATATTGAACCCAGGGCCTTTACATTAAGCTACATTCCCAGCCCTTACTTAAAAATAAAGTAAGGGACAGGACCTTACTAAGTCACTAAGTTGTCCAGCTGGCTCAAACTTTTGATCTTGTCTCAGTGCACCAGAGTCCTGGGATCACAGGTGTGTGCCAGCATATCCAACTAATGTTTTATAATTTTTTTTTTGCCATACCAGGAATCAAACTCTGCTCTAAAAATTCACTGCTGATGCCTGGATATTTTTTTTCCCCCAGTACCAGGGCAAAAATTAGGACTTTGCATGGCACCACTGAGCTAAATCCCTGGTGTGTTCTATAATTTTTTACTTTGAGCTAATTTGTGAGATATTTCATTACATGAACTAAAATACTTTACACATCTGTAAAGAACAAAAAAGTGATTAATATAGTGGTAAACACAAAGATCAGGATGGAATAAAATTGTTGATCTTGTTGATCTCTATTTCTAGGTCCTTGAGATGGTTAACTCCAGCTCATGGCTCTGGAAAGGGCTATAACAGGTGATACTAGTCCTGACTGTGAGGCACATTTTTAGCTTTCTGGTTCCCACTGGAAGATGACAACTCAGTTGCCCTAGTTGCCTGTGGCCAGCAGCTCCCCAGGGTGTGGTTGAACTTGAACTCCACAGTAGAGAGGATATTGGCTTCGGTAACATAGCTGTAGTCCCGCAGGAAGCTGTGGTTAATTTTCTGTGTGACTGTGTCTGGTTCAGCGGGTGTGCGGTCCCTACTGCCACTACCTGAGCCTAGCAGGGTCATGGGCCAGAGACAGACAGGCTGCAGGCAGCCCCTGGATTAGGCACACATGGCCCAGGGTATACACTCTGTCCAGCATGCATGCTGCCACATGTGCTGGTAACAAGGAAGCAGCCTATGGACCTGCACAGGAGGCTGGGCTTGGCACTGTGCGCCGCATTGAGCTATGCTGTACTGAGCGAAGAGTCAAGCAGGTGAACTTGGTTTTTTCTCTTTTACTAATACTCTAAAAATATTTTGCAGCTCATGAATTTATTTTCTTTAAGAGAAATAATGAATGAAAGGGTACCAACAAATAAAATTAATGCCTCACACCAATAACCAGTCTGGATATTACCTTCAACTAGGACTATTCAAAGGACCATAAAAGTATACTAATATACATTTGCATATATATTTGTAAAAACCATTCTATTCTTAGGCTATCTGTAAAAAGCAATCTATTGTTAGGCTGTTTCACATTTAAATTTGGTAATAATACCCTTAAAGTTGCCCATTTATTTCACTCCCCCAATTGCTATCTATGAGCTATTATTAAACAAATTGTATCTCTAAGGAGAATGGTGACAAGATAAAGTAACAGTAAGCTCTTTCTCTCAAATGCCCTTTAAATTAGTTATCATACTTGACATTTGCTTTTCACAGAACAGGCTTCTTAATACTTACATCATCTTCCTTTAGGGTTTGAAGAAATTTCTGCAGTCTGTCTATTGTTTTATCTGCTGCTAGTGACAAAATTTTCTGGTCCATTGTTGTTCGTATCAGGACTGTAAGGAAAAAATATTAAGAGCTGGATGAAGCTTCCAGGAATTGTTTTTCCTTTCCTGCTTCAGTATTTCACATCTACTGCAGACAATACATATAAAGGGTGCTAAGTAGATTACGAGCTACAAACTAGTATGTATGAGGAGGTGATTCTTATCCTAAGTAAAGTAATCCTTTTTTGGGAGGAGGGGTAGAGGCAGGATCTCACTGTATAGTTCAGACTGGCCTCAAACTCACAGCAATCCTCCTGCCTCAGCCTCCCAAGTGCTGGGATCACAGGCATGCACCACCATGCCTGACTTAACTAAAGTAATTGTGAGAATCTCCTTATTAGAAATATATACTATAATCAAGTGATTTCAAAATTTTTGTCTACATTTTTATCACCTACTCAGCATATTGCCTAAAATCAAGCAGACTTTTTTTAACTGAGTTTATTGGTAAGCTGTGGTTTAACAATATATCAAATAAAGGCATTATAAATACTTGTATAAGAACATAAGAGCATGTAATGAATATTTGCTAAATTAATGGAAAAACCAACAGCACTGTAAATGCTGTCAATTAAATTGTATAAAAAAGTTAACAAAGCTAAAAATATAATTGTGTTCAAATGTCAAGAAAGTGTTCCAACATCTGGGTATGGTAGTGCACTGTAATCCCAGAACTCAAGAGGACTGCCACAAGTTCAAGGCCTGCCTAGGCTACAGAGCAAGTTCAAGAGCAGCTTCAATTATAAAGCAAGACCCTGTCTCAAAAACAAAAACAAACAAACAAACAAACAAAAAAAAAGTAAGAAAAAAGGAAGTCTTCTTAGCAAATGAAAACTTGAGCTGGAACTTAAATTTAGCTAGTCAAGACAACTAGGTGTTATACATTAACCGGAAAGAGTACCTTATGAACAAAGGCTTTCACAAGAGAAATGAAAAATTTATTTGGGAAAATGAGTAGACTGGTTGAAACCAAGTTCAAATAGGAGAAATGTAAAAGTAAGGAGCCTATGGAACCAAGATATATCATGTACAGTGCAAATTTCCAATGATGAATGTCATCACATTGTATACCTAAAACGTATCAATAAACTTAATGATTAAAAAAAGGATAGGAAGATAAGGTGAGAATAAACTGTAAGATCTTAAAAGCCAAGTTAAGGAATTTAGATTTTATTCTGTAAATAACTGAGAACTATCAAAAACTTGAGCAGAAGAAAATTTGATGAGGTTGAAATAAATGTTGAAAGAAACTGAATCGCACATCATTGGGCAGTTAAGAGTGGGGAGCAAATAAGGAGAAAGAGCAGAGGCCAGGAGACCACCAGGAGGCAATTTAAATGGTCAAGACGAAGGCTTGCACTAGCATGGCGATTTTGGGGTACTGGAAAGGGAAGGAGAGGAAGCACATTAGGCGGGTAAGATTTAGTGAGTAGATATGGAAGTAAGGGGGAAATCGTACTTGTGGAATGAAAACGTGTTTCTGCTCCTCCTCTTATGTTTCCCATCTCCATAAAACACTCAGCTGCCCTGACAAGAAACCGGGGCAACATTCTTAACTTTGCCTGTCCTCCACATCCACTAGTAGGTCCGGTCAATATGAATTTATAAACATCGCTCCAATATGTCTATTTCTCCCTTTCTCCACTACTACACGTGACTCCATCAATATCTTGCTGAACTATCACAATTAAGTTTCCTAAGTGATGTTTTCAAACACAAACTTAGCCTCCCTCCAACCTATCCTCATTTTCAAACTCGCCAGGGGCTTTGCGTTGCTTTCGTATCAGTCCCAGATCTTGAAATCTGGATGGAAAAGTCCCGAAGGTCTGACCAGTGTCCACCCGCACTGAGCTACAAACGCGAAATGGGGTTCACAGAGATTTCACAGAAATAGGAGCTGAACCTTGACCGTTGGGGAGGAATTTATCAAGAGGGTTGTCTGGGCAGGGCGCAGTGGACTGTAATCCTAGCACTCTGGGAGACGGAGTGAGGAAGATCGTAAGTTCGAGCCTAGCCTGAGTAACTTAGCAAGACCCTGCCTCAAAAATTAAAATACACACACAAAAAAGGATGAGGATGTAGCTCATTCCTCAGCGCCCAAAACACAAAAAATAAAAAGGTCAAGAGTATCGCACGCCCCAGGAGAAAGCTGCAAAAGCCAAGGCTCGTAGGCAGCGGACGCCGACCCTCCCGGGCCGCAAAACATACATACCAGAACGCCTCGCCGAAAGGAGAGCTTCTTGTTCTTAGAGACAGGTCTCTCCCCGGGGCCCTGTCACTGCCCGGGCAACGCACAAAGGTCCTCTTTACTGGAACCTCAATCACCTCCGCAGCCTCAGCCACAACGCCGCAGCCTTCCGAAAAGCCCGCTCAACTCGACACAACCACACTTCCGTCACCTAGGGCAACAGGTCCCTCCCCCGAAGGCCACTTCCGCTGTTCTAGCGCCCGCGGGTAGGGCAAACCATTAAAGTTGAGGGTGGGGACCTTCAGAAGTTCTTGGGCACTCCCACTCACAGTCTGGGGGGGCGTGGCCTTTCTCTGTCCTCCCCCAACCCTCCCTGTGTGTTTGTTTTTTTTGCAGGGGATTGAATCAAAAGCCTTCACATGCTCCACCTTCAGCCCCCCTTTTTTTT
>NW_022900919.1:18883149-18894199 GCF_012274545.1 Fukomys damarensis | reverse complement strand
ATATAAATTTTTGTGTTTTTTGGTACCGGGAATGAACTCGGGACCTTGCGCTTGTGTGGCAGGCGGTGGAACCACTAAGCCAAATCCCCAGCCTCCATTTTGTTTTTTCCTTTTTGGTAGTACTGGGGATTGAACTCAGCGCCTTTACACTAAACTACATTCCCACCCTGTTTTTTATTTTGAGACATAGTTTGTCCAAGTTGCTCAGGTGAGACTAACTTGCAATCCTGCCTCAGCCTCCCAGAGTGCTAGGGTTACAGATGTGTGCCACCACTCCCAGCTTGGTTTGCCCATTTTTAAATGGACAGTTTCCACAAGCCACACCGATCTGCTTGGAGTAACTCTTCCATCTGAGCTCCGATAAACCGAGTCATTTATTCATTCACTTTTAAATGGGTGGATGACACGCACACACAAACATAACATTTTGTGAAGTGAGAAAATTATGTAAGATTCACATTTCAGGGTCCACAAATAAAATTTTCATTATTCCTCTTTGGAATAGTTGGACATAGCACCCTCTGGCCCAAGAAGAATAAAATATTTGTTGCCTGGCCCTTTGCCAAGGTTGGGGGTGGACACTGGATGACAGTTTGGGTATGGAGACAAGTGAAGCAGGGAGCTGAGCTAGGGAGTGGTCAGAAGTAGGAGGGTTGCAACATTCCACAGGGGGTCATATCAGCCCTTATTCAGTGGGAGACATTTGAGTTAGTCCTGCCGACTCATTCCTAACCGACATGTTCTATGAGAAAGTAATTCTGATAAAGCAATAATACACAACAGGTCAAGCGGTTGCCTTTACCCTCCCCTCCCCCGTGTTTTTGCCAGAAATGTAACCCTTTGTACTTTAGGATGCTCCTGCCCAATGTCTCAAAATGTTTCTGCCCAGTGTCTCAAAATGTTCCTGCCCAATGTATCAAAATGTTCTCTAATTGTTTGTGTTCCACAGTTACCTGCCCAAATGTATCAAAAGCGTTCTGTTCAAATAATGTGACTGTTTGTATAGGCTGCCCCTAAGGTTTCAAGAATGTTCTGTGGCAGGGAGAGGCTCCCACTTCTGTCTCTGCCCTTAAAGGGTCTTCTCGATTTCCTTTCCCCAACTGTATATAAACTTACCCCACTTACAATTCAGGGCTCAGAATTTGGAGTGCTTAAAACTCCTGTGGGCCAGCTGGCTAATAAAAGGTTTTTCTCCATCTGTTCAAGTGGCTTTTGGATTCTTCTGTCTCCAAACGGCTGGAGCTGTGACACAGAGCTGTAACCCTTGGCTGTAACCTTGAGCTGTCTCACTTTCTCCCAACAATTTCACTCTACTCACACCTGGAAGACTAAGGTGAGATAATGCTGGTGAGGTGACAGCCAACAGAACTGGCAGGGCAAGGTGAGTCCCCTTCCCTTCCCCTTGTTGTTCCAAGACTCTTGACATGGGAGAAGGGCTGTAAGCAAAGATCAGGGCTAAGAAAGCTCTTCCCCCAGCCCAATTTTGCCAGGGCCAGGCTGTTGGCTTGAGGGTGTTCCTATCGTACAGGAATGTTCGAGATGGAACCCATCACCTGGCATCCACAGAGCCTCTCTGGGGTAGCTGCGGGTCCCTCCTTCAGGGGCCTTCTGGGCCTGGGCTCCCACACCCACCACCTCCCATGAGTCTCTTGACCAATGCTTTTCCCAATTGTATATCAACAGTGATCTCATTAAAATTAAATAGTTTTAAACAATTGAAATGAGAGCATTAGGACAGACTCGACTCTGGTCCAGATTCTGATGTGACTTAACTGGGCCCAAGACTACATTTTTAATCAGCTTCCCCTCATGCTGTGGTCCCTGCTGGTCACTGGGTCACACTTTTAGAGTAAGTGGGTTCAAACCAGTACCACCCATGAGAATTATAATTTGAGGGATACATGTAATTAAAGTTTTTAAAAACTTTGACAAGTAGGGGCTGGGGATTTAGCTCAGTGGTTTGGTGGCCTGCCTTGCAAGCTCAAAGACCAGACTTCAATCCCCGGTACCAAAAAAAAAAACTTTGACAAGTAAAAGTAATTACAATATATTTTTAACCCAGTAGTCCAAACCATGAGTACTTGAAAATTTTAAGCCATACAAAATTGTTAGAGACAAGGGGTCTACTCAGCAGTAGAACATTTGCCTAGAATATGCAAGGCCAAGGTTCTGCCCCCAGCAATACAAAAAAATTGTTAGTGAGGTATTTTACACTCTGTTCTTTGTACTAAGTCTTCAAATATCCGCCGGACCTGGTGGAGCACATCTGTAATCCTGGAGGTCCTATAACTCAAGAGGCTGAAGCAAGAGGATTACTGGGATTTTGGGGGCACCATGTGCCTCACAGTAAGTTCAGGGCCAGCCTGAACTACATAACGAGATCCTGTGTCATAATAAAACAAAACTCTAATGGGTATCTTATATGTAGGGCACATCTCATGTTGGACTGTAAATTTTTATGAGAAATTCATCACAAAATTTACATTTGAAAAACAAAACTATGTGTCTTAGTTACTTAAAAAGTTTTCTCCAAAATGGACCTCCTATCAGTTTTTAAATTTAAATTACTTAAAAATTAAGTAAAAAAGCCAGGCACGGTGGTGCACACCCGTAATCCCAGCACTCAGCAGACTGAGGCAAGAGAATATCTACAAATTCAAGGCCAGCCTGGACTACCCAGTGAGTTCAAGGCCAGCTGAACTATATAGCAAGGTTCTGTCTAAAAAAACAAACTAGCTAACTTGGCTGGGGATTTAGCTCAGTGGTGCCACTATGTGCCTCACAAGTGCAAGGTCCCAAGTTCTAATCCCTAATACAACACAAAAACAAAAACAAAACAACTAGCTAACTAACTAAATATATAAAATCTCTTAATTAAAACAAGCAAAATTTTAGTTCTTCAGCTGGGTGTGGTGGCCTACACCTGTAATTACAGCATTCTGGAAGGTTGAGGCAGGAAGAGCACAAGTTTGAGCACAGCCTGTGCAATTTAACAACTTAGCAAGCCTTGTCACAAAATAAAACGTCTGGGGATGTAGCTCCATCTAAAGGCCCCAGGTTCAATCCTCAGTAATTCAGTCTATTAGTCAACCAAACATTTTAGTTCTTGGGTCATATTAGCCCATTTCCAGATATGGTTGAAAAGCTATGTGTGGCTAATGGCTACTGTATAAATTACAGCACAGGAATAGACTACTAGGAATCAGGATGGTAGAAGTTAGGGATCCCCAGCTCCAGAGAGAATGTGGTAAGGTATCAACCCAAGAGCCAGACAGCAGCCAAAGCAGGAGCCCAGGGAGAAAGTGTTGGAGGCAAAGAGCTCCAAGTGACTCGGGTGCAACCCAAGATCTAAGCACCAGGCATTGCAGCCTGCTATAGTGCAAGGGGCTCAGGGAGGCAGGTGAGGGGAGGGTTGGTTCCAGGTGGTTCCTTCAGGACAGTCGTATAGCCCCACAGTGTCTGCAAAGATCACACACCTGTCGATGTGGGTTCAAGTAGAAAAGTGAGAACCATGTCTGGGGAAATTGGAGATTGGCATGTAGCTTGGCGGTAAAGCACTTGCTTAAGATGCATGAGGCCCTAGATTCCATCCCCTGCATCACAAAACAACAACAAAAAAACCATCAAAAACACTCTGGGGAAAAATCAGAAAACATTTCTGGACTTGGTTCCAGAGAATGCCCTGTGCACAGGAGCCTGACCTTGCCCTGGGCACTTCTTGGAGACTAACCAGGACCAAGAATGGCACTGCGGGAGATCTATCCATTGCCTCCTCCAATTACCAAAGCAGGGGGGGACCACCTGCTGAGGGGTGCAGAAGCCCTTCTTGCTGTTCAGGGGGCTGTATAATCACGTTCCCTCCACCAAGGAGCCTCCTGATTCTGCTCACATGCCAGGCAGCTAAAAGCTTGCACTAAGTACTTTGTTGCCATCTCATCCTCTGTAGCACAACGCTTGAGCACAGGTCCTCTAACAATCCCCACATCTCAGAAGAGGAAACATAGTTGTTATCTAGGGGTGCAGCAAATTTTCCATCAGAAGATGCTGGAGCTGGGATTGAAAGGTGGGCAGAACCTAGGAGTGCAGCTCAGTGGCAGAGCACTTGCTGAGCATGTGTGAAGCCCTATGATTGATCTACAGCAAAACACACATGCAAACGCACACAACCTCTGCACCGCACCACCTAGAACAGGCTGTTTCCCAACTGGCCCCACTCGCTGTGGCTGTGTGGGAAAGGACAGAGCACAGCCCTGGATTCACCAGCACTGTCATTGCACCTGGGATAATACCTATAATTTCCCTTTACCTCTCCTCAATTCTTGCCTTGAGTGGGAGCCTCTAGGAGCTTGAGGAGCAAGAGGACAGGGAACAGGGATGGCCCAGATTCCGGCTTCCACATGGCTAAGCAGAAGCTCTGCTGCTCACAAAGGAGAGCTTTGACAGCTTCTCCAGCCAGGCCGGCCTCTCCCCTCTCCCCGGGGGTGCTGCACTCACCCATTCCGGGACTCCCAGGAACCTGACCTAGTGGGAAACTGTGGGCAATGAAAAGTTCCTTGTGACACTAATCCCAACCTGCTGACTGCACATGCCCCCAGCCAAGGCTGCCACCAGAGCTCCAGGTTGGTGCAGGTACCAGATAGCCCCAAGGAGGAGCTGCTGACCTGGCAGGTAAGGGGGCCCCCAGACAGGAGTGGGGAGTCAGGGAGCAGAGGGGAGCCCACTTCTAGGCTGCCGTACAACTAAACCCCTGTGTGCCACTCTCCAGTATGAGAATCCCATCAGATGGCAGTCGTAGCAAATACCAAGTCAGAATTCCTGGTAAAATGCAAATATCATGAACTAGGCAGGTCACAAACTTGAGCCCAGCCTGGGTAACTTAGGGAGACCCTGTCTTAAAATAAAATACATTTTTAAAAAAGACTAGGGATATAGCTCAGTGCGAAGGTACTGGGTTCAATCCCCGGTATTGAAAAAAAATACAAATTTCACGTGAACAACCAATTCTTTTTCAGTCTAAGTATGCCCCAAATATTGATATTATCGTGTTTTATCTGGCAACCCTAGATGGCAGAGAACAGCAGGAACACAGAGGGCAGGGCAGGCATTGTTTTCATCTCATACATAAAGTATTTTTTTAAATGCCAATAATTCCCCCTTACCTGAGTTTACTGGGACGATTCTGTTAGTCTTTGCATTTCCATTTCCAGAAAATCCTAAGTAATAACTGAAAGGGAACAGTGGCGCCCGACAACTGGGCCACACACACCGAGAGGAGAGGTCCGACCAGGGAGCGGGAGCAGAGAAGGAGAAGGGAAGCAGAAGAAAGAAGAGAGAGAGACAAGAACAAAGAGAGGAAGGTCCTTTTGTTAGTTTTGGGCTGGGCTATTGCTTATTTATGAGGAGTGAGCTACTTTTAACCTATCACAGGCCAGGTTGCCTTTTATGGGTCCAGCCCTGCAGAAGCAAGTTTTAACTTTTCTGTCTCGCTGTGGCCTTGGTGGGAGGGAAACTAAAGATAAGAACATGAGGTCATTTTAAGAGCCAAGAAGCACCAGGAAAATGCAGCCTGTGATGGCAGCGTCACGAAATACTTCAACATGATCAATTCCCTAATAATAACCAGTTCTAGTCCAAATCTCGCCAATGGAACCTGACCAGCGGTAGGAGCGTTATGGTGAATGATCCTTGAAGGAGGCACTGCGGGGGTTTAGGAAGGAGACAGAAGAACTACCTCCAAAAGTACCCAGTGGGAAGAAGGCCGGCTGTGGGCCATGGGTGGGGTTTGTTCTGCTGGCTGAGCACCGCTTTGTATGGATGTGTTTTAGTTACATTTCAGAACCTTTCCATTTCAACAGGGGACAACCAAAACACAGGTAAAATCACACTGCCTGCAACCCGGAGAAACAGAATTGGAACCCAGGTGCTTCTCCTGTTCTGCCTCTGCCTCTTAGAGCTGACAGTGTTGTGCCCAGATCACGAAGTCCCCAAAGACCACCGAGGAGTCGAGTCCGATGTAAATGCACATGAGTCTATTGCAAGCTCGAGCCTGGACTCTAGTACCTCACCGGTGGAGTGGTTCGGTACCGAGAGTCCTGACCCCCTTCTAAAGCATAAATTTATAGGTCTTGGGAGGTTTGAAATCCTCTCTTTTTCATTGGTGCTATTTTCTCCATTCACTTGCCTACTCTAGCCAGGGGGAAGGGAGCTTGTTTGATTAAAAAAGCTAACAATGGTTCTTTTCATTTACAGACTTTTGTGAGGAGACTAGGTGTCTCCCGGTACCTGTTAATTCTGAACTAAGCAGGGTGAGGGGCAGAAGTTATCTTATATTGTGACATTTCCTAAATTTCCACTTATTAAGGTTTTCCCTATCATAGGGTCCTCAGTACCAAACTTTTTTCTAAGCGAATTTGAATTCCCGCAGTTTTATGCTCCCCTTTTCCAGGCATCTGGCCTTGCCTTAATCTTTTGCTAAGCGAATTCACGCAGTTTACCTAGGAGTCACATCTTACATGAGATGGCTTTCTGTCTTAGAATGGAGTTATTCCAATTTTAGCACTACAACAGGAAGCTGTAGTTTAGGCTTGAGTCCTTACTTCTGGCTATTTCGGGTTGTGTTACCTCAAGTCACTTATTTGCTGGGTTTGCTTCCTCCTATGCAAAACGGGAACAATAATGCCAGGCCTAGCTCTGAGATAATGAATTGGAAAATACTTAGAGCTTCAAAAGCATGGGACAGCCTGGTGTGGTAGCACACACCTGTAATCCCAGCACTTGGGAGGCTGAGGCAGGAGGATCGCTGTGAGTTCGAGACCAGCCTAGGCTACATAGTGAGTTCCAGGTCAGTCTCAGCTACATAGTGAGACCCTGTCTCAAAAAACAAAACAAAACAAATAACAACAAAAAAGAAAGCTCTGGACATACATCCAGGGTTAGGATCACAGAGAAGGAACCCACTGGGAAGCCTTAGGCTGGGGCAGGTGGACCACAGAAGGGAGGAGATATGCCTTATCCTGCAGTGATCCCCTCACTGAAAATGGAGCCCAATTCTAGTGTTTTCTTGGCTGAGCCAAACTGTCTACACAGCAAGGTCTGAGACATTTGTACAATATCCCTTCTCAAAGCAGTGTGGCCCAAGATCCTCTCCTCCAGAGCCAGTCAGATTTTCTGACTTGCAGATTCTTGAGCCCAGCTGGGACCTTCAGACAGAGTCAAGGGAGGTTAGGCCCACAAATCTGCATTTCTAACAAATGCCCGCAGAGGATTTGGGTACAATGACTATTTGAGGCCCATTCTTGTGAGACAATCTCAGAATGGTTTCTCCAACACCCCCACAGCTCTAACTTCCTGCACTAGGGCCAGACCAGCTGCAGAGACCAAAACAAAGGAAGCAGGACCCTTGTTTTCCAAGGGCTTTGTCTTCAGAGGCAATATGTCAGAGGCGGTGAGTACCATGGCTCCCCTCGTCTTTTAGTTTAAGGTCTCAGCAGTCCCATTTGCCTGGCTTGTTCAGGCTTATGGGATTGGGGGCTGCTTTGCTTCTTCCTGACTCCTCTCTGTCCAGGTGGGCACTTTCCGAATGGTCCCTGAAGAGGAGCAGGAGCTCCGGGCCCAGCTGGAGAAGCTCACAACCAAGGACCATGGGCCTGTCTTTGGCCTGTGCAGCCAGCTGCCACGCCATACTTTGCAGAAGGTGAGGTGGCTGGGGTTCAGGGAGAGGTAGTCTAGGGAGGCAGCAGGAATGGAAGGGGTGGGTAAGGACATACCAGCAGCACTCTTATTGCTGTAGAAATGGTCTAGCTCATCCTGGACCACTGGCCTGGCCTATTTAGGGCCATCCGGGAGGTCAGGGGTATGGTAGCAGCTGGGCTGACCAGCACCCGGTCTTGCCTTGCCCAAGACCACAGCCTCAAGCCTCTGGACTAGGGATCATCCTGGCCTCTGCTATGAAGAGCAGTGATTTTGAAGTAGCTGGAGTGAACAAGGACACAGCCCTGGCCCCACTGGACAGACAAAAGTCTGGAGTTCTAGAACTAGACCTGCTTCCAGCTTGCTGTGTGGCTTGAGCAAATGGCTGTGCCTCTCTGGGTCTTGCCTTCTGTACCTATGAAAGCCGGTTGCTGGACTAGTTCAGAGGTGATCAGACTGTCCTGGGAAGCTTGGCCCAACTGCCTTAGGGATGCGGGGGAGGGGGAGAAGTGGCTGAGCCAAGTCTGGGCTCCTGGCTCACATCCCTGGGCATCTCAAGGGAAGTGCTGGTAGGACCCTCACCCCGACTCCCCTACCCTTCCTTCCCCCTCCTTCCCCTGAGGAGAGCAGGGCCAGGGATTGGGGGCCTGCTCTGGACCCAGCCAAGGGAGCGGCTGAGGCTCTCTGGGAGGAGGTGGGCTGCCCTCTGCTGGGGACCTTTGCTTTGGAAAAGCTCCGACTTGAGTCCTAGCCCCACCTCTTCCTATCCTGGTGACCTTGGGCAAGAATATTTCACCTCTAGGAGCCTAGGTCTGCTCATCTGAGACACAGTGATGAGAAAGTCAACCATAATAGGCTGTGTGAAATGCACTGAAAAGATTCAGCAGGGGTGCTTTAAGGACACAAGAGGTGTGGACAGTTACAGTTAGATACGGGCTATAGCCAGCACAGATGCTGCCCTTTGGGGCTAGAGAACAAGAGGCCCGGCAGCAGCCCCTGTGCCCACTCACTGGGCCAACTCTGGTTGGAGCCCATCACCTATAAAGGGTGAAGAGAGATATGGTGAATACAGCTGTGAAGTGTCATCCAAAGGACAGCAGGCTTATAAAAACATCACGGTGTGTTTTCATCCACCATATTCACCGGATCTGCCATTAAATGACTTCTGGCTTTCCCCAAAAGTCAAAATGACCGTGAAAGGTAAACATTCTAGGCCTGGGATTTAGCTCAGTGGTTCCACTGCCTGCTTCGTAAGCGCAAGGACCTGAGTTCGATTCCCTGGTACCAAAAAATAAATAAATAAAAAGAAAGGTAAATGTTCTGAATCAATTCAGGACACGGAGGCAGCCACAACAGTGGATTGAAAGACACTCAGGAAAGAGAACTTCCAGAGCTGCCTCAGAAAGTAGCAAGAATGATGAGAGAAGTGCTTGAAGCAGGGAGGAGTATTTTGAGGGAGGGATTCATAATATATTTTTATTTAAATGCATCCTGCTTCTCACCGGCACCCACCTCCAACCCTATGCCCACTCCACCCTGTTCCAGGCCAAGGATGAGCTGAATGAGAGGGAGGAGACTCGGGAGGACGCGGTCCGGGAGCTGCAGGAGCTGCTGCAGACACAGGCGGCCTCTGGGGAGGAGCTGGCCCTGGCAGTGGCAGAGAAGGTGCAGGGAAGGGACAGCGCCTTCTTCCTGCGCTTTATCCGGGCCCGCAAGTTCAACGTGGGCCGCGCCTACGATCTGCTCAAAGGTGAGGCCCGCACTGGCAGGTGGGAGGAGGACATGAAGGGTCCACCCTGGGCCTAGCGCTAAGAAGACCTCCTTCCTGCCATGAGCAAGTCACTCAGAGCCTCCATATTCTTCCCCACAAAGCGGGTGTGTGGTGGGGAGGGGGAGCCAGATCGTCTTCAAGCTTCCTTTCTGCTCTGCCCTCCAATGACTGAGTGAGTGAGTCCGTCAGCACCTGATTCCCCGAGGAATCTCCTCTCTCAGTCCTGGGGCTCAAGCAGTAGAACCCCATTCTCAGACCCACCCTTTGCTCTGGAACCTGCAGGGTGGTGAGCAGGAGCTTCTCTGCTTTACCTTTCTCAGAGGTTCATTCCTGTCATGCTGGGCCAGCTGCTGCTTTAGGGTTGAGGTGGAGAGTAACACGGACCAGAATCCCCTCCTTGTCTTCCTGGACTTGCATTCTAATGGTGGAGATGATAAGCCAGATAAATATAAAATAAAAGCATGTAGAATGTTAGTGATAAGGGACAAAGTAAAGGAACCAGGTGTGGTGGCGCATACCTGCGCATACCTGGCATTTGGGAGGCTGAGGCAGGAGGATCCAGGCCAGCCTGAGCTACATAGTGAGACCTTGTCTTAAAAAAAAAGTAGGGAGGGAAGGGGTTGACGTTTTAGGTAAAGCAGCCAGGGAGGGCCCAGTGCAAAGGAAAACAATTATTTTGTTTGATTTATTTATTTATTTATACTACTACACAGGGCCTTTATACTCAAGTACATCCCCAGCTCTTTTGAATTTTTTATTTTGAGATAAGTTCTTGCTAAATTGCCCAGGCTGGGCTCAAACTACTGGGATTACAGGTATGTGTGATCACACTCAGTTGGTCCACACTTTTCTCCCTTTTGGAGAGGAAGCATGGGGCTCAGACAGGCTGAGCATCCTGCTCCATCATACACAGGACAGGTGTAGAAGAGCCCAGGTCCTGGCCCCACTGGGTGCCACCCCGGGGCTGGCTGGCGAGGGCTGGTGTGGCTCTCTTAAGGGGCTTCTGGGCTCGCCCTCCTCCAGGCTATGTGCACTTCCGGCTGCAATATCCTGAGCTCTTCAGCAATGTGTCCCTCGAGGCCGTCCGCTGCACCATTGAGGCGGGCTACCCTGGTGTCCTCTCCAGCCGGGACAAGTACGGCCGAGTGGTCATGCTCTTCAAAACTGAGAACTGGCAGTATGACGAAATCACCTTCGATGAGGTCAGTGGGTGAAAAAAAGTAACTTTGGGACATGCCATTGAGCCTTCAAGAGCTTTCTTAGAAGAAATAGTATTTTAGAAAATGCTATTTGGGGCTGGGGATATAACTGTGACATCATGCCTGCCTGGCAAGTGCAAGGTCCTAAATTCGATCCCCGGTACCAAAATATAAAAAATAAAAAAGTTAAAACTAAAAGAGAAAATGCTATCTGGTTGCTCCATTGCCATTTATTAAAAAGTCCATCTTGCTGGGCGTGGTGGCACACGCCTGTAATCCCAGCACTTGGGAGGCTGAGGCAGGAGGATCCCTGTGAGTTCCAGACCAGCCTGGGCTACATAGTAAGTTCCAGGTCAGTCTCAACTATATAGTGAGACCCTGTCTCAAAAAA
>NW_022900919.1:18872831-18882841 GCF_012274545.1 Fukomys damarensis | reverse complement strand
AAAAAAAAAAAAAAAAAAAAAAAAAAAAAAAAAGTCCATCTTTTCTCCAAGACTTGAGGTGTTATCTTTATCATAGCCTATATTTCCATATATACTAGGATCTATCTCTGGATTTTTATTCTATTCCATTGATCTCTTTGTCTATTCATTTTATTCATGCTCTAACACCATATTGGTTTTGTTTGTTTGTTTGTTTGTGTTTTTTGTCCCCAGCCCCCACTTTTTTTGGTACCGGGGATTGAACTCGGGTCCTTGCACTTGTGAGGCAGGTGCCAGAACCAGTGAGCTAAATCCCCAGCCCCTCATATTGTTTTAGTTACAGAGATTTTATGGCACATGTGTAATATCTTTTGGGCTAATTCCATTGTGTGTGTGTGTGTGTGTGTGTGTGTTACTGGAGGTAGAACCTAGGGCCTCATGCATGCTTAGCAAATGTCCTATCGCTAAGATACACCGCTGCACTCTATTCCTAATACTCTGCTTTTTCTGGGCTTTTCTCGGTCGTCTTTTTTTTTTGAGACAGGTTCTCACTGTGTAGTCCAGGTTGGCCTTCAACTCACTGTGTAGCCTAGGCCGACCTTGAACTCACAGCTATCCTCCTGCCTCAGCCTCCTGAGTGCTGGGATTACAGGCGTGCACCACCTCACCTGTTTTCGTAGCTATTCTTGAATATTTGTTTTCCTCTGTGAATTTTAAAATTAATTTGTCCAGCTCCAAGAGAGACAGGTGTATTTTTATTTGGATAATATTACATGTAAATGACAAAGTTGAGGAGGATTGGCACCTTCCTTTATAAATGCTGTATTCATGGCTAGTTTACCCATCCACAAACAGGAGATGCTGTTCTTTTTATTTAAGTTTTAAATAAAACCGTACTATTGAACTTTTAGAAGTTTTCAAGTTTTCCTCCTAAATATTTTAAAACTCTCCTTCCCTCCTCCTTCCTCCCTCCTCCACTAGTTTCCCTTTCCCCCTCTTCCTTCTTGTTGATATTGCTGATCTTAGTCCGTGTTTATGACACACAGGTTATTAGGACCTTGTACATGACGAGTCTTCACTGTACCTAGTTCCCATCCCCTCCCTCTCCCCCATCATCCTTGGTGCCCCGGACCACTTCCCAGCTGCAAAAGATCCATCCCCTTGTCTCGTTCTGTCCTTCCTTTATTTTTCTCTTAGTTTGTACTTAGCCTTACTCAGAGGAGAGATACCATATGGCATTCAAACTTGTGTGTCTGATTCATTTCATTCAACATTATATTTTCCAGGTGCACCCATTTTCCTACAAATGTCTTAAATATATCCTTCTTTACAGCTGAGCAGTATTCCATTATATATAGATTCCACATTTTCTTTATCTATTCCCAGATATTTTTACTACTGACATCCTTTCAATCTGTTTTATACACACACACACACACACACACACACACACACACACCTTTTTTTGGTACGGGGGATCGAACTTAGTTCCTTGAGCTTTCGAGATAGGTGGTAGAACCACTGAGCTAAATCTGCAGCCCACAAACATTTTTTTCTTTTATTTGTTTTGTTTTTTTGTTTTTGTGGTACTGGGGATCGAACTCAGGACCTGGCACTTGCAAGGCAGGCAAAGGCACCACTGAGCTAAATCCCCAGCCCACACACATTTTTTTCTTTTAAAAGTAGGACCACACTGTACAATGATATCCTATGGACATATTCTGGCATCATTGGTCTTCTGCATCATTTTTAACGCCTCTGGACCTAAATTCCACATCCTAAAATACGGTCATTATACCTGTACTTTATTATTGGACATTAGAATGTTTCCAGTGGTGCCACTATTTTGAGTCCAGGCTAAACACTCTGACGTCCAACCATGGATGTGACGTTGAAGGCTGTTTCTCGGTAGACACTCATAGAGAGAAGATGTCCTAGATGGAATCCTGAGACAAATTCTTCCAGTAATGAATGTGCCAATTAGCCGTCCCCTCAGGGCTTAGAGTCTTAATTATCTTTGTGGGTTGGATTTCACATCCTGTTTGCTGTGTGTCCCAGATTTTGCAGGCTTATTGCTTCATCCTGGAGAAGCTACTGGAGAACGAGGAAACTCAAATTAACGGCTTCTGCATCATTGAGAACTTTAAGGGCTTTACAATGCAGCAGGCTGCCAGCCTCCGGCTCCCGGATCTCAGGAAGATGGTGGACATGCTGCAGGTTAGGGGTTAGCACCCAGAGCCGCCCTCCGGTGCTACCAGTGTCACTGTGCTGGCAGCGTCCTAAGGATTTGCTCTCTGTGCCATAAAGAGCAGTGACGGCTGAGCATAGTGGTGGAGGCCTATAATTCCAGCACCTCGGGAGGCTAAGGCAGGATTGCAGGTTCAAGCACAGTCCAAATAAAAAAGGGCTGGTGATGTAGCTCAGTGCAAAGGTCCTGGGTTCAATCCCTAGTATTGGAGAAAAAAAAAAAAGAACTTGTAGTCCATTCTACAGGCAAGTGGGTTTGAAAAACCGCAGTCACCAAAAACCCAAGCAAAGCTACCATTTCATTTCTTCACTCAGCTCTGGGCATTCTGCACCCATGGCCAAGGGTTGGGTTCTATGCTTCTGGGGCTTCTTCCTCCCTGCAGCCTGGAGTCCCGAGGAAGTGAGGGGCCCCAGCAGCTGGCCCGAGGATGAAGCCATCCCTGGGCTGGCCTGGGGGGCAACACACAGTGCTGGACAAGTCAGTCCCCGTACCATGGGAGAGGCTTGGGGTGAGGAGAGCCTCTCAGGCCATCGGGGCCACGTGGTGGGGCCCCTGTCCCTGCAGGATTCCTTCCCGGCCCGGTTCAAAGCTGTCCACTTCATCCACCAGCCGTGGTACTTCACCACCACCTACAACATGGTCGCGCCCTTCCTGAAGAGCAAGCTGCTGCGGAGAGTGAGTCTTTGAGGAGTGTGGGCCGTAGCAGGAAAGAGCTCTGGGGGCAAGAGGGGTGGGGTGCTGTGGGGCAGGGATCCCGCGCGTCCACCCGACTGCGCTCTGGTCCTGCGCTGGTGGGTCCCCGGATGGCACAGACACGGAGGACTGTGGAGAAAGGCCTTGTCCTCCGCCCCTCTCCTCCCCTCCATCCTCCTCCTCACGAGTCCTCCTGCTCAGCTGTCTCCTTTCTTCCCCGTAGGTGTTTGTCCACGGAGACGACCTCTCTGGCTTCTTCCAGGAGATTGACAAGAGCATCCTGCCTGCTGACTTTGGGGGCACCCTGCCCCCATATGACGGCAGGGTGACTGCAGAGCAGCTCTTTGGGTCCCAGGCCCAAGTTGAGAACACGGCCTTGTGAGGCACCTTCTCCATCCGAGCTGTAGTTAGCATCACTGGCCTCGCCTCAGCTGTCCCGGACCCAGGCTGGCAAAGGGTTGCCTGAGGTGACGGTAGTTTCCCTACCCTCCCTACCCTTCCCTGCCATCCCCAAGATGGGGGAGGGACAGTAAATGAGGGGGAGTCCTGTGAACAGAAGGATCGGGTGGTTACATCCCCATCTGCCTCAGAAGCTGTAGGACAGTGATTTTGTGTGAAGGTGAATTTCAGACTCCAATTAGGCCTCTCGATAATTTCCTTTGTCAGAGTTCAGCTGCTTAGGGTCTGTAAAAACAGACAAGGAAGCAGGGTTACCTCCCCTCAACAATAAATAGGATCAAAGTGAGGGGACTTAGGCTCAGATGATTTGTCATTCATCACCTATAGCTGGCGACAGGTTTTCTGCAGAATTCCAGGAAGCAAACAGCTGTGGAGCAGCTTCCTTTTAGGGTGGCCAGCTCCCCTCGGGTGTCACCTGATGTGTGCAGTGAGTTAGGAGCTTGGACCTCCTTCAGGTGGCAGTCATGTCTCCTGCCTCTACCATGGGGGGATGGGTCCGCTACACCAAAAGCCCCTTCAGAGCCCTGGCCTTCATATGCACCATGGAAGCGCTCGTCTTCCGTCTCCAGTACGTCACAGGGCGGAGGAGCTCGTACTAGCCAATCTGCATCCTTTGACAAATGCTTTCCTCTTACGGAGCTGGTTTTCTTCAATGGTTGGTGACTTGAGTGTGTTGCTCATTTTTGTAGGTGCCAACCCTCCACAGAAACCCACTTCCTAGGCTTGAGGCTTCTCTGAGGAAAGTGCTGCTTTTATGGGATGGGGCTCCCAGGTACTGGCAGATACTTCTCCCAGGCTGCCACCCTTACCTTCCCAGCTGGGGGCGGACATCCTGTTGTCTGGCTAGTGGTGGCAGGTGAGGTTACCTGGCAGGGTTGCCACCACTGAGGTATCTCAGGATCAGTCCAGGACATCTGCTCTTGCCTGCAGGGTCACCCCCTTCCTTGGTGCCATACTCTCCTTTTGTGACTGACCTTCCAGATGGTTCCAGATCGTAGGGTCAATCCAGTTGCGTCTGCTTTCACACCTTTGAGACTTACCCACAACATCTCTTTTTCTTGTTTTGTATGTATTGATTTCTTTCACCCTTTCTTTCATCCCTAAGGTTTGCAGTCTGCTTATTTATTACCCAAGAAATTCCTTTCTTTATAACATTCCCAATCAACAACCCAGGGACATCCATGGTATTCACACAGGACTTGTGAGCTGGAGGAAAATCACAGCAAGTTATCATTAATGTGGGCAGAAGGCTGGGAGGCTGACCAGTGAGGATTTCTCCCCTGGGAAGCCCCTCTCCATTACTGTTTAAAAGTCAAAGCTTCCCTGTATCAAATCAAAGCTTACATGGGTCCTTGATGCGAAAACCTAAAAAGAATGAGGCTACTTGGAGGGAAGATCGCAGAGGGCTCCCCGAGGAATTTCTGGAGCTAAGATGGCATTTCAAGCATGGCTGCATGGGCAGCAGCTCTGTCCTGTGGGCAAGTGGGGTCCAGTGGAGATGGGCATTTGACAAGGTGGAGGGTGCCTGTGACCCCTGTAGAGGTGTTGGTGGGGGGTGGGGTGGGGCTGAGCTAAAGAATTTAAAAGAAAGTATTTTTTGTTTTCAAAATATATTTCTAATTTTGGGGGGAGTTTGTTTTAGACAGTCTCACTATGTAGTTGAGATTGACCTGGAACTCACTATGTAGCCCAGGCTGGTTTTGAATTCACAGCGATCCTCCTGTCAGCCTCCCTGTTGGTGGGGGGTGGGGTGGGGCTGAGCTAAAGAATTTAAAAGAAAGTATTTTTTGTTTTCAAAATATATTTCTAATTTTGGGGGGAGTTTGTTTTAGACAGTCTCACTATGTAGTTGAGATTGACCTGGAACTCACTATGTAGCCCAGGCTGGTTTTGAATTCACAGCGATCCTCCTGCCTCAGCCTCCCAAGTGCTGGGATTACAGGCGTGTGCCACCACGCCCAGCGATTTCTAATTGTTTTTCAACAGTTATATCCCAAATCTGAGGGATGACATCTGAGGGTCAATCCTGTCATCTCTCCCGAACCCCAACTTGCAGGAGCCCTCTGGGATGCAGACTTCTGACCTGTGGTGGATCTCAATTTGTCAATGAGATCAGGATAGAGAGAAAACTTCAGGCAGATGTTGGCCCAGGAGGCTCTCAGGCAGCCTTGGCTCCTACTCAAATCCGAGGGAGGATGGGGACTGCCCTTAAAGTCAGCAGAGCCAGGACCTTAGCTCAGAGACCCTTTTCTGACAGTAATGTCCAGCAGCTTTGAGAAAGAAGCCCCTTGTGGTTGGGACCTGGTGAAACTGCTGTGACTGTGGGTGTGTACCGCCACCTGCTGGTCTTGTTTGGCACTGGCTCCCTGGGGACAAGCGGGGAGCCCTCTGCCAGACTGGCCTGGGAAAGCAGTGCTGCCTCTGGGATAAGGCTTGTGGAGATCTTGAATGTTAAAAGCTGACATGTAGTCGGGTGTGGTGGTGCCTGCCCGTAATCCAAGCCCTCGGGAGGCTGAGGCAGAAAGGCAGCAAATTTGAGCTCAGCCCAGACAACTTAGTGACTTACAAAAACCATTTCAAAAATTAAGTTAAAAAAGGGCTGGGGATGTAGCTCAGTGTGAAGGCCTTGGGCTCAATCCCCATACCAAACACAAAAAGCACAAAACCTGACATGGTGTTAGGCTCTCAAAATCCCAGCTGCTTATTTGTGTGATTCCGCATGCCCCTCCACTTCACTCTGCACTAATGAGATAGAAGAACAGGGACGATGAAACGTGCTTGAAAGTCACAGCCACAGGGAAGGGAACAAAGCATGAACTTTAAGGCGATCACTTGGTGCCCTAATTAATGGTTCCTTCTGGAGACATCTGGGATGAGGCAGGGACTCTGCTGAAGACAGTGACTGAGGCAGAGCTGACAGGTCTCAGGGCTGCATTTCTGCTGTCTTCCTGTGGCCCTTGGGAGAAGGGAGACAGCAGATTCTGGAGGCTGTGGACAGCTGTGGGCAGGGGTCTCAGAAGCAGAGGACTTGCCCCCAACCTTGATAGCCTCTCACTGGGATTGGCCACTGGGAGCCTCCAGTTCATCAGTGACACTGACACTGGAGGACCTTGTGCTGCCTGGTGGCCTGGTGAAGGCTCCTGGAAGAGGCGTGTCCTTGTCTTCAATCAAGTCAGCCAGGGAGGGGGGGTGGGCATCACCTAAGAGGTGCATTGGACCATCTCTGGTCCTCCTCCTATGGGGGCTGCCACTCTGGTGTTGAGGATGGTCAGCAGGGTTGGGTCTCAAAGCTCACAGGATCCCCGGAGCCTCCATTTGAAGGTTGCACAGGGAGGGTAGCATCTGCTCTGCTCTGGAGCTCGCTGGCAATGCAGAATGTTAGGTTCCACCTCAGCCCTGCTGAATCAGAACCAGCAGTCTTAAGAAGACTCCCAGGGGATTGGCCATTAAAGAGCCCAAGAGTGGTCTGCAGCCTCCCTTCCAGTTGGAATCCTCTGGGAGCTTTAAATGACTTTGGCCTGGGCTCTGACCATAGAGGTTCTGCTGTACTGGGTCTGGCAGGCACCCTGGCCAAGCTCCCTGTGGCTCAGATGTGCACTGCGTATGCCCTGTGTGTTGACATACGGAGAAGGCAAGGCTAAGGAAGAAGCAACTCTGGCAAGCGTCAGTATATAAGGATTTGAAGGCCAACTTTACACCTGAGCAGACAGGACAGACAAAGTGAGGCTGCCAGAGCCTGGCTCCTCTATCCTGGGCTGTGAAAGCCCATGTAGAAGGCAGCAACAACCACAGGCTAACTGTCCTAGACTTAAGAGCAAGTTCTTCTCAGAGACTGTGTCCAGAGGTAGTCCTGTGGGTGTAGGTGAATACACCTTGTGAGTATATTGAGAAAGGTTTGATGGTGCACACCCGGCTTGTCAGCATTTGCAGCTTGGAGATGCTTTGGGAAACTATACATATCCAGGTGTGTCTCTGCTTTTCCTGTGGGCCCATCAATTGGGTGCTGTGATATGAAGGTATACCACAGGGACACTTCTCCATTTCACCCCACCCCAGCAAGTGATCTGTGAGTGGGACTCCAAGTGAAAGCCACAAGATGAAGTAACACCAGCCCACTGAAAATGTTATTTGAGCTCTCAAAATCCTGCAGCAGGCATTCTTATAATTATTCCCACCTTTATCCCAAGTAAAAACTCTCAAATCCGACATTGAAAGCTTCGTAGGGTCAAAGGACTAGGAAGTACAGAAGATAGGACAGGACTCCAAGCCAGCAACTCTTGTTCTGGTTTTGTTACTGCTGTTTTGTCTCCAATATTTATTTCTGGGGGTGGGGAGGTGTAGGTAGGAGAGGGGAAGAGGAGCAATGAGGTGAGAACTTGTATGTAAGCCAGGTCAGTTTCCTCAGCATCCTCAGATAAGGGCAAGTGACTTTAAGAGGAAACCAACCAGCGTTCAGTGGCATCAAAAGGGAGATGAGGGGGGCACATAGGTGTCACTGTCTAGCATGAGCTCTTAGCTGCACATAGGGTGGAAATCATAATGTGCGTAGGTTCCAAGGCTAAAGTAAAATACAAATTCACTGTAAGAAAGAAACAGGTGGCTGCTCTCTGGGAAGGACAGCAAAGCTGACAACACATAGACAGCGGGCCTAGTTAAGGACTGTGGAGGCAGCCACTGCAGACAGAGCCCCCTGCACAAAGGAGACAGTTTACTTTCATGGACTCTCAAAGGAATGCCATTTACTACTCATTTTCTAAAGTGGGGGCCGGGGTCGCTGGGCAGGGAGTTTAGTTACTGAACTCATCCCGTCTGCCTGCACATCCTGCTTCCTCATCTCAGGGAATATACAGACTTGCACCTTTGATTAACCATTTGCTCTCTTTCTCCCTCTTTTTGCTTCTAAGTGCAGCTGCCTGCTTGCTTCCTACTAGGCAAGTATTTCAGTGTCCTATTAGCTCACCGCTGCTCTGGACTCGGAGGCAGATTGGCTGGGTTCAAATCCATCTCTGTAGCTTTCTCTGTATTTCATTCACTTTGTGGCCTTGAGTAAGTTGCTTAACCTACCCTAAGTCCTATTTGCCCTGTCTTGTAGCCACAATGAGAGGGGGGCTTATTTGGTCCCTTTTGGGAGGAGGTTCAGCAATTCAAGGCCAAACTGCCTGCAAATGTATTTGAGCCACTCAGAAAAAGGGATCCCACCTTCCTGTAACTTCCTCTAGGAACACTCAACAGAGACAAGAGGAGGGGAGGTTGTCACAAGAGGGGAAAGAAAAGTGAGGTGTTTGGGCTGATGCACGGGAAAGCAGCCGGCCAGTGAAAGGCGTGACAAGTATGTTGGACCTACTGAGGCAGTCAGGAAGTGTCACCGAAGACAAATGAGAGGGCCGCCTAGCAGAGGTATAGCAGATGACACTTGGAGACACTGCTGGCACCAACCTCCCTAATGCCCTGGACCTGAAATGTTTTCCAGGTAACTCTTTTCCTAGGTAGGGATTCTTTGCCTAGGTAGGATTCTTGGGTCAAAGCAGTCCGGATCTCTTGTAGGCACAGGAAGTATGGTGGGGGGAGTTAGGGGAACTTGCTTAGCAAGTTTAGGAATAAGGTTTGAAATCTGATACTGGGCATTCGTTGGTCTTGTGAATGGCACGCCTTTCAAAGCCAACACTCCTACCCTGTCCTGCTTGTCAAGGGTTTTTCATGGCCCAAGAGGGAGGTGGCTCAGGGTGCAAGGATGGGGTGGGGTCCAGCTCTCTTGGCCGAGCCAGTGCCTGGGCTGGGAAACCCTTCCTTCAGGTTCAGAGAGATCCGAATGAGAACGAGAAGATAACACCATCCCCACCCCACCCCACCCAACCTTCACCTGCTCTTCAGAGAACATTACTGGAAAAGCACAGTCATTTCAGCAAGTGTTGTATGCATTTGCCTTGAATTTGTCCACATGGTTCATTTGGTTTAGAAAGGGGCTCCATCGACACCTGACTTATTTCAGCTTTTGGCTTGCTTGCCGCAGAGGACACAGTGGGCTGGCAAAACTTTTGGTATTTTCTTTGCAAGGCAGGTCAGGTGGGAGGGGAAACTGGGGTTTCTATTATATTCATGTTTTGGTGAAGATACAGGAGGGATGGATCCCTTTTCAGTAGAAAATCTCCAACACACAAAGCAAACAAACTCAATACCAAATTTTTAGTCTTTATTTTTTTAAGTAAAGAAATTCCATTGAATCAAAGATAACAAAATTACAGTTTTTGTTTGTAATGATCTTTGTTCACCACCACACAGAATCAAAAGTAATATGAGAACAGAAAACGATCAAGGACATTATTGTTTAGTATAATTTCTTAGTAAAGGTAAATATCCTCATATTTGAAAAAATTGCATTGCTAGTTGCAAATCTTAAACACCTTGGCACTGAAGGATCCTGTATTTCTTCCCAAAGATCCAGCAGTGCAGAGGTGCTAGGAACAAAAATTCAAAAATACAGTATTTTCAGGGCAGCATTTGAAATTTTAGAAAACTCAAAAAGAACAAAACAAACAAACCAGAATTGGGAATGTAAAAGTGATGGTTCTTAAAAATCAATCTGGAAGCAGATCTGCCAAGAGAAAAACATGGCTGAAAGGGGTTTTGTGGG
>NW_022900919.1:18865973-18872707 GCF_012274545.1 Fukomys damarensis | reverse complement strand
ACCCCTGGCATCACTAAGGCAGCTGCAATGGCAGAAGTCAAAAGCTCAGGTACAGTGAAGGTCTTCCTGAGGCAGTGGGAGAGACCCAGATCACCTGGAACTGGTGTGGAGAGGTGACAGGCTTCTACATGGACTTGTGCTTTAGGAAAACCAAAGAGGCCCAGATCAAAACCAAACAGAACCTAATTCCTGCACCCAGGCCCAGGAGCTTTGGTCACTCACAAGAACAGCCTGGGAGAGAAGTGCTTGGCCTTGGGACCAAGGAGGGCAGCGATTATTCTAGGTATTGGTCTGGGAGAAGAATGGCCATCGCGACTAAGGGTAGGTATCTCTGCAAGTGTTATAAGTGGATTGTCCCCAACTTATGGCAATCGTGGATTTCTTGGCTAATGGGGACTAGAGGGGGAGAAGGAAGTTTATGGATTTGACAGGAGTCTAGTTAAAAGCCGAGAATATCATGAAACTCAGAATGTGAGACTTAATCCACCAGTCTGAAGTTACTTTCAGCTTATTTAATAGAGATACTGAACATAAAAGCTGTACCCACCTATATACTAGGGAAAAACAGTTTAGAAAACATGGTGGACTGGCTCTTCCAAAAGGCGCAGCTGTCCGTTTCCTAGGATTCTAAGAATGGCTGGCGAGCTGTCCTCTGTGGTTTGCCGCCAAGGGCCGCTCTGGGAGCGGGTGGGCCATGGCACTCAGAGGCAGTGGGAGCAGCAACACAGGGAGAGCAGGTGGCCTTTGCTTTGGCTGGTCTTCCAGTTCCCTCTGCTAGCAGGGCCTGTTCCCCTTTCCTCAGATCCAAATACTATTTGGCAAAGGCAACCTAGTTTATGAAAATGGGGTACTTCTTTCTGCTTAGATCACAGAGGTGGAAAAAAGCCTTGCTCTCAGCTGCATGACCTCAGGATGCTGCAGGCAAGCATCCAGGTAATCCAGCACCCTGCTAACCCAAAGTGGCTCTGAATAAGACCAAGGCCAAAAGACAGAGAGATGTCAGAGATGAGGCCTCCTGGCCTAATGCTGGGTGCTCGCATTGTGGAGGGCTGGAAGGTCAGGGTCTAACTTCATAAGAAGCCTATCAGGCCCCTACAGGAAATGCTCTGGTTTGGCTGTGCAGCAGAAGAATTTGCATTTCTATGTCACAATACAGTTGTGATACCAAGGGATTTTCTAGAGGCAAGTTAAGGCTTTGTGGGCAAAGACAGTTCCAGATGATACTGTGACAGAATGCTGCTGAACAATTCCTGTCTGCCTAAAGGACAAAGACCCACGAGTTCTTTCAATTCAATGGGCTGTTTCAGTGGTCTTTACTTTAGCTCTCAGTTAGGGTCAAGCCCCAGGAAAAGAAAATCCTGGCAGCCAGGCATGGTGGTGTACACTTGCAATCTCAGCACTTGGGAAGAAGAAGCAGGAGTATTGTGAATTCGAGTCCTGCCCAGACAATTCAGCAAGAACCTGTGTCAAAATTGAAAATTAAAAAAGGGCTATAGTTCAGTGTGAAGGAAGGCTGTGGGTTCAGTCTCCAGTACTGGGGGAAAAAAAAAAAAAGAAAGAAAGAAAGAAAGAAAGAAGGAAGGAAGGAAGGAAGGAGAGAGGGGGGGGGAGAGAGAGAGAGAGAGAGAGGGAGAGAGAGAAAGAGAAAGAAAGAAAGAAAAGCCTTACACCTCAGGCAACTGCTTGCCTGGCAAACACAAACAAGAACACATGCATTGTTTCCTTGGAGCTGGCAAAACACCTCTCAAATTACCCAGTTACAAAGAATGCTCTCATTCAGATGCCAGCCATACATGCTCAGCAACCCAGACAGTTCAGCTCAATGAAGACTGTGCTTTAGAATGAGAGCCTGAGAAGGAAGGATTTCTGCCCTGGGAATTCTCTGTGCTCTGCTTGTCCCACACTGCAGGATGGAGGCACTGTTCTCATCCCAGTGGCCAGCACCTGCCAGTCACGAGACTGCCCCCAGAATCAAAAGGAGACTATGATGACAGTGGGGATTTGGAAGAGATGCCGGTCAGAGACATAGGGCTTGGGCCAGTAGCCAGTGTCCTAACTGGGGAAAGCTGAATGAACAAGCTTGCTCCCTCCCAGTCCCCTCATGATGAGCTGTGAGCAGTGACCACCCCCTACAAGGGCTGAGAGGCCAAGCTTAGACAAATGCTCAACAACGACTGGGCAGGTGACATGGCCTTAGAGATGGCCTAAGGTGAGGTGATGGGCTGACAGGTGAAGTGACTCACCCACTTGTCCAATGTGAGTTCGGGACAGTGGGTCGAGGAGCTGGGTCTCCTGGGCCCTGGGTCCATGACACCATGTCAGGAACGCTCCCCTTTCAGGTAATTTCCACTCTGCGGTGGGTCCTAGGATTCCCTGCAAGGGTAAAACACTGTGGAGAGGTTAAGGAATATGACAAAACACACAATGTTCTCTCCTCACTCTGCTCTGGAGTCACTGGTACAGACTCAATGCAGGAAAGGCAAGAGGTTTTCTTCAACTCACCTCCCTTCTAACATAAATGCACTGAAGAAACTTGACACTGTTTTTCAAATCAGAGAATCCTAATCTGACTAGGATCAGTGTCTTCCAATTGTTTGGGGGACAGGGAAGACAAATGGAGAAAAGTGGATGCTTCTCCCCCTACTTTTTGACAAATTATTCCTGCCAAAGAATGATCCACATCTACCCAATTTACAGCCTTGATTTGATTTTGGAAAATAATATTTGAACACTCTTCAAAGAGTCAGCTTTGTTTTACCCCAAATAGGACCTTAGTAAGAAGGAGAGCATTTGCATTCTCATCAGCAATGAGTGACTTTGGGAAGAAGAGCACAGAAGCCCAGAGGAAGGGAAAAGATGACCTACATAGAAAGTGCTGGTCCCTCCTTGAGTAGGCGATTTTGCATCTCTGCCTTCAGTCCCTCTGTGCTCTCATTCAGGCACAAACAAAAATTCTCCTGTGAGACAGCCACGGTCCCATGCTCATTTCTGTGCCTGAGAGTCTGAAGCCTGAATAAAGGGCTTCAGTTGGTGTCATGTGAACCAAAATGGAATGTAAGTGCCATTCAGATCACACTCTGAAGAGATTTCAGCTGGGTGCACCACCCCCATCCTGGGGGACTCTGGCTGTGTGGCAGCAGAGGCTGTGCCCGAAGCTCCAAGGATACCCCCAGCCCCTCTGTGTGTGAGACCACCGGGAAGTCTTTTCTCCTGAAGCGAGTGGCGTCTGTGCCACCACTCCCGTTTGTGAGTCAAGAGATGGGCCTTGGGCAAACAAAAGGAGCCCCTCACTTTTGGGGATGGTGATTCAATCCTTTTAAGTTATTGCTTAGTTTACCTATTTTCACAAAAAGTCTCAAGGGATGAAGGCTGTAACAAGATGTCTAAGAATCTTTTAGAATATAGTTGTGGTTGGTTGGTGGGAGAAGTAACAGAGGAGAAAGACTAGCTTCCAAATTGAAGGGTAGAGGGTAAAGTGCCAAATTGTGCAAAAAAGAACACGAAAAGAACATGCATTGATAAAACAATAGTTTGGGGGGAAAAGCCAGAATTATACAATTTGATGACTGTGAGAAATTATACCAAAGCAAAGCTGAGACCATAGAAATCTCAGTCTTTTGAGAGAATGGCTGTTTCTGATGTTATTTGGTGATCTGGTGATTGTCAGGAAATAACTTCTTCAGGTTACAGAGGTTATTGTCACAGTCACTTGGGCCAGGGCCCAAACTCCATCCAGTGCGGCACTTAGGGCTGGCATTTAAGCACTCAGGTGGCCCCCTTCATACCTTAAACAGCCACACACACCCACGAATTATTTTCTAGTCTATCTTGGGGCCAAAGGAGATGAAGAAGAGAAAATAGCTTTGCAAAATATCCAGGTGATTTTTTGCTTTCTCTGGAAGCTCTCTGCTTCCAGACAGCAACTGCTGATTTTTCAAAGTGCAGAGTTCTTAGGTATCCAAGTACCACAGGATTGGAGAAAGTACTTGAAACCTATAGTGACGGTTTTCCCTTAAGAAGACATTTCAGAAAGATCCATCCAACAAATAACAATTAGAGGCCATTCCCTTCAAAGTCTAGTTTCAGGTAATACCATCTTCAATTGGAAATATCTTTCTTCAAATTCAGATCCAACTTTTGACTTGCTCGGTATCAAAAACCAGAGTTAGAGGGACCAGGGTTAAAACCTAAACTTATAATTAAGTGCTTAAAAAAAACCCCACACCTCTTTATGTGAAGTGAGGGCCGCGGGGGCTGGGGGAGGCAAGTGACGACATCCACACGGTCCCAGGAGGGATGTTCTCTCAAAATTCAGTAAACTGAGTTTGTCATTGAACTTCAGAACTGGTGGTCAGGTCGGCAACCCACCTGGTCTAAGCCCCCGGTGTCCTAGGGGGACTCAAGCCCAAAGGGACTCTTGCAGGTTCATATAGCTGGTGAGAAGCACAGCCAGGGCCCAGCCCAAATGCCCACTCCTACCCAGGGCCCTTGTGAGGACATCACACTGTGATCACACAGGGCAGCTACACAATACGCCTCACTGTTCTGGAGTTGCCTGGGAGTGACCTGGGAGTGAAGTGACACCAATGGCTACAAAGGTGAAATAAAACGAGCCACCAAGATGGGCTAATGGAAAGGGGCCTAGAAAGTTGTTTCCCTGGTTTGCCTGGTGATGAGAATCCCCTGGGGTACTTGTCAAAAATTAAAATCCCCAGACCCCTTCCCAGACCCTCTGCAAGGGGAGGGACCTGGGAGGCTGAATTTTTAACAAGTGCCCCATGCGAACCTCAGCAGCAGCAAGGCGTGAGGAAACTGCTTAGAAGGTGGGAAGGAAGAAAACTTGGCTTGTGACTGGGGGAATTCCTTTGCCATTTAAGAGGCCATGTACTGGCCCGGGAGGCTCAGACCCTTGGATTCCCAAGCTAAGCTGTGTCTTCAGCACTGGCCTAGGATGGGAAGCTCAGTGGAAGGGAACATATAACTCATAAAACCACCACAAAATAACACATGTCCTTCACTGTTCTCCGGGAAAAAGCCGTTTGATTGGCAAAGCAAAACTGCTGTTCAGACACATTTTAAATAGGGAAACTAGATGTACTTGGCTTAAATGCAATCAGATGCTGAAACCCAACAGGGGGAAAGAACCCTGCTGCTTGTCACCACGGCTAACAATGCAACGGAGGAAACCAGTAACTAAGCACAAAAATAACCTGGAGCTCCCAGGAGAGCCGCCTACTTGAGACAGGTGTGCACGATGGGTGGCCCCGCTGATGGTATGAGGTCAGATCCAGGTCACTGAGGGAGATGGGAGACCTGAAGCAGCAAGCGTGGGGCCCAGGGGAGGCCACTGGAGTGCGCCAGAGTCCGGAGGCCTCACTCCAGCTCGGCCTCCACCTGCTCCGTGTCAGAGCACTGCGACTTGTTTCGTTCCCACTGGCAGATGGCGTTGGCGTACTCCACCACCAGCTTATCCATCCACGTCAGCGGTTTGGGGAACAGCACGGAGCCTTCAAAGAAGCCCAGGTGACCCCCGTGCAGGGGCAGCACAAACATGACATTCTCCCGTTTCTCTGCAGGGCAAAGGCAGGGGTTACTGCTCCTTACTGAGCTCCAGGTGGCTGGGGCGCTTTACTCACAGGGGAAAGGCACCCAACCTCTGTTCCCTTTGCTTTGTTAAGTGAGGCAGGCTTTTGGTGGGACCAGCTTGGCTTTGGTGCAGAGTGGGCACCCAGGGGTCCTCGGAATTCTCCGTCCATCCAGGCTGCACCCAGACTGGGAGAGTCTCAGGGGAGAGGAGGGAAGAGCTAAGGAGGGGAGCCCAGGCATCAGTACTGCCACAGCTCCATGGTGACCAATTATCCTCCCCAATTCGTGTGACTGGATCACTTGGGGCACCTGGTTAAAATGTAATTCTGATCGAGTAACCTGAGGGTGGGCAGGCTCAGAGTGGGGTTCAGAGCATGTAGTGTCAGATTTAGTAGAGAACAAGGAAAATTCAGTGGAGTCAATGGTTTTCATTCCAGGCATTTATCTTTAAGACTGAAGCTTAACTGAAAGCTGCAAGCAGCACTAAAGGACACCCGGGCTCTCAATACCACCTGCTAACTGGCCATCCTGGGAGTTTACCTGGAGCTTGACTTTGTGAATCCTTAGGTTGGTCTGGCCAGGCTAGGACAGGCCGCCACTGAAGAAGACATGTGTACAGGGGGCAGCTAGGTTTGACAGGAAGGATCTATCTTCCCAAGGAATAGCTGACAGGGCCCCCTTGCTGGCTCTCGAGCTTTTTCTTGTCTCACCGTTTTTGGTTGCTGTTTTAGAAACTTGTGTGACAGTATTAGTGCTATGATTAGCACTTAGGGGTCCAGGAGATGAGAGTTGGTGCTTTCTTTCTCTCCTTGTTGCACATGTGGCTGGGTGGCCCTCAGCATACGGGTGGAGAAGGGGCCTGGACATAGCTCTGACCACATGATGTGCCCCCAACCCCCAGCCTCCAGTGCAGGGTGACAGCCTTGGCAGGCTGTGAGCCCTCTGGTGGCTACATCACCTCCTCCTAGCTTGGGTTCACGAGAGAGCCAGAGGAATACTTCCCCCTCCAGGTATGCTATGTTATTTACAAGAGAAAAGACAACTACACAGGACCGTGGAGGGTGCTGGGAGATGACGTTCTAGGGGTCTAAAATGGCTGAGAAATGACTGTGGATGCCCCAACATTTCCTGCTGCAAACCCCCCCCCC
>NW_022900919.1:18848060-18865778 GCF_012274545.1 Fukomys damarensis | reverse complement strand
AACATTTCCTGCTGCAAACCCCCCCCCCCACCTTTTCATCTTAGCTCCTTACCCAGCATGAAAGGAGCTGTTGCTTATATTTTTATCCTCAAACCACATGGGAAGCTGTCATCAGAGGTAGCAGAACTAACTGGCTTTTTTGTTTTGCTTTTCAGGTCAAATTTCTAGTGTAAATATCCCTCCCACTTAAGGGAACAATAATCCTTATTCAATAATTTCATAGAACACCATAAAAATCACCAAGATGGACACCAAGGATGGCCCGGTCTCCTGTACCAGGATTGGACTCCAGAAGGCTCTGCCCTGGACCTTCACAGCCCCAGAACATCAGAAGAGGCGGAGTAAAAACACTGCCACAAGTTCTTCCTCCACAGAGAGGCTGCCAGCTCAGGGAAAGTGGCAGAATTTTCTGGGGCAATTTGTTGAGTGCTTGGGGAGCAGTAGGAGAAAACACTTACCTGAAAGAGATTTTGGAATGGTTAGAAGACTTTCATGCACCAAGGGGTCATCAGCTGCGTTAACCAACATGAGGGGTACATAAATCTGCAATGAGAAAATAAAGCAGACTTAAATGATGGATTCCCCTTTCTAGCCCTACTGACTCAGGGCTCAAATTCACTACCAGACGTGTCTTTGAAGCAAAAGGAAGCTTGCTAAATAGGTGGGTGAAGGGCGCTTGGTATTCACCGGCAGTGGGATGAGTCGTAAGTGTCTCTGTAATCACTGTCAGGCAGCAGGCATGTGCAGGAGCCGCAGGGGACCTGCATACTCTGGTGGAGAGGGAAGTGCTCAGTGGCACTCACTGTCAAAATACTTCTGGTCATTTTCACAGCTGTCCAAATTAGCCATCCCTTTCAGGTGAAAGACTTTATCAAGAGGTATTTATATATATATATATTTGTTCAGTTAATAATGGGGTGGATGATGAAGTGCGCCCCACTCCAGACAGAGGAGACTTCCTAGAAGAATCTGAAGGCTGAACACAGGAGCAGGGTGGGGTGGAGGATACTGGGGCACTCTGGGCAGGGTTGCATTCAGGGGCCATTTTAGCAACACAGCTAAGAGTCTCCTTTGCACTTGTGTGTAGGTGCTCACGGGGGGCTCAGATGGTGCTGAACAGCCATACTGGGGCACGGGATGGCTCTGCTATCCTGGGGCTCAGACATTAGCACTATGCACCTTTGCACTCCCCAGTGGCTAAGCCTGGCCCAGAGCCTGGATAATGATGCTGAATGAGGACAGTTGGCTAAGATAGACGCAGAGCTGCGGTCACAATGATCTGCTCCTGCTGGGGGAATGGTGGGCCAAAGCAACAGGTGGACCTCGACAGGATAATAGGGAAAGTCTGTGTGTGCATAAAAGGAGGAGTTGTACAGAGACAGAATCAGAGATCAGCTTGGTGATGGTTCAGGTAAAAAAATATATAGGGATTTTGGGTTCACCACAAACAATACACACTGTTTATTATTGTAGCTGCTAAAAACTGCATCGATGAAAACTAGTCTATAGATGTGCTCCTCCGCATTGTGACACAGAGGACCTTGTTTTTACTCCGTGCTCACCAGAACTTGACTGGAATCTGGAGTTCAGTTTTAGGTACTGTGCTATGAAATGCACAATGGTCTAGGATGGTGGGAGACAGATGGTTCTCCCATGAGCCATGGCAGAAACCAGGAGGGAAAAACTGGGCGTTGTGGCAGGGTTGAGAGCTTTCGTATCGCCTAGGGAGCAGCCTGGCCTACCGGGCAGCTCTGCAGGGAGTGTATGGCAGGCACAGACTTTGCTTCAGTGAAAAATTCAAACCCAGCTAGACTGTGGCAGAGCTTCCACCAAGGAACTCAGGAGAGGTAGGTATCTGCTGGATGTGGGTAAAAGCCACAGGAAGTGACAGGAGACCTGAGCTGGTGCTGGCCACTTACCCTGTGCAGGTACCTCATGCAGCTCTCTTCCTCGTAGTACTCCTGCAGGGAGTTATAGCCGTGGAACTTCCTGGAACACACGGGGTGGAGGTGGAAAAGGACAGAACAACATTAGTTGTAAGATCAGAAATGAACTCACTGCCTTGGGTGAAAACATGCCAGCAGCCGAGCTGGGTGTGAATGCCAAGCTGATTGTACTAGCGCCCCGGGTTCTGTACTAAGATGGGCTCTATGGAGACGGCAGCATTTGGGGCGAAGAGCTCTGGCTTTGGCATCTGTGTTAAAATCCTAGCTCTGCCACT
This sequence comes from Fukomys damarensis, assembly GCF_012274545.1. NCBI lineage: Eukaryota > Metazoa > Chordata > Mammalia > Rodentia > Bathyergidae > Fukomys > Fukomys damarensis. The sequence continues at coordinate 18,863,557 of NW_022900919.1, read as the reverse complement.
TACTGGCTGTGTGACCTTAGCTAAGTGGCTCAACTTGTCCTCACCTCAGCTGCTCCTCTGTACACTGGGTCTAGAGATAGGACTGTCCTGGGAAGTGCTCTGAGATTTAGGATCCTGAGGTGCTTATTAGCACAGAGATTGATCCAGGCAATCAGTCAGTGTGTGCTCTTTATAGTGACTTGTGATGTCACATCATCTGAGACAGCGTAACACTACATATGACCACAGAGGAACTGAAATTCTAAGACACGTGCTAGAATTTCTTTTGAACAAAAGTTTTCCTGTTGGAGTCACTCACTGGACCACTGTGAACTGCAATGAAATACACTGGGACACAGTGATGAGACAGGGGCTCAGAGTCACAGTTCTGTGCACCCTCGGAGTGGTAATCAGGGACACATGCCATTCACCCGCACCTCTGGTGCATTTGCCTGGGAGTCTGCGGCTTTGCTCTGTGCTGTGCTCCAAGGCTGGCAAAGATCAACCTGAAGCTCCAATGCCAGGAAGTCCAAGGAAACCCAGCCAGAGCATCTCTGAAAGGCTCATTTCTTCCTGGCAAAGGGGAGGGCCTGGGTTCAGAATGGTGGATCTTTTCTGTTTTTTTTTTTTTTGGTACTGGGGATCGAACTCAGGTCCTTGTGCTTTTGAGGCAGGCGCCGGAACCACTCAGCTAAATCCCTGGTCCTGATCTTTTCTGTTTTGATGCCAGGTTCTAACATATGTCACCTCCTCTGAAGAGGTGCATTCTTTCACCTCTGATCTCCATTCAGCCAGCCTGGGAATGACCCACAAAGCAGAGGCTGGACCCTTAGGGGCCTTTTGATAGGGAGCAGGCTGCATGCAGAAATCCTCTCCAGGACCTCTGTCTTTGTGAAGTTGGTCCCCTTGTAGTCTTGGGAAAGTGTTCCCATTCTCCAGGGTGAGGGCTGCCAGAGCAGGTTATAGCCACAAAACTGCTAAAACTGAACTTGAATAAAGAGGGAGAACTGCAAAGAGATCTGAGAGCATTCTCTTTGGGGCTTACAAAACTGAGAAGGTGAACTGGGAAATTTAGGTGACTCTTTTTCTTACTAGACCTAGTAAGTCATACAGCCCATCTAAAAGCAAGGGGTAGGTATGATTCACTCTTATCTTCTCAACACACCTAGTTTCTATTTCCCCTGAGGAACTATTAACAGGCACATTTCAAGGTTACTGGGTGCAAGAAGGCTACTAAAATCTCACAAGGAAGAAAAGCATCAATCCCATGGCCTCTGTGGCTATCTGCCTATACCCTGGATAGATACAGTGGTACCTTGGTTCACGAACTCAATTCCTTCCATGACTGTGGGGAAAATGACCATGTTTGTTTTTGTGCAAAAAAGATAGACGTGTTTGTCACCCAATGCAGAGTTTGCAAACAGTTGCATTCATGAACTGAGGTATCACTGTTCTTGATCACTTTGGACATCATTTAAAGGTACTGAAGGCTGGGCATGGTGTTGCATGTCTGTAATCGCAACACTACAAAGGCTGAGAGAGGAGGCAACTAGTGAGTGAGACCCCGTCTTAAAGTAATAAAATTCAAAAGAGGGCTGAGGATGTAGCTCAGTACAAAGGGCACAGGTTCAATCCCCAGCACTGGAAAAAACAGATCAAATGTTTGTTCAATGAGCAGGATGGCCTTTTTTTGTTGTTGTTGTTAAAGAGAATGGTAAGTTCAGAGATCAGCTCTACCTGTTGAAGCTGACCTTAGTTAGAAACTACTGGTAAAAGGAAAGAAGTCTATCAGGGACAAGATCGCAGGCGCAGGTCAGGGAGGTAGACAGGGAACGAATGAAGTAGGGCCATTTGCATCTTACACACAGCAGAGTTTCCAGGCTCGCAAAGAAACAGGTTTCATTTGTCTTGCCTGACACATGGCTCTCTTGGTCTATCTTTTGGTTTTCTACTTTTGATAGAGACTTTGGGGAATACTAGAAATATTTCCACCTCCTTTGCTTCCACTGCAGAGGCAGATTTGTGTAGAATGTGGTCTTGTCCTGTGTGAGGCAGGACAGGTAGGGTAAGGACAAGGGACCATGAAGAGGGCACGCACACCTGGCTCCTCATTTGAAGCCAGCTGTGTGACACAGGATGTGTGGTCAATTCCTCTATTTCCAAGATGTTAGGATTTTTCTGTGAAAAGTTCTGTGTTTAGACACTGGACACTTTTTTTTTTCAGAAAGGGTCTTGCTTTGTAGTTCAGGCTGGCCTTGAACTCACTATATGCTCAGGATGGCCTCAATCTCACAGTGGTCCTCCTGCCTCAGCCTCCTGAATGCACCACCATGCCCAGCTGGACGCTTATTCAAAGGAAAAAAAAAGCCCTTATCACCAAGGTGGGCTGAGCAGAGCACTGGTGCGGTGCAGAGCTGGCCTATCCGTGGGGACCCACCTCATCACGTTGTCATCAATCTGTGTCAGGGACGTTGCAGTATAAAGTCTGCTCAAGTCTGTGTCCTCCAGGCTCTGGGGTTTCTTAACATGGTCTCCGAAGAGAGCGTGCCTAGAGTGAGACAGAAGCAAACAGTGAATCAATCACAGGCAGAGGAGAAGCTACTGTGGCAGAGCCGGGATCAGTGGCAAAAGCCAGGAGACAGTCCTGTCTCGAGGGACCGAGCCTGTGTGGTACCTGGAAACAGAGCCTGTTAGCTTTTAGAACAAGCGCCTGGTGTCTTGGGTAACTACAGTGAGATGAACCCCCAGACCGCGCTTTCTTTTCCAGGGCCATTTTTCAGTTCTTTGTGTAGTCTACATATTAGTCGTCCTCTGTCCAAGGAATAGGTGGCAAAATTTTTTTTTTCAGTCTAGGTTTTCTCCATAGCAGCACAATTCACGATAGCTAATTCTTGGAGGGGATCTATATGTCCATCAACAGATGAATGCATAAAGAAAATGTGTACTAATGTGCCATAAACAAGGATAAACGAGTCATTTGTAGGAAAATGGGTGTACCTTGAGACCATAATTTTAAATGAAATAAATCAGACATATAAGCTTAAATATCAGTTTCTCTTACTAAAGAAACCTTAAATATAAATAAAGAACAAAAAATAGATAATATGAAACAGGTAGTTCTTTTGCAAAAGGGAAGAGGACCAACAGATGGAGGGAGGAGGAAAGGAGGAGAGGGGATGAAAAAAGAGATGAGATGAATTATCTGCATGTACCAACTGCCCATGAGAAATATAACTGTTATGTACTGCAAGCATATACTAATATGAAAAAACAGTACTGAGAGTGGGCATAGTGGCCACTCCTGTATTCCCAGCACTGTGGAAGCTAAGGCAGTTTGAGCCCAGCACAGGTAACTTTGTGATTTAGCAAGATCCTGTCTCAAAATATAAAATAAAAAGGGCTGGAGATGAAGCTCAGCGTGAAGGCCCTGGTTCTTCAGAACACACACACACACACACACACACACACACACACACACGCACGCACACGCACGGTGAACAGAGCTGCTGGGAAGGGCACAAATGGCATGGTAGAGGTGGAGGGTGCAGGAGCTGCTCAATGACCAGGGCCAGTAAGGAGAGGCAAGGAGGAATGGGGGAGGTGGCAGAGAGTACAGTGGTGGTAATGGCACTGTGATAAAATCACATGGACCTTTGCAGGCCCTGCCCAGAGCACCCGATGGGTCCGTTTGTGGACGATGGAACGCAGGAGGCGCAGGACAAGTGTGAACGAGAAGCGGCTCAAGGCTCTGGCAGGCAGGTGCTGATGCTCTGCTCTGGGGCTGTCAGGACCCCGCTTGGTCAGAACCCCAAAGCCAGCACGGGCCACCCTAATGTCCTGCACAGAAGCACCCTGAGGAGGAGGGCCACCTTGACAGGGACAGGCCACCTAAGCCATAGGGAAAAGACTGGGGTAGAAGAGGTTTCCTGGTGTGGATTGACAGGATTAGCAATGCAGAGGGAGACTGCGCACGCTGGTAACTTAGCTCCTGACCACATTACCAGTGTGGTCGGCAGTCTGCACCACCCATCTTTTTTTCCTGGAGAATAGGAGTCCTGGCATTCGGTGGCTGTGCGCCCGTGTCTCCTGGGAGGATAGAAGGCCGTACCTGTGTGAGAGGATGATCTTCTTCATGTTGTCAGCCATGAGGAAGTTGTAGAAGCGCCGGCACTGGTCCCACTGCATGAAGGTCTCCTGGGCCCTGGAAGAACCACAGTGAGGTGAGAGGGTTGGCGTGGAGGGTGGACACCGGGACACAGGCTCCCCAAAGGGCCCACGGGGACAGACCCACCCTGATGACACTGGAACAGGGGCTTTGATGAGCAGCATTCACACCTCTGTGAAGGAGAAACCATAACCTAACAGCACTCCTGATACCCTCTTCCTGCCCAGCCTCTCTCAGTTACACAGCCTGCCAGAGGCTGCTGCAGATGTCACTTGAACAGTTCCTCCATGTGGCTGCCAGTGCAGGGAAAACCTAAAAAGAACTTTGGATGCTGACTGAGAGGCAGAGGAAAAGCACAGAATTTAATCTTTAAGTCAGCCTTTCTTTTAATTCACCTGAGGACACTGAAGAGACAGGGACACAGGAGAAGCAGCAGAGAGGCATTGATGCCCACAAGGCACAGCTGGCAGGGTGGTGGGAGAGTCTTTCTGCTGTCAGGCTGTGCCCGGTGGGCACACGCTAGCACGTCTGTCATGAGGGCCGGCCTCAGACCTCCCTGTGGTGGTCCAAGGAGGTAAGAGGATCCCCGTATTCCATACCCAAGCTTTGCCGCTGCCAAACCACAGCCAGCCTTGTCTATAGATGTCCTTACTCAGGTGCCAGGACTCCACCCATACTCGGCCATTCTTGTTGCCCCAGCCTCATGTCCCCACTTCGCACCTCCCCACCTAAGCAGGTCTCACTAACTCCTCTACCCTATCCTACCCTACTCACAAACGACCCAGCTCAATAAAATGGACTCAGACTCTCCTTTGAAGTTACTCCAGTAGGTCCCATCTGGAGCGCCCAAATTTGGGCTAGTGCTGTGTTCTTTACTGGATCATCGCCATTTACCCAATAGCTAACTGTAGCCAGGATTCTGCCAGCAGGGCAGGCATGATGAGTGGAGAGCTGCCCAGCCAGCCATGGTGAGAGCAGGTCTCAAGTCTGGCTTTGGTGGAAGAGACCAGAAGGCAGGTGGCCCTGGGCTCGGTGCACCCTGAAGCTCAGGGATGGAGATGTCTGCCTGGGGTCCACGTGATCCAATCAATAAGGGTTAGAGGACGGTGGCTGAGGAAAGCATTCAGAAGAAGCTGTGATGACACAAGGTATCATGACACACAGACTTCACAGATGACAGGTGGAGAACAGTCAGTGAGGGAGCCGGAAACTCTGAAGGGGGGGGCAAAGGACATCAGAGTTGCACGTGGCTATATACCAATGGCAGCACACAAGCAGAGTGTGAAAGATCTCAGAGGTATTGCGGGGACTGCCTGAGATGGAAAGGACCTTGTGATGGAGACCATGTGGATACGCAAAATAAGGTCAGGAGAAGCACAACAGAGCTACATGGTAAGAAAGCAGAGGTCCCGGTGTCTAAACACCCCAGGGGAAAACACGCAAAGAACAATTGGGTGAGAGCTGGCAGGTCAGGCGGGAGAAATACATTTCACATTTGAGACGCAAAGCATAAGATGGGCACGGGAGCCAAGTGCTTGACTTGGTTCTGTGTTTTTCACGACAGAAGGGATGGCAGGAGCTGCTTCTCAGGCCACTAGACGTGGCTGTCACAAGAAACCGGCTAAGGACTCAGGAAGAAGTGTGGAGTTCAGGGAAGAAGCAGCTAAGTCACGGTCATGGGGGAGGGACGGCTTTGTACAACCCAAAGGAACCCTTGTTGGTAGGAAGGCAGGTTTCAAAAATGACAGAAAGGATCATGATGGCTCCAAAAGGAAAAATATCTCTTGAGAGGTGGGAAGCTCTCAAAAAGTACTGCTGCCACTGAGGTCACTAAGGAGAAGAGGAGAGCAACCCCAAAGCCAGTATGCTTTCACCAGAACTCTTATTTGAGAATGGTAACTCGGATTTGTGAAGAGTTTTATGCATCCATCTACCTACCTATCCATTACCAAAATAAAACTCTCTTATGGTGTCTTCACCACTCCTAAGCACAATAAGTAATAACAAAATATTATCCATACTGGTTTCATAGCCATTTGTTTTGAACTGTTAAAATAAATTTATTTATTAATTTAATTTTATTTTATTTTTTTGGTTTTTTGAGACAGGGTCTCACTGTGTAGTTGAGACTGACCTGGAACTCACTATATAGCCCAGGCTGGTCTCGAACTCACAGCGATCCTCCTGCCTCAGCCTCCCGAGTGCTGGGATTACAGGCGTGTGCCACCACGACCGGCTAAAATAATTTTAAATAGGTATGGTGGCACATGTTTATAATCCCAGAACTCTGAAGCTGAGGCAGGAGGATCCCGAGTTCAAGCCCAGCACATGCAATTTAGCTACTTAGTGAGACCTTGTCTCAAAATAAAAAAACCAAAACAAAACAGGCTAGGGATGTAGCTCAGTGCAAAGACTCTGGGTTCAATCCTTACTATTGACAAAAAAATTTTAAAAGATGTTATAATTACTAAGAGTCCAAACAAACAGACATTTACAATTATGTCCAGAGCAAAGGAGCAGAGAAGAGCTGAGCCAACCCCTGCTGTGCTGGGCGCTGCTCAGAGAAAGCTCCATCTTGCTTTCCTCAGCTGTGCAAAATGAACACACTAAGTACTAACGAGGGATTAAAGTCAGAAGAGAAGGAACCAGGGAAAAAGTACATCGGATGCCCAAATGAATTAAAATCTCCTGGCCCCCAGAACACTGAGAATTGCAGTGCGACAGCCAGTGGCTTTCCTGTGGTCTCTGAGAACACACAGGATGAGGAGAGAGAAGCTCTGTGTGGCCAGGATGGGCCAGCATGTCCTGAAAGTGGACAGGCAACAAGAACTCTGTGAATTAAGAGCAGTGATGAATGCAGGCGATATGATCTAGGTGATATTAAAAGACACCCTGAAAACAACATACTAATAAAACCTTGAAATTAAAGTCCATGAAGTATTCTCCCGGGATGCTACATCACTGATGTAAGAACTACTTTTACTTGGGCAAGGAGGGCTTGGCCCATATACAATTACATTTAAAAAAAAAATGGTGGTAAAAACACTTCATTCTTAGCCAGTTCAACAGTGTTAAGTACATGTACACCGTCATACAACAGGTCTCCCAAATATTTTTCAATCTGTAGACCTGAAACTCTCTCTTTATTCATAAAATAGTAACACCTCATTTCCTCCTCCCTACAATCTTCCTTTTGTATGTATGTAGATACATTTTGAGGCAGGGTCTCATTTTGTAGTTCAAGCTGGCTCTGAGCTATGTGGCCCAGGCTGGCCTCAAACTCTCAGCAATCTTCCTGACTCAGCCTCCCGAGTGCTCAGAGTACAGGGGTGCACCACCATGCCTGGCTATTTATGTTTCTTTGAGAAAGAGTCTCACTGTGTAGTTCAGGCTCACCTTGAACTATGTAGCCCAGGCTGGTAATCCTCCTGCCTCAGCCTCCAGAGCACTAGGATTATAGTCATGTGCCACCAAGCCCAGCTAATCATATCTTTAAACATCTGCCTTCCTCTTTAATTTTAAAATACAGAACCTCTTATGTTCTGCATTTTTTTGTTTTAAAATGAAAGCTGCCTAGTTGGGTATGGTGGTGAATGTCCCAGCTATTCAAGAGGCTGAGGAAGAAGGATAGCAAGTTTAGTAAGACCCTGTCTCAAAAAATAAAAAGGGCTGAGAATGTAGCTCAATGGTCATGTGCCTGCCTAGCATTTGTGGAGGTCTGGATATGAATCCACCAAAGAAAGAAACAAAGAAACAAAGAAAGCTGCCTTGACTTCCCCAACTTGGTGCATCATAACTTCCTCCATCTCCTGCATGCTGGATTATTTCTAATTTGATGCTGGCCAAACCAGGACCAGCCCAGGCCCTAGGGATGGGGGTGCACAGACAGGCACATGGGCGGTCCTAGGCAGGCCACTGCTACGGGACAGGGTTCATGGCTCTGAGGTGGGATGGTAGAGCTTCTGGACCCAAGAGACCCAGGCTCTGGGCCGGTTACAGATGGCCTTTTGGGACAGAGGCCACTGCGAAGAGGCTGCTGCGACCCGCTGGCTCAGCTTGAGTGAGCAGGAGGAAAGCACACTGTGAGGCAGCCGGCCTTGTTAGCTCCATCGGGATGGCAGGATGGAGCTCTGAGATGGGCTCAGACAGGGGTAGGCATGGCCACCCACCAACCTTCCTTCCTTAGAATTTTTCCCTTTGAATGTCTTTTACAGGAATGGATTAGAATCAAGGAGTATGTACACAGCCTTTGATTTTTCTGATTAAAAAAATCAACAAAATAAAACCGACACAGCACTAAGGGCGAAGCATCTGGCTGACATCCTGAAAAGCTAAGTTCTTTCTTCATTTGGAGTACTGCCCACAGAATTTTACTTAAACTCACCCATTTTCCAGCTTTTGGCTCTGATACCAAATTACTGAGTATTCCAGCTCTTCAGCGGTAAACGCAGATTTGAGGAAGGCACCATATACCAAGGGACTTTATGAATGATAAGACTGCTCTTGTCACACACTCACCCACAGTGTGGCGTTTGCCCAGCAAAAGCTAAAGAGGGAACATGTACAACGCTTGGCAGGGAAGCGGCCCCTGGCTTTTGCCCATGGTGGGAGGCCCTGATGGAAACAATGGGACATGGAGGGGACACAGATCTACCCAGCCAGGAGCATTCCTGAATTTGGGGAGGTCCCATAAAGATCCACTGACTGGCCTGGGTGCTGTGCTGCCGTCCTCCCACTGTCCTCCCCTGGGACTGGGGACTTCCTCGGCACCAACCCAGCGAGTGGGCCATCTATTGCTAAGTGGTATCTGTTGGTTTGGGGCTTTATGAAATCATTCTATTGTCATTAAGTGCTGTGAGGGCCTCAGGCAAGTCTACCCTTATTTATGAACAAAATGCTTTGTTTTTTGTTTGAGACCCTGTCTCACTATGTAGTTGAAACTGACCTGGAACTCACTATGTAGCCCAGGCTGCTCTAGAGCTCACAGCGATCCTCCTGCCTCAGCCTCTCGAGTGTTGGGATTAAAGGCGTGCACCGCCATGCCTGGCAACAAAATGCTTTTAATTGTATAATGACTGTATTCCCAACTCTGCAGAGTAAAATTTTTGAGGCCTCCTTGAGAAAGATGCATTGATTTTATCTGAAACCAGACCAACAATGCTTTCCTTCCCTCTCTGTAAACTGTGTGTGGGCAGGGGGCTCAAGTGCCTTGCTCAGGGCTGTGCCCAATACTTAGGAGGACATCTAGTGGCACCAATCAGGGACTGGATTCATCTGCAGTCAGGCTGGGCCTGTGCACCTCCTTCTCCACCCGTCTGGTCACTACTCAGTGGATGAATTTATAATTAAGTGGGATTCTTCATAATGAAGTTTCAACTAATCAATTGAACCAGAGAATTAGGCTCTATCTGGCCACACGCAGTCCCAGGGCTGGCTAGCAGCTGTTCCTGCTGAGGAAACACGTTAAAGTCTGTAGACACTGTGTCATCTCAGGTTACTTGTGTCCCCCACCTCCAACTTTTCAGGGCCTAGTACAGGGGAGATGTCAGGGCAGGAGCCAGACTTTGCTAACTATAGCAGGCAGATGGTGGTTGAACTAAGGGGTGAGAAGCCAGAGGGCGGGTCTCTGGGGGTGGGTGTTCTTCAGACTCAGCTTGTAGGGATTTACCAGCAGTAAGAGGTCTCAGGCTTTTCGGACACTGCTGGGCCTCCATCACCCCAGTGCTGAAAGGGCTCATGGCCCTCAGTGTTGACCAGAAGGAAAAAAATGATACAGTACTAGTTTAAATTCATTCAGCACATCTGGCTAACAGGTTGAGGGGACCTGAGGTCAGGGCAGCATCAGTGCACATGACACATGGTGTCTCTCACCTGCCACAGGTGCCCATGTGATCTTAGCCCAAAGGTTAATTCTCTGTGCTCTAGAGAACACAACTGCCTCTTTTCCTCCTTCTTGCACAGAGTTAATGGGCAAGAGGTAGTCACATATATGAAGCTCTTTGAGGCCTTGGGAAAGGGCTATATGAATCACATCTGCAAAACACAGCCAGCTCAGGTTTCAGTTTCCTAACTTCCTGAGCCTTCCCTGACTTAGAATACCTTAGTTTGTTAATGGTGCTGATCATGTGCTCTTGCCAACAGCAGATGGCGCTACTAGAGCAAAATGAAATGAAGTGGTTGTCATTTTAAGATTTTGTGCATTTGGTGGTGGTGGCGGTGGGGAGAAGGAAAACAAATGTCCTACATCCTCCTATTTATCAAATCCAAGGCTCTCTGAACAGAGCCAACATTCACAGTGTGTTCACAGAAGTTGATTTAGGAAGGGAATGTGGTGATTCCCATTTTATAGGCGACAGATTGCTGAAAATCGTACCAGCTGCCAGGTCAGACCAAAGCAGGCCCCGTGTTTCTGGCTCTAAGCCATGTTCTACAGAGGCTTCAGGAGGCTGGCCCTTCGCTCACCACTTTCTAACCCCAGTGGCTGGGTAGGATAAGACTTTGGTTATTGGGTTCCATATGGTCATGAATAGGAAGTTGAGTATTTCTAGTTAAGCCATGTTCTTTCAGGTGGCTCCCCATAGTGACCACAGGAGGATTTCCGACACCTAGTCCTGGAACTCTGCAGCAGGAGAGACCACTGAGGTCACCCAGCTCAGTGACTGTTAGATGGCTGACACCGGAGCCACCTGTGAAAGGTAGACTCAACTCTCAGGCCTCAGACCGCAAGAATCAAACTCTCCAGAGATAGGGCTTCCAAAACTGAACTTATTTCTAATAAGATTCACCAAGTGATTCTTAACAAAACGAGACAGTCAAAGGCCAGGGATTTAGCTCAGTGGCACAGCGTCTGGCCGGCAAGCAAGGTCCTGAGTTCAATCCCCGCTATCAAAAAAAAAAAAAAAAAAAAAAAAAAAGACAAGAGTCAACAGTTCAGCAGAATGGCTGTTGTAATGCACTCATCTATTCACCTCCTTCATTTCACAGTAAATAATAATGACAAAGATAATAATTAACAAGTTACGTTCTAGGTGCCAGGCACTTCATATAAAGTAACTCATCTGGCCCATGTAAATAGTGCTAGGAGCAGGGACTTTTATTATTATCCCATATGCAGATAAGGAAAAGTGAAACCCAATCCTTGCCGCTGGAGTGAGGAAAAGTTTCATCAAGGAGATTTCTTATGTGTACTTTGGATACATTTCAACCTTCCTTTTAGGCCAGTTTTAAGCCTCATACGCAGAGGCTGATTTCTGGACCCACAGTTGCCTTTTGGTTGTATTGGCTTCAAAATGCCAGTACTATATATCTTTAGAAATACTAGAGATAGCCTCTGTCCATCAGAAAATAATGACAAGTTTGAACTGAGGAATGAAAGATACAGGTCTTATTAATTATATAGTCTGGCCTTAGACTGGATCATAAAGGATTTGTTTTACTTTCTTGTGAAACTTTGGATTTCTTGACAAGATCTGTAAGCGCTGGTATACCTATTTGTATTACAGAAGGCATTATTGTGAAGAGTGCATACAGGAGAAACTGTGGATGTATCTGAAGAGCCTGGACAGGTGTGTGTGAGAAGTGGTGACTCGAGAGATCTGGGACAGCAGTGACGGGAGCCAGAGCAGAAACCATGGCCTACTAGGACTCGTCCTGCAGGGGTCTGTTGGCAGAGAAAACTTTCCCCAGGAGGTCAGCTCCTTTGTGAAGGTGTCTGGGATGCCTATGAGAGATGGGCTTTTGAAGGTGAAGATGCTGATTAAAAGACTTCCACAGATCCCTTCAGCATCCCCAGGGGGTCTGGGTCCTAAGGCCTAGCGTGCAGACCCTGGTTTGCCAGTCCCGAGTTCTCTCATTAGCCCATGGTCCTGCCATACTCCTGAAACATGGACAGATTAAGTCACCTCACAGAGATTCCTCAGGGAAGCAGCAGCTATTAAACGGGCTTTGGCAGATTCAATTACAGACCTGGTCCTAAACTGCAGCTGCATAGCCCAGGTGACAGGATAATGTCAAGTATGATGCAAAAGCAACACCAGGTGAATCCAAGACTCAGAAACTTGTGCTCTGTCTGCCATGGCGTCACCCATGTCTGGTGTGTTGGGGCATTTTGATAAAACGCACAGTAAATGAAGGACCCGATGGAAGAAAGCAGTGCCAGCGAGTGGAGATGACTCACCTCAGTGCGCTGTACCCCTGGCACACACTGACACAGCACAGGACCTTTTCCTGGTTCGCCTGGGTCTCCCCTAAATACTTGCACACGATGTTACCCCCGAGACTGAAGCCCACGACGACCAGCTGGGTCAGGGGGTATGTCTTCCTGATGTAGTTCACCATGGCTCCGAACTCCCACGTGCAGCCTGCGGGCAAAAGGGTGACATCGCTCAGTCCCTTTAGGGGCAAAAAAATTTTGGAGAAAATGTATGCTGAGTGCCGATATATTAAAGGAGAGAAAAATAAATATGAGTATGTATCTGTGTTGAGAGAGTCAGAGAGACAGAGATAGACACTGTCCTTTGACTGCCTGGAGAGAAGTTCCCGGGTGCCACCCACCTCGTATTAGAGAACACAGGGCATCAGTAGTGCCCATGAAAGGAGATATCATGTACCACATAGTGTACAATGCTCCTTTAAAGGTGGGTCAGGAGAAACCCATCTAGATGCTCATGGGCACTGAATTGTATATTCGAGTGTGCATGAGCACATATGTTCACAGATACAAATAAAACCAAGAGCAAACCCCTTCGGGATTAGCATCTCAGGCTGCAAACTGGGATGCTACCCCATGTGTGCAATGATTCACGGTGTCAAGAAAAGTACTAAGTGGATGTTATTTACAGGATTGTCTTGTCAGTGTCGAGGACAGAAAGGAAGACAGACTTCAGCCCAGAGGGACGGCCAGGATGCTCTCTAGGCTTAGGGTACCATGTTCTTGGTGACATAGGAACAGGGAGCCCAGGGAGCAGATCCATTCAGAAATATTCAGAGGAGCGCTCTGAACAGATAGGGTGTCTGGGCCTGGTTAGCCCAGAGGAATTATCTCAGCTGGTGTCCCACACACAGCTGTTGAAGCCATGCAGTCTTAGCAGCCTTGCTAAGAGGCAGAGACTTTAATGGCCATATACAAGTGAAGGCAATCATCACATCCTTTCAGGTCCAAGCCCAGAGTCCAGGGAGCTAAATTAGAGTAAAATCTAATGGCGAAAGTTAGGGATCTTGCTGAGAGGTGTGTACCAAGCAGACTAGTTCATGCAAGAAGAGCATGGTCTTTCCATGGAAAAAGAGCACAAACTTCCTGTGGAAATGTGAGTTGGGATCTGGATACCACTCAGCAGTCCTGACATCCCTAACAGATTGGAACAGCTCCCTCCCTAGCTAGCAAGCTGTCTTTGGAGCCAAGCTGTCTACAGCTGCAGCAGGTCAGTTTGAGAGATGGGCACTTCTGCCCCCCCCCAGAAGCTGATTCCATGAGCTGGGGGCCAGGCCCTGGAATCTGCATTAAACATGTTTTTGAGTAGGTAACCTGTGTATATGATACAAAATTCAAATGATGTAAAAGATAAGGAAAAGAATAAGTTTTCTATACTCTCTCTCTCTCTCTTTTTTTTTTTTGGTACCAGGGATCCAACTCAGGTCCTTGTGTTTGCGAGGCAGGTGGAGGAACCACTGAGCTAAATCCCCGGCCCCCCTTTTTTTTTTAATGCCAGAGGTAGCATATACATTGTTTAGTATCTTGCTTCATCCTTCTAAAATATGTCTTGGAAACCATTATGTATCAATATACATAAAACTGCCTTACTCAGGGCAACCCTATTCCCCGCTTCTGTCTCTTTTAGCCAGAAGCTTTCTCTTGATAAATTTTTCCTACTTTTAAAAAACTGCCTTGTTCTATGTAGGTATGTTTTTTGAGACAGGGTCTAGCTATGCAGTTCACACGGGCCTTGAACTCACTATATAGTCCAGGCTGGCCTAGAAATCTTGGTGATCCTCCTGCCTCGGCCTCCTGGGTACTGAGATTACAGGTATGTGCCACTGTGTCTGATAGAGTTCTCTACCAGACAAAATAGCCCCAATGGTCCTACGTTCTAAAATGGCTCCTGCCCCTAAAATGGTTCCTGTTTATGGGAAATGAGCCGCTGGAGGGGGGGGGTAAAACCTACCCCCTCTGGAGAAGTAAAACCTACCTTGTTGCTCTACCCTGCTACCCATAGGGTCCTCCCCTTCCAATCACCTGCCAAAAAATGTGCTATCATTGATTTTTTGCATATTTACACAAGGGTACCACTGTCCAGGGCAAGATGAAGAATATTCTTAACACCTCCCGAGGCCCCTCAAGCTTCTTCCCAGATGTAACTCCCATACTTTTGATTCCTAATCACAATCTGAAAGCCATGGGAGCTCCTGGGACTTAGAAGGTGGCAGAGGATGTGTAAGACTAAGAAAACCAGGGGCCAAAAGCTGCTCCCTACAAACATTCTAAGACCCGGGCATCACGTGAGACAGATGCATACTCTTTCTGCAGGGAGATCTTAGAGGAAAGCAGAGGTGGGGCAGCGGGCAGACCTTCAATAAAGATGAGGAATCAAGTGCATCCTGGCCTCTCAAGGGTACTGCAGTCAGGCTGCTGAAGGAACAAAAAGCTGGTCCAGAGGGAACCCTGGCCTCTTAACTGTGCAATTGAAGGGCCAGTCTTTCATCCCTACTTAGGTCAGATTCATCCCATTTCCCCTTTTCTCAAAAGGCAGTAATGGGCTGTGTTTCAGGTGGGAGCTGGGATGTAAAAGAAAGGGGCTCCAAATGCACTCAGCAGGTATCATAGCTGCTCAGTCCCACAACAAATGAGAAGTCAGAAATGCCATGAGTCTGTTCACCCCCCTCAGGTCATAGGGAATCCTAAATACGGGCCTTCGAGGAGCAGCCTGGCCTCATGGCTCAGTGAAGGGGCTCTGTGGTTGGGTCCCAGGCCTACCACTGAGTGGTTCTCATGCTCCCAACCTCCCTCTGATGACAAGTAGGACAACAGACACAGAAAACAGAATGGGGTCTGCGAATAGGTACTTTCAACAAATACCCCAGATAACTTTTTATCCTGAGGGGATTTTGGGAATTATTGTTACCTTGGGCAAATTACCAAATGCTCTGGATCTGTTTCCTCATCTGTTAAATAAAGGTAATAACAGTAAATATCTCAGAATTTGGAGAACTGAGTAAGGTGAACATTAGATCAAAGTCTAGAACATAGGAAACACTTCTTTTTCCCTTTAAAAATATAATTTAGGAGCCAGGGATTTAGCTCAGTGGTTCTGGCACCTGCCTTGCAAGTGCAAAGACCCAAGTTGATACCCGGTACAAA
>NW_022900919.1:18766089-18843465 GCF_012274545.1 Fukomys damarensis | reverse complement strand
TATATAAAATTTATATATAATTTATGTAAACCTATACACACAACAGCCAAAAAGCAGAAGCAACCCACATGTCTGTCAGTAGATGAGTGAATAAACAAAACGTGGCAGTCACACAAAGGAACAGCACTTAACTTTAGGAAGGAGGGAAATTCTGATATATGCTACAATGGCCAAGCCTTGATATTTATGTAAACCTATATTCACAACAGCCAAAAAGCAGAAGCAACCCACATGTCTGTCAGTAGATGAGTGAATAAACAAAACGTGGCAGTCACACAAAGGAACAGCACTTAACTTTAGGAAGGAGGGAAATTCTGATATATGCTACAATATGGCCAAGCCTTGAGGACATTATGAAAAGTAAAATATACCTGTAACAAAAAGATGAAGACTGTAATTCTACCCATGGCTGTCAAATTCAGAAACAGAAAGTAAAATGGTGGTTGCCAGGGAAGTTAGTTGTTGCGTAGTGGTTACAGAGTTTCCGTTTTGTAAGATAAAGAGTTCTGCAGATTGGTTGCAATGTCAGTGTCGGGGAGGGGATTTAGCTCAGCAGTTCGGTGGCCTGCCTTGCAAGTGCAAGGACCCAAGTTCAATCCCCGATACCAAACAAACAAACAAACAAACCACAACAATGTCAGTGTGCTTAATACGCTCGAACTGTACACTCATAAATGGTTAAGGTGGTAGTTTATATGTATTTTACTATGATTTAAAATGTCACTTAAACAAAGACTTGCAGCTTAATACTTGAAAATGCCAATCTAAATTTCTAGATTTTTCTCCAAGGGATGCTCTTCAACCTGGGGATCTTGTATAGCAATAACTACTCATGCCTGACCCTTCCCAGACTTTGGAAATCAGAACAGGATCTGGGTGTGGGTTCTTCTAGGGGATCACCAGGTGATTACAGTGTGAAACTGGGTTGAGAACCTCTGATCTACAGAACAAGGTCTCACCAGCTCAGATTAGCATGAGAAAGCATTTTTGATGCCCTGACTGTCCCTCTGACCATCTCCACTCCCTGCCCTTTCTACTTGCAGTAAGTATCCTTCACAGATGGGGGCGCCGCTCAGCCTTCTGGAAGCATCTGAATCAGAGTTACTAGCCTGGTGGTGCCTTTTTGAACATTTTAAGGTGCAGAGTTACTGAACTACAACCCCTGCTCACAAAGCAAGGTTTCTGCAAGGGGACCAGTCCCTGTGCAACATAACCAGGCACCTCCTCCAGACCAAACAAAACAAACTTTAAATCTCTACAACTGCCTTCTAGTAATATTTCTTGAAAAGAGTGAATCAGAAAAGCCATGTGGAATAAAATCTCACTGTAAGAACAATGCTCCGGCACAGTGGTCCTCCAAGTGTGGTGCCTTGAATAGTTCTCATCAGCTTCGGGTTTTCCTGACAATTGTTCAAAATGTTCATCCTCGGTCCTGCTCCAGACTTACCCAATCTGGAACTCTGGAGGTGAGGACCAAAGGAAATTTAAAGAGCCCCAGACCTTTGATTCAGTAGGTCTGGGTGGGCTCAGAATTCATATTTCTAACATGTTCTCAGGTGACGCCAATATTGTTGGTCCAAGGACCATGTTTTGAGAACCATGGTCCTAGCTGATGGGAAATTTTCTGCTTCTTTTGTTTATTTTTCAAGGGGAATTTTAAAAAATGCCTCATGGTATTCATACTAAGAAAATTCAGATGGGTGCCATGGTACATGTCTGTAATCCCAGTTACTAGAGAGGCTGAGGCAGGAGGACCGACAAGTTGGAAGGCAGAGAGGCAAGGCCCTATATCAAAAAGATATAAATAAATAAGTAAATGTCTGGGGGGATGTAGCTCAATGATAAAGTGCTTGCATAGCATGCATAAGGCCCTGGGTTCAGTCCCCAGCATGCCAAAGAAAGACAAAAGAGGAAAGGAAAAAAGGAAGGAAAGGAGGGGAGAAAGAAAGAAAAGAAAAAATAAAATCAAAATGATAATTAGAAATCAATTTTCACTGTCCATGTTAGAAAGGATTGTTGACAAGTTGACTGATATCCAGGACGGGAGAGGTTGTCAGTGTAGATCCATTCACTGCTGAGTACGCACACTGGTATAAGCCTTGGAGGGCAATATATATATTAACATATACTGATTTTGAAATAAAATTCTTGGGCCCAGCAATTCCACTGTGACTTTATAGTTTGACATACTTGCACACGTGTACAAAGATATATGCACAACAATGTTCCCTGCAGTACAGTTTGGAAACTACCCACATTTCTACTTAACCAGGACTAGTTAAATGAGGAGGCCCTGTAGTCCTGTCTGTTGACACGGAACAGCTGAGCCCTCTTAGTGAGGGGTGAGGCCGAGGGTAGGACCATGGGGTGTGGGGAGGGCACCATCTCCTGTGTAGGGTTGGGCTGGAAGGTACGAATGTACGTACTGACAGAGGATTTGCCGAAAAACTGTGTGGCACATGTTGCCTTTCTGAGGATAGGTCTAGTGGGGAAAGAGACTTTGTGTCATTCATTGTACCTTGGGGTAATCTGAATGTTTTTCAAATAAAAATCTTTAATTTTCATGGCAATACAAATTTTCAATAAAAAAATCTTCAATAAAATCCAGCCAATTTAAAAACCTAGCCCCCACAAAAAAGAATAACAACAACAAAATTTAAATCTTTATGTCGCCACCATTTCCTTGGGTTTCTGCCTAACATCTTTATGTTTTGCTCTAACATCAAGTGAGCCTCTACTGGATTATAAACTCCATAAGGTAAGGATGTTCTTGGTATTGCTTCCTGGTAGACCTGGGAGGCCAGCTGCTCAATGGACACTTAGCCACATCACCTAAATGAATGGATGCACTGTGCTCCAGGCTCTCTGCTAGGAGCTTCCACACAGACAAGGAAGCAGACTGAAAGACAGGAAGTCACTTGCCTTCCTTTCAAGTGAACCAGTAAGAGTGCTGGACTAACCCTCAAACCCAAGTCCTTAGCCTTATATCACAAATCTACCTAAGTAACAGTACTTCGGGGTTTTCCTGTTTAACTATTAAAAGTCTCACTTCTCCCTACCTGATTCCTATTAGACACATCCATCTATCTTTACTCAGTTTAGAGACTAAATACTTGAGTCCTGGAGCAGATGTTAAGATGTCACTGGGGCAGTTACAAAACTCAGATTTGCTATACTGCTGAAGAACTATTACAGCTAATTGTGTGGAGGGCACTTTGGGAGCCTCCTCTCAATGAAATCTAAACACATCTGATCTGGAGAAAAGGCCAGCCCTGCCTAATGCTGGACAAACTGTTGGGTTTTCTGTGAAGAGTTGCCACCTGTCCCCAGGTAAGGGAAGGGCAAGGATAGGTGTGCCTGCCCAGATCCAGAATGGCGCTGGGTCTCCTGGGACCACCACCTGAGGTCAGTGGCCAACACCCTCTTTGATTTTGGCCTCAACTTGTTCAACTAAACACTATAGTAATCTATTTTTTAATACTAGGGGATTTTAATGAGGTTCTATGTAGTTAATCCTGCTTAGCGCTGATGAGTACTGATAACAAGATTAGATATCTAATCTTACTGTAGCTCTTCAAAGACAAGATGAAATCTGAGACACTAGGCTGGTCTTGGCAAGACGAGGACAGGGCTGTCTTGGGAACTCAAACTGCTGAGATCACGAAAGACCTCTTGCCTTTTTCTTCAAGCCCTTCAAGAAAGACAAAGCAAAGACCTGCAGAAAGTGACTATTTCAAAAGCCATTTCCCAAATGACATTAGCATGACTAAGTATACTAAAATACAGGGCTCAGACAGTTGCTGTTCCTTGTGGGTGGAAACTCTGAGTCATCTCTGGAATCTCCATGCCAGGCCCAGGCCTGGCACTTGGTGGGTGTGTCACAAAATGTTAAGGTGGATAAAAAGGAAGTGTGATTCACGAGGAATGAAAGTACACAGTACTGGCTGGCCAGTGTGACTGGGGCGGAGGGCAGGAAACAAGTACCCACTAAGTTTAATCTAAGAGAAAATATGGTCAGGCTAATGGCATGGCTCACTTACAGGTGGGCGGTGGTGTGTGTGTGTGTCCAGCAGCCCCTGCTACTTCAAAGTAAAAATATACGAGTCATTTCTTAAAGCTAAGGGGAAGCTCCTGCTAAGCTGAGTCACTCAGGAAGAAAATAGCTGTAGAAATCAAGGGAGGGTTCCTCTGCTCAACACATCAGTTCCCCTTGTATCTGAAACAAAACGTGTACTATTTAGCCTTGTTTCCCTGGGTGCCCTCTGATAGGTGAAGGCAAGCATTTGGACCTCATCCTGAAAGCTCAGAACCTCTGCTCCTCCACATCCTGCTCTGGCTAAGACTTCCCGCCACATTCCCTGAGGTGCCCAGCCTGACTCAGCAGAGTCTTGCCAAGTGTTTTACCAGGATGCCCGACCGCTTGCAAATTCACCACCTTCACTTTCAACTTCTCTCTTCCTTCACTCTTCTCTCCTCCTCGCTTCCCACTGTGTCTTCTGCTATTATAAGAACTGACCATTTCATGCAGAGGCAACACAATTCAGAATTGTCAATCGGAAACACGTCTGCAACTCCTAATGGAGAGGTGTTTTGGATCCCGGAAAGTCTCCACAGCGTAGTGCAGAGGGGATGACCACACATCCTTGTTGGTCTGTGATAGTCCTGGAATTTGTCTGCTGCTCTGAGGTGCTATTTGGTTCCCCTTTACTCTCAAAATGTCCTGGGTGGGGTGCTAAATCACACAGTCACCCCAATACAGGTCCTCAGTCCTTTGCAAAGCTAGAGTGCTGATTTCTAAGCAAGGCAGTATTTTGTGGTCTTACCTTGAGATTCCAAGAAGTACTTTACAAGACAAAAACCTCCAGTGTTAAACTGGATTGGACATTAAAGATCTCCTACTCCTCCGAGCATCAAAATAGATGCTGTGGTTTCGAGTACTTCCTCTCAGCTTCTTGTCCAAAGCCAGAAAGTCAAGAGTTTAGAGATAAGAGCCTATTTCATTCAATTCAAACCTAGAAGGAAAATCATTTTAAATTGTTTGAACCCATTTTCAATGCCAAAATGCCTCTGATTGGTGTTTTATCAGAGAAGGATGCTAAGTTCTTTGGAGGTTCGTGGTCCTAAGGGACTCAGACAAAGGCAGGTGATTTTTATGCCTTTTATCTGGTTTGGAAGAGATTTATAAAACATCCTAGATTTTTTTTTCTCTTTGAATCAAGATTAAACTCATAAGAACCTTTATTGCCTGTCTTTTAATTTCCTAGTCATAAGACTTCAAGACATAAAGATGTGATCCAGAGGCCAGAATAATTACTAGCTGGGAAATTCTGGCTTTCCGCTCATCCTGTGACTGCTGGATTTGATCCAGCTACAATTTCTGTGAACAGCAGCACTGAGCTGCTGGGGTACAAGGCACTTAGCTAAAGACAGACAGAAGGAGCAGAATGCTTCCTGAATTTACTGGCCCGCTACAGTATTGCTGACAAAAGCACTCACGTTCCCAACACCGCCTGAGTTAGAAAATCAATTAAATCATAAAGAGTAAGCCAACATGTCTACTGCTGCAGCCTTCCAACAAAAGATTAAGCTCTCTATAATAAATACACTTCAAAAACATCTTTGAAACTTCTCCATCTTCGTTCTTTTCCAAGTGTTCTCGATTGATCACATTCACATGATAGGGATGGCCACTTGGCTTGATCCAGCATAGTACTCTATTTCAATAATAAATTACAGTTTGATAAATTCCACCCTCATGGGTGCTACTAGTCATCCTCACAGATATTTTCATCTTGGCCAGAACTTTGCTAGAATTAATCTTAAAGAATTAACACAAGGGCTGGGAAGGTAGCTCAGTGGTATAGCACTTGCCTAGAGGCCCTGGGTTCGATCTCTAGCACCACGAAACAAAACAAGACAGAAAGAGAGAGCTGATTCTGAATATGAAGCCAGAAACTTTGAGCTAGAAGTGTGTGGCCCAACCAGATCTGGCCTGGAGACTCATCCTGAAACTCAGGATGGACTGGAAAACAGCCATTGCAGCCTTCAAAATAACTACATGGCCTGCTCAACCCTCAACAGAGCCATAACCCAAGCCAAGTTCAAAAAACAAAAACAAACCCCAAAGAATTCTCAGCTTAACAAAAACAGGGTCTCCAACTGGTCCTTGCAGGAATTCAACAGTTCATATGAGGTCAACTGTGAAGCCAAGGTGGAGGCAAGGTCATTTAACTGTTCACATAAACCTATGCCTTTTCTCTTCCAAGTCGGCTTGCAGAAAACACAGAGTGAAGGACTAATAGAGATACTAATTGTTGTCATTTTCTGGTACTTGCTGGGCTCTATGCCATCTGATTTTATCTTACTGCCAATTTTCCCAGCAGCCCTACTCAGCTCTCTCCTCCAGGTACTTGGTCCCCAAAGCATAGGCTCTTGTTTTGTGCTGCACAGGCCTTTCCTGAGCAGACCTCTCTAAGTAATGTACCGAAGGCAGGAGATTAACAACCAGTAATATAATCCTTACAGACTGAGATCCAGTCCCTATCCTTGAAAAGGTTGCCATTAATAAATACTTTTGTTTGTTTGCTTCTTGAGACAGGGTCTTGCTACGTAGTGTAGGCTGGCTTTAACTCACTATGCAGCTCAGGCTCACCACAATCCTCCCACCTCAGCCTCCTGGTGAATACTTGACAAGCCCAGTGAATAAGCTTAGAATGATCATGGCTGTGCACCCCTCCCTACTCAAACTAGATGGTGGATACTTGGAAATTCTGGCTTTCACTTCATTCCTTGGCTGGTGGATCTGATCCAGCTACAGTTTGCTCTGAACACCAATACTGGGCTGTTGCTCAGCTGTTCTTTCTCCTAAAGCTGGGACTTGAACTCATACTGTCTTTTCATTATAGGTGCTGGCCCCATGAACATCTGGAGGATGCAAGAGCAATGAAAGGTCAGAGACCAAACCCATCAGGACCATTTTTGTGGCACTGAGAGGCTCTCGGATACTCTTGCCTTCAATCTGAAATGTACTCAAGCTGGGCATGATGCATACATTGGGAATGCGGAGGCAGGAGAACTGCTGCAAATTTGAGGCCAGCCTGGATTATATAGTGAGTTCAAGACCAGCATGAACTGCATAGTGATACCCTGTCTCAAAAAACAAAAACAAACAAACAAACAAACAAACAAAAGTACCTGTCTGGGAGCTACTTCCTATTTCCTTAGAAGGAGGAATAGGGACTCTCAGATAAATGATGAGATTGCTTGGGGTTCAACACCTGTGTCACCACTCAGCCACTTCGTGATCTTTGATGTGGAACTAATTATTCCACATTGTGAGCCCTCAGTTTCTTCAGCTGTAAAAAGGGGGTGGGTGACTGATTTAATATGTCATCTAAAGTACTCAGGAGAGTAGCTGGCACATAGCAAATGCCACGGAAATGACAGCTATCAATAAGAACAGTAATGTCTACTACCACCAAAGTAGGACAAATCTTTCTACACGTGCAAATATCCTTCTGTTCCTCTATACCCTAATGGATAGTATCCCGCATAGGAAATGAACACTACAACCGAGGTGGTTCTGAGTTGGGGAAATAAAAACGTAGTCTGAATGCTTGCTCTGCTGTTTAACATGACTCACAGCAAGGCACTTCATGTCCCTAAGCCTGTGAAGCGGGGAGACTAGTCTCAATCCTCAAGGAAATAAAGGTCAAGGGAAGTGACACATGTAAAGCCCCGCCCATGCCTGACACATTCACGAGTGTCCTGAGGATCTTCCTTAATGAATTTATCTTTTCAAGGCAGCACCGAGGGTTCTAAGAATGCATCATTACCCATTTAGGTGATTCTTCTGTGCAAGAAAGATCTCTTCACAACCATTTCTAATCATTTTAGCGAGGGTGGTCAGAAACAAGGAAGTACTGCTTATGTTGTTTGGAGCAGAGTTAGTTTGATAAGTGGGAAAAAGCTTTCATAATTTTCTCAGAAGCCAAGACTGGAGAGGGGCAGATATGTAACAGGAAAAGAAGAGTGCAGGATTCACGGCAAGGCCTTCTCTTGTTCTCTTCTGGTCATGATCACTATTTTTGCAAAGGAAAGACTCATGAGACCATCAGGCACATCTGCTTGAGATATGCTCGTTTGTAAAGTGTTACCTTTCGAGCACACACCACCCTTTCACAGCTATCACCTGGGGCTTCATTTGGGCAGCAGTAGGTAGTCTCTGACACAGAGAGGATTTCTGTGGGCTGAGCTGGATTCTGGGCACTGGGGAGACACAGGAGGGCGCAGGAAGACCACCTGCTCTCATGGAGTAAATGGGAATGGAGAATTAGGTGGAAGATAAAAAACAAATATTATGAAAACAATTGCATACCTTCAAATCTTAAGTGACTTGAAGGACATCAATGCAGGGATTAGGCAGGGAATGACTTGGGGGTGCAGTAAGGCCACATTCTATGGGAAAGAGCGAGAGAAGGGCTCTCTGAGAAAGTGACATCTTGATTGAGGCTCAAATGACAGAGGGAAGCCAAGTGAAAGCCACATATGGCTGAAGAAACAGGTCTTAGGCAGACCTGAGACCAGCAGGCCCTGGAGTCTCTCTGGAGTTTGGTGCTTGCCATGGCCAGAACTCAGGATAGGACCAGGTGGCCTGACTCGTGGGCTCTAGCATGTCCTGGGATCCAGAGTTCCATCAAGGCCCTTCCAGTTACCCTCCATGGAGGAGGCTGACTTGGTGGGGGGCCTGATAAAGGCGAGGGAAGGAAACTTAAGAGGCCTAAGAAACCTATCAGCCAACTGCAGCATTTGGACCTGACTTGGATCCTAGATTGAACAAGCTACAATTGAAAAGTAAATAAACGTGGGAACTGAACAGCTACTGAGAAGTATTATTTTAATTGTGATGATAACTATGGTGCTTATGTTTAGGTTACAGACTGAACAGCGGCCCTCAAGATTCATATGAAGTCCAAACCCCTCAGACTGTCACTGTACCTGGAAACAGGGCTTTTAAAGATGTAATTAAGTTAAAATGGGGTGGTCAGGGTAGGCTCCAATCCAATATAGTTGGTTTCCTTTAAGTAGTGGTTAGGATGCAGAGACACAGAGGGACAGGACCACATTCTGAACAAACTAACACAGTGGCTATCTACAAGTCAAGGGGAGAGGGCTGGGAAGAAACCAAACCGGCCAATATCTTGATCTTAGACTCCTAACTCCATAAATGTGAGAAAATGCATTTCTGTTGTGTAAGCCCCCCAGATTGCGGCATTTTGTTTTGTCCTAAATAAATTAAAACAGTTTATAAAGAGTCTGTGTGTCACAGTGATACACACTGAGATAGTCACAGGGGATGATAGGCTGATTGGGACTTGCTTCAAAATAATCTGTGAGAGGGGACATGGAAGGGGGAGGTTTACAGAAGAAGTAAGAGTGGCCATAAGCTGAATAATTACTGAAGTAGAGTGATGGCATGTTAGGATTTATTCTGGTTTATTCTACTATTTTTCCTACTTTCTGCATAGTTTGAAATTTTCTATAATAAAAAGTGGAAACAAAAAATCAAAACAAAACTAATGAGGAAACATAGGATAAGACCTATGTCCACGGCTTTGAAAACCTTGGTTATACTACAGGTTCCCCATGAGCTGGGCTCTGAGCACTGTTGGGTCAGTATGGACTCACTGACCTACACAAGGAGAACTAGAAGTTCTTTATGGAGACGTGGAAGAAGATGCCATGTCCCCAGAAGAGAAAAGTACTCTCCAAGTTAATTTATAAATTAAAACCCTTACTTTAAAATTGGGATTAACTGTTCTAGAGTTGGCCAATACCTACTTTCCCTTCCTGGGATCTCTACCCTATGGAAGGTATAAATTGCGGCTATCATTTCTGGGCAGAAGCTTCAAGAGCCAGTCTTTTTCCATGCTCTGAGAGGCTGGCAATGTCCAGCTGGTGTCTGCTCCTGGAGCCTGGTTCCTCATGTGAGGAGGCAATGACGGGGACCCAGAACTCCCAGCTATGCCATGATGGATGTGGAGAGGGAGGCAGAAAAAAAATCTGTTTTTAAACCACTGGGTTTTAGGAGTTCTTTCTATAACATAATCTACTCTTTCCTGTCTGATACAGAAATTCAATGCAGAACTTGACTGAATAATCGTATAATTCAACTGAAAGAAAAAGGCAGGGAGATAAGAGAACATTCTGAAGAAGCAAGTAGACCTTATCACAAAGCAACAATAATTAAAAGTTAACAATGAGCCAGATGTGGTGGGCCAGGTCTGTAATCCTGTACCTCTGGGAGGCCAAAGTCAAGCCCAACCTAGGCAACTTAGTGATTTATCAAATCCTGTCTCAAGGTAAAAAAATAAAAAAGGGGCTGCTTATTGTAAGGCCTTGGATTCAATACCCAGTACCACAATAAATAAATAAATAAATAGGAATTAATGATATTGAACATAGAAATAAACCTTCACAGTTATGTACATTTGTCTTTTTTTTTTGGTACTGGGGATCCAGCTTGGGACCTTGCAATTGCGAGGCAGGTGGCAGAATCACTGAGCTAAATCCCTGGTCCATATGTACATTAGTTCTTATATTAAAAAGTCTATAATATGCAGCTAACACACTAAGGAATTTAATACCTATTAACTGTGATAAAAGTTTTTCTGTTCTATGATGTTACCTTGAGCTGCCTCAGTTTACCAGGCAAAAGCTACAAACCCAGGCTTTGCTTTAACATACGAGACCATCTTGTTTAAGGGAGTCTGATCCTTATTCACCTGTCCAGAGAACTATTTATTAAAACAGGTCATTTTAAGTCAACATAACACATATCAATAGCACCTAAGGAAACACTAGTGCTTTCTCTCATTAGTGGCTTCTGAGCTACCACGGATGTTTTACATTTTAGATCTCATTAAAGTGTCTGAATTCTAAATTTTCTAACTCTTCAGGGTTACATCTGGCTGACCTTATCCCCTAAAGATTAAAAGATGCACTTCAACAGTTAAAAGATGCACCAGTATATAAAAAGCTAAGTAGCACGGCTAGAAAAATCACCCATCTTGTCCAGGTCACCTGTCTTTCTTTAAAATCACTACAGTATAACAAACTATAGGAATTTACTTCTGAAATTCCAAGGAAACAAATATGTAACAAGAAACACAAATAAGGGAGATAAGAAAAATTACTTTTTAATACTGGGGGGCTAAAGCTCTTCCTAGATGGGCCTACCTCCTCCCCATTGATTTTTTTGTGCTTAGATTTAACATACTGGTCCATACTATCATTATTGTTGTTATTGATTTTAGTGATACTGAGATTGAACCCTGGGCCTTTGCACTGGGCTATATCTCCAGCCCTTTTAAATTTTTATTTTTATTTTGGGACAGGCTCTTGCTAAGTCACTAAAATGCCTGGGCTGGGCTTGAACTTGCCATCCTCCTGCCTCAGCCTCCCCGAGTACTGGCATTACAGGTAGGCACCATCAGGCCTGGCTTACCCTATGCATGCTCTTGACAGGAATGCTTTTCTGTTCAGCTTGTCCTCCCAGAGCCTGCTGCTCTGTCCAGGAGCACCAATTCCTTGTGAGCCAATCTGTTCACCAGCTCAACAGTGGGGACCTAGTGTGACTCCCACCTACCCCTCTCTTTCTACTCTTTCACACCGCTCTGGAATTATCTGTTGATAGCCCTGTCTCCCTCTGCAGAACTCAATTATCTGGGTCACACAGAGCATTGCTAGCCTCTCACGAACATTAACAGCTTCTAAGTATTTAAGAACAAACCTAATACTGTGACTCAACTGTTCACCAGGACCTTTGTGACACACACCTAATTGTAGTCCTCATTACCGTAGCTGGAGAATTGGGAACTTGAGCAAACTGCTCCAGGCCACACAGCCAGTCTCGGGCAGGCCAGGGCTCTGGTACAGAGCTGGTCTCTTACTCTTTGAAAACGCACCCCACACAGAGCCTGCTTTTCTTGCTCCTTCTGCTTCCAGACCCCTGGACTCTGTAATGCCTTCCATATAGCCTTCTGCTTTACCACCCACAGTACCCTGGGGGCCACAGGACCTGAACCCCTCAGGCATAGCTCTGCTACCAGTTCCAAGAGGGTTCTGGAGGCCAGTGAAGCTGGAGGGCCCCCATCTGAGCTTTCCAACTTAAGTGGTGCGATGCCCTTGCTCAAACTTGGTCTCTGCCTGAGATTTTCAGCAGAAGTGATTATCTCCTGGCCACTGTGAGGTAATGGGGTTTATGTCTGTGGAGACCTTGGCACTGTGACTGGCACACATCAGTGCCCTCGCTGGCATTTCTTATCTTGTGCTGTTGGCAGGCTCGCTGCTAGACAGCACTCCCAAGCCTCTGCCTGGCCCTGTGGCCAGGCTACACCTCCCATCCTCTGCTTGTATAGATGGAGCTTTATGTCTACCTACAAGATCTTATACTCATTTCCATTGTGTTAGAATTCACCTATTTCTACCCTTTGGATCCAGTTCTTTCTCCCACATACTCATCTGTGTCATCTGCAAGCTGGATATTGAACAGAGCCAGTGTAAATGGGTGTCTGCAGGTACGAGAGTAAGCACAGAGGAAAGAATGGTCAACCCTTTGCCCAACCCTGTGCCTGGCACGAAGCAGCTGTGAGTGTTCATGCTTCCCTATCCTGAACCTTTCCACACCTGCCCTGCGGGAGACAGTGCCCTTATGTGTTACCAGTGACAGTGTCAGTTGGAATGACCTTGCGGAGAGACAATCTTAAAAGTCATCTCTGGAAATTTACTCTAAAGAAGTCATTACAGAGAGGAAAAAATTCTTATGTGCATGATATTTATAACATCATTGTTTAAAATGCTGGAAAACTTTAAATAACCTACATACCCTCCAAAGAGGAATGGTTCAATAAACTATAACAGAGTGATAACAGTAATGTGGCTGTCCATATGATTAAATATAATGACTATGTATCTTTATGTTGGTGACTATAAAGTTATTAAAGTAAGTCAGTATATATATGTGTGCATGTGCGTGTGTGTGTGCGTGTGTGGCATGACTGCAACTAAAGAAAAACTACATACAGTGCTTGCCTTGGCAGCACATATACTAAAATTGGAATGATACAGAGAAGATTAGCATGGCCCCTGCACTAGGATGAAAATCTACACATACACGTAAACTAAGACAATGGGAAGATAAAGAAATAGAAAATTAGTTTTGGCAAGATTATAGACATAATTTTTGTAGTTTCCATTAAAACACAATTTATTTGGTCATAAACATCCCAAATGTTTGTGCATAGATGCATAATTCTATGTGATTATTCTTTATGTGTAGATATATAATCAGAAGGGAGAGCTAAACAAGCATCAAGGGCAAACGATCCAGAAGTCAGACTCTTAGCTAACAGAAGACTTCCACTGAGTTAAGAAGCATTCACCTAACCATGAGAGCCGATTTCTGTCCTCTAGGAACCTGAAAGTCCAGGGAGTTGCTGATGTTCCACTGACACTCACACGCTGCCTCACACCTGCCAGTCACAAGAGTCTGAGGAGTGCCTGAGGGCATAAATTCTGCTACCCAATCTACCTGGCTCCCAACCCACTCTGGCACTCACCAGCCAGGGGACTGTGGGCAAGACTTTTCTCTGTGAGGTGCAGCAACTGCCTCTTTCAGCAGGGGTGGTGCAGTGGCCACCCCAGAGTAAGGCATGTAAGGCGTGGCATCAGAGATGCCCAGTACTGCTATTAAATGGGTGCCCCATCTCTTGCAGAGAGGAAGAAATTATAAACTAAAAAGAAAAAGAAGGCAGAAACAGAAGTAGCAACACATTAAAGTGAGGAGAGAAAACAGGAACCTCTATGGGCTGTGGACCGTGTTTACCGTAGGTGAACATGCGTGGTGAGGTCAGCTCAATGTTGGGCAGGGCGCCCAGGTGGTTCAGCACAGCACACCGATAGCCATTTTTCTGTGCATAGTCAACGAAGGTGCGGATGTACTGCTTCTCGCTGTGGTTGGCAATTCCAGGGCAGATGACCATGGTGACATCATCTGTAGGATAGAGAAAGAGATCCTCACATAGCTGACTACCATGATATGATAAATAGACCAGTATCTCCTGGTGTCTTCTTTATTTTTGGGTTTTTTGGAGACAGGGTCTCGCTAGGTAGTTTGGGTTGGTCTTGAACTCACTATGTAGCCCAGGCTGGCCCTGAACTCATGGTGGTTCTTTTGCCTCAGCCTCCCAAGTGCTGGGATTATAAGCATGCACCACCACACCCAGCTAGGAGAAGGGAATTTAATGTAACTCTTTTCATTCAATTCACTGGAAAAGATGTCT
Organism: Fukomys damarensis; assembly: GCF_012274545.1. Taxonomy (NCBI): domain Eukaryota; kingdom Metazoa; phylum Chordata; class Mammalia; order Rodentia; family Bathyergidae; genus Fukomys; species Fukomys damarensis. The sequence continues at coordinate 18,829,123 of NW_022900919.1, read as the reverse complement.
TTCCCTTTTAGCTGGAGCTGTCTATTTTAGTGCTTCCCTAACTATTTATGAAGGGTTTATTTTTAAAACTTCCAATCCATCATGGACTTATACTTTTGAAAAATATACTAGATATTAATTACTAGAAAAATGAAATAAAAACACATAAACCTCAATTTTTAAAATTAGATCCAACAGATATAAAACTGCTACACAAGTGTCTGAATATCACTCCTGTGTGAAGTTCCAAATGAACAAATGAATAGTGGAAAACCAGACCCCTTTGACTCAGTGATTTTATTTTCAGACATTTGTTCTATAGATTTATCTATATATATATAAAACAATATACATATATATATAATAGGCTTTTAATGGCAAAAGGTTGGACACAGTCTAAATATCCAGAAATAGGGTCAGGTTGGATAAATCACTGCATATCCAAGGGACAAAATATTTAAAAATAATGAGATTTTTACATGATCCCAGATGGGAAGCTCTGTAATATGTATTAAGTAAAAAATGCTAGGTGCAGAAAAAGTTAGAGTATACTGCCATTTATGCAGAGAAAAAAAAAGGTATGTATGCTTATCAATGCACCTGCCAGCTCTACAATCATAAGTAAGAACCTTAGCAGTGGGTTCTACTGGAGAGAGCTATGGGAGGAGAGATGAAGAGTGACTCTTTTTACTGTAGGTCTTTAGTACTTTTTGAATTTTCTATCCTGAGCATAAATTATCTATCTGAAGACATGAACACATTTTCTTTAAAACTATTTTATTAAATCTGATCATAATTTTCCTTTAGATTAAGATAAAACAATTGAAAAATTCTTAATGTTGGTAAAAAATATAATTTAATAAACAATTCTATAAGATGCATGAAGAGTCCTAAACATTTTATAAACACTGATCTAATATTTAGATTCTTGGAATCTTGCTAAAATTTTATCTTTAAGACTGCTTAGTATAGAATTATTTATAGTGACAAAATATCATAAATAAGCTAAATGCTCAACAATAGAAAAATTTTAAATTATAGTTATCACCACACTGTACACTATTCAGCAGTCTTTAAAGTTATGTTTTTGAAGATATTTAGGCTTTTAATGATATGTGGAAAAAGGGCTTTTCTGCTTGGAGCATTTTAGAGGGATAGATACTGCCTTCCCCAGAATCACCTTCATCAGTCCTTTCTGGGACAGGAGTGACAGAAAGACATAGGCAAATATAACTAAGAACCTTTCAACTCCCCATTTGCTCCTACTATAAGAAGAGCAGACTGGTGAGGCTAAATTTCATACTTCCACAGTAGAAGAAGTAAAAGCCTCATAAACAAGAGAAAGGAAACACTGAACTAGGTGTGGTGGAGAAATAAATGTTTGAAGAGCAGCTGTGAGGTTTATAAACAGAATGTGAGCTCTTGTCCTGTCCTTGTCCCCAGGCTGTCCACAAGTGTGTCCAGGACCCTGCATTCCAGTGGGGAGATGGCACACAACTGCACACATGACTTTTCAGAGCTGCAGGAACAGGGAGGGACTAAAGCAGAGGTACAATGAGTCTATTAGGAAGGCAATGCCTGTCAGGGGAGTCGGGACTCTGAGGAGGTGAAATCTAAGCTGAATGACAAGGAGTAGATAGCCATGTAAGATCTGGAGATGAGCCTTCCAGGCAGAGCGAACACAGACTTTTGTTAGCAGTTACTCAGCAGCTCCAGCTACTTTAAATAACTGAAAGTTGTAATACCTTTACTGGAATTTACTCACAAATAATTACCACACTTCAGATTAAAAAAACAAAAACAAAAACAAAACTGCTTCTGAAAATGTTCTCTTCTGGTAAGAACAGCATGCAAAAGAATGCTGGTACCTTACTACTCTTCCTCAAAAATCCTCATATGAAGCATTTTGTCAGTAGTGTTTACTGTATAGACTGGATAGAATAATGCCAATCCCAGGGATGGTGATTTAGCTCAGTGGTTCTGCTGTCTGCCTTGCAAGTGCCAGGTCCCGAGTTTAATCCCCGGTTATAAAAAAAAAAGAACAATGCCAATTCCAACAGCAATGGAAACTAGAGTTGTTTCTCCCCTACAATAAATATGACCTTAATGTGTCTCTCTGTCCAAGGAAACCTATGCATAAGGCATCTAAGAGCCTTATGTAATGTTATTCCACAAAGCCAGGCTACATTGCTTCTCCAAGCCGGTTTCCTCATCATTCAGTGGGGATGGTAAAGCGCTGACCTCACAGGGTTCTGAGGGGATAACAGTAGATATAAAGTACTTAGAACAGTCCAGCCTCTGGTACTGACATTGACTCAGAGGCCTGGTCCTGGTGGGGCTGGGCTCCAAGCTCACCTCTGGCTGTAACACTATTTCCAGTATTTCACAAGAGGATTTGAAAACTATTCTGCATTGATTTCTGCAGAGCTTTGATTGGGACTGGCAAGCACATGTTGGAGCCAATCCTTGTAAGCTGCTCCTAATTGATAAATCTCCAGCAGACTCCTGGCTAATTGGACAGAAGGTAGCATAAGCATTTGCACCAGGTTTCCCACTTGCTATTGTTCCTCTGTGAGATGGATTCCTGCAACCTAAACTAGCTCACCTCCAACACAGTGCTCAGCCAAGGGCTCAAAGAGGTCAAATGTTGATGTGGCTCCATCAGACATGGTGATGAACTTCCGGTGGCCATAAGGGTGTGGCGACCTCACCCTTCCCATCTTCCCATACAAGGCTGTCTGGATATGTCCACTTTTCCCCCAGATCAATGGTGGAATGTATCTGAGAAAGAAGGAGAGGGGAGGTCAATTTTCTCCACGTTCTTGGACAAAGCTTTCACTTTATTTAAGCTGTTTTCCTGACACATTCTGTACACTAAGCACAAACATAAAGTTTTTTTTTATTACCTTCCATTCATGCCATGATTCACCCCCTTCCCCATTTATTAACACATGCTGCCTACATCAGATTGGCTTCAGAAATCAACCAGGGCATACTTACATAGAGATTTTAAATTTAAGGTGTTAAGTAATTCAACAGGGATATTTCCATAAGAATAAAAAAAATGCAAGTGATAATTTTGAACACATTTTAACCTGACAAGGTTAGTCTGATGATTATCAAACACAGTGCTCACTTCTTACCCTACCCTTGGCAAGATGGGCTGTAACTGTCACCATTGCTCCATTACTGGAACCTCAAGCTCTCAGTGATACTCAGAATGGTTGCAAACTCATCCAAGAGCCTGTAAGTAATTTGGGTTTGTGCATGGGAGCACCAATGTGTGTCCCACAGGATGTGCTAGAAGGGCAGAGCAATGGAAATATTTGTTGTGTTCATATAGGATCAAGGCTTGTTTGCCTCTGCAAGGACAATGCCTCCCCTACATCCATCCTTTGTGAAAATACAAGTGATGCTTGGCCTGAGTAGGAAATTAAAAAAACACAAAGCAGTTAATTACTGGGAAAAGGTGTTCCAGGTTATAATTAAGTGACCATGGTTCACAAGCACAGTACAAGGTGATCCTATTTACTGAAACTGCTACTGGTTTCTTGCCCATGGCTTTTCGCCCAGGCTTGACAGTAGGCCAGGATGTGTGTGCCACATAAAGTAGAGTAATATAATATAGCACAGTGATGATATCAACCTTTCATCTCTGTACTGTGTCACAGTGGTGTTTTATTAATAATTTACCTTAACCTATTTGCCAACCCATGCTTATCATTTCTCTCAAAGCCAGATGATCCCAGAGGCCCTTCTTTGATTTATTTTTTGTGGATATAATTAATGAAATCCAAACAGAGGTAAGAGAAGAGAAGCTATCCCCTAAGTCAGTTTCCAGACAAGCTTCTTCCTGGGGTTGGGGAGGAGAGGGAAGAGTATTTTAAAACTGAAAGGACATGTAACACAACAGGTGAAAATATCAGTGCAGAAGCTATGGCATATGGAAAGCAGATGAAGACATTTATAAGAGTTGAGTGGATTATGACAGTAACAAAAAAAGCAACCTTATAAAAATTATGTCAATGTGGCAACTAAATACTATATAGAATTTAGCCATGTAATCTATAAAGGATCTTAGACTACAATGTTGGACCTAGACTGTGCATATGGTGAGAAGAATGACCCAAGGAACCAAACTCTTTAACTATGCTTAAAGGAAAATTTAAAAAGAAAAAAAAATTTTTTTTCTTGCTTATTGTTATGGTTTAGATCTAGATATCTCCCAAAGCCTCATGTGTTCAGAGGTGGGATCTTTGGAAGGCAAATGAATTTGGGGGGATCATAGCTGATTTTCTTTTAAGGAGGTGAGGTGTGGTAGGTCATTGTGGGTGTGACTAGGAAGGTTAAATCTCCCTTCCTAAGTCCTCTTTTTTACTCTTTCTCTGCTTTCTGTCCAACATACTATGAGCAGCTCTTCTCTGCCATGCCATCTTGCCTTGGAGCCAGCTGACTGGATGGAAACCTGAGCCAAAATAAATCCCTCCTCCTTTAAATTGCTGAGTATTTTATCCCAGAAATAAGGGAAGTGTCTAAGACAGATTTTGGTACCAGAGAAGCAATGTTGTTGCTGAGATGCTGCCTGGTCATGTGGTTCAGAAGCCTTTGGAATTGGCTTAGGGAAGTTTTGGAGATGTAGCTAAACAAATCCAAGAATGCTGTAAATTGAGCTCAATGAAAGATTGTTGGTGGTGTTCAGAAGACCAGAAAGCTGATAAAAATGCAGAGGAGGCTCCTGCCTGGCAAGTGCAAGGGCCTGAGTTTGATTCCGTGTACGGGGGTGGTGGAGAAGTAGATGGAAAAGGCCAAGCTCAGGAGCTTTGAGATGGGAACAAGGATTATATTGGCAGTTGGATGCCAGGCCATGTATGCTATGGTTTTGCAGAAAATCTGTCTGCATTTTGTTCATGTTCTAAGACTTTGCAGGAGACAGAGATTTAGGGCAGCAGACTAATTAATCTGGCAGAGAAAATTTCAAGGCAGACCAATGTTCTATTTATAGAACATTTAGAGCTTGCTGCTTTTAGTGAGACCCACTGTCAGAAACAGAAGCAAAGAATTCATTTCAAAAGTTTTCAGTTTTTCCAGGAAGAAAACACCCAGAAGAACATAGCTGAAAAGATTGGCATTAAAAAGAAGCCAAGTACTTTGGATCAAGATGGCAGGAAAAATGGCTTGAGGGCATGTCAGGAATCAGCAAGACTCTCCTTTTGTAGGTTCAAGGGTGTAAGGGTGTAAGACTTTGCTTTGAGAAGAGAGCCTCATGGAACTCTGGGGCCACCTAGAGAATTAGTTCCCTGGGATTCAGAAGCAGTGCTTACCCATGCAGACACTCAGAGGCCTCTGCAGCTGCAATTCAAGGCAGCTTGGCTACTGCTTGGTGACAGACCTTGGTGTCATCTATGTGGTCCTGGTTTTATAGACATGTGGAATGCAAGAGTTATGTGGTTAGAGAGGCTTCTACCCAAATTTCAGAAAAAGGCCTGGGAGGCCAGGCAATGAGACTATAAAGGGCAGCATGTGAAGCTGTGAGAGTGAAGCCCAAAGTGCAGTGGAGACTCCAGAAATTGGAGAAGCCAAGAACACAGAATACTTGAAAGCTTCAAGAAGTGAGGAGAGGCAGCCCATGAGAGAAGCCGTAAGAGCTGTAAACACCACCAATGCCATAGGGACAGGGCTATCTATACCCTTTGGAGTTTACATCTTACTGCAGCTTACCCTGGGATATTGGACTTATAGTTGTAGGATTTAATGTTTTTCTGCTAGGTTTTGGTCTTGCTTTGGTTCCATTGGTTTCTACCCCCTTATTCCTTCCCTGTGCCTTTGTATGTCAGCAGTGTTTAACATTCTTTTTGATTTTCACAGGGGCTCACAGCTAAGAGTTTGCCTTAATTCTGAGAGATTTTTGATTTGAACTCTTCAGCAATGCTAAAATTGTTAAGACTCTGGTAACTTTTAGAGATGGACTAAATGCATTTCACATAAAGAGATGAGCATGAATCTCTTGGGGGCCAGGGGTAGAATGTTATGGTTTAGATCTAAATGTCCCCCAAAGCTTCATGTGCTTGGAAGTGGGAACTTTGGAAAGTTATTAGATTATGAAGGTTTATAAATCATTTGCTTTTCAGAGGTAGTGTCTGGTCAGAAGCCGTGGGTCAATGTGCTCATGATAAGGAAAGCTGTATCTCCTTACCTGGCTATTCCTTTTATTCTCCCTACTTCCTGTCTGCCCTGTTGTGAGCAGCTCTCTTCTGCCACGCCATCCCACTTTGGAACCTTTAGACTATGGACTGAAATATAAGCCAAAATAAACTCCTCCTTTAAATTGTGGGTGTTTCAGCAATGAGGGAAGTGACTAATATGCTTATAATATAAATTAAAATTATAATTATGCTGAGGTTAAAAATGCCAGAAGAATGGGTAAATTTCCTATGCCTATCGCCTGATCTTATTTAGAATATACATAATCTTGGAAAATAGTTTGCATGTAATGATGACATATGCGTTCATCTTGATGCCATACTCCTGTTCAAGGTCATGTCACCTGTTCTGAATCTTGGCAACAACACTCCCGGTGGCCTTCTAGCCACCTGCTCCCTCATCCACTCTGCCAATGGAGGGATAATCTCAAAACACAAAGCTGGCCACGGCCCTCCCCTGCTTGGATCCTTGATTGGCCTGGGAGGCTAGCCATACCTTACTGCTCACCTAACTTCTGTATCAGCTGCAATAAACCTAACCCACTGGCTCAATTCCACTCCAGATAGGCACATTTCCTGCCAAAGTACCACTGTTTGTATTTCCTTTGTCTGGGATGCTCTGCCACACCCAGGTGTCTTCCTGGCCAGAAAGTACTGGTCTCTTGGGACTCACTTCCAATCAGGCTCTCTGCACCGCTCTGTCCTATCAGCCAGGTAGCTTGGTTAATCTGAAAGCTCTTTCCAAGCACACCTCTCCCACCACTCCATTACCTCTGGGTCTGTCCCCAGGGGATTTTGATGCATACTTGCTGAAATAACACTAAATCTAAAGAGAGAAATATATTTAAAAAATAATATGTAACATGATAATGTAAATTTGGCTATAACATGATTGGCATTTGGCTACTGTCATCAGCCCACTTAAACATCCCACTTAACTCCCTTCTCAGACAGGTGGAATAAAATCTTCAAAGGATATGTATGTGTGTGTGTGTGTGTGTGTGCACACTTGAGCGCATATGCATATGTAAGCAGATGTCCTGGAATCCCTTGGGACTTTCTCTATTCAATGTAAGGTTAATTGTGCACAGCAGAAATCTCATCTTTAATTTTATGACAATACCACCTACTGATAAAAACATTATTTTTAATTAACTTCACAATAATACAACAGCAGGATTTACAAAGTTGAGTTTTAGGTATGTATTTACTATGGTGGAGTTTTACTGTTTGTTTCTGTATGTTTAAAACTTATCCACGGACTATAAGAAAAAAAAAGCCAGAATATTTGTTTCATCACATCACCTATATCAAGAGGAAATATGGACCCAAGTCATAAAATATTTTGAATTTTATATAAACATGCAAACACTAAAGAGATGCTGCTAAAATGGTACACGGGAGAATATGACTTACCTAAGTATCTACATGGTAGTTAGTCTGAAAAATGTAGCTGCCTATAATTCCACTTAGGTTCCTGTCTCCAAAAGCCATTCTCCATCCTGTCAGGAGCCAGATTCCCTGCCTGTGAATCCAGACCAGCCTGGGGCTGTTGGGAAGATAGAATGTTGGGAAGGACTGCTGAGGGGATCTGGACCTGGCCCTTAAGAGACCTGGCAGCTTTTGCTTTTCCTTCCCGGGAAGCCTGACTACCTGGTGTGAGGGGCCATCCAGAAGGAACTTGGAGAAGGACAAAAGGAACTGAGAGTTGTGTGCATTTTAAATTTTACAGATACTGTTATTGTCTCCTTCCTAAAGATGGGTCAGTTTACATTCTCACCAATAATGCATGAAGAGACCTGTCTTCTTCATCCTCATCAATAATTGGCATTACCAATCTTTTGCATACTAGCTAATTTAATGGGTAAAAATGGGCATCTCATTTTAATCATGTTTCTTAAGGTTGATTGATCCAAGCTATGGTTTAAAAAACCCTTTCTTATTGGAATTTGCATTTCCTTGATTCATATATTTATTAGTTATTTGTATTTCTCTTCTGTGATTTATTTTTCCATTATATTTTAATATTTTTCCTGTTAATTTATAATACTTTTTATTGTCCCATTAGGCCATTATTCATTATGTGTCACAAAGGTTTTCTCCAAGTCAACTGTATATCTATCTTAGCTTTATCTTTTACCTTTACATAATTTTTATACTTTGTAGTTAAATGTGGTAGTTTTTTAATTCAAGCCTTTAAATTTTACATGTTGCTTTAAAAAGAGCTACTTGATACCAATTACAAAGATGTCTCCTCATACTCTTACAGTTTAGAGGTGGATGGGGTGGCTCATACCTGTAATCCCAGTAACTCTGGGAGACTGAGGCAGGAGAACCACCAAGTCCAAGCCTAGCTTGGGCATCTTAGACCCGGTCTCAAAATGAAAAGGGTTGGGAATGCAACTCAATGAGAAAACTGTGGGTACTGAAAAAAAGGAGTATTATCCTTAAATCTACTTATTCATGTAAAGGAAACAGCTAATTCATTTTTTCATAATGGAAGAACTAATTTTTTTATACAATAAATGGTCCGCCACTCCCTACTGATTCCAACTATCATTTTTTAATATATATCAAGTTCCCAATTATTTAGATTTGTTTCTATACTTTCTATTCTGGTTCATTCATTCATTTGTCTATCCATGTCCCAATATCACTGCTTTAATTAATACAGGTTTACAGGATATTCTGAGTTGATACTGTAGGCCACCTTCACTATTCTTTTTCAAAAAATTACTGGTGGGTTATTTTATTTTCTAGATGAATTAGAAGATTTGATTATTTAGTGCCATAAAAATTTTTGGATCTTTGATTGGAAACATACAAAACATGTACTGATATCTTTATAATATTGACTTATCCCATCTAAAAACATGGTGTACCTCTTTTACAGGTTCTACAATAAAACTGTGTAACTTTCTTTATATTTTGCCGAGTACTCAATTTGACTAGACTCATTTGCATATATTTCTATATGTAATTTTTAAAGCTATTTTGAACAGCTGAAGCAGCTGGGTATGCTTTGCTCCTAACTCCATGAAAGCAGGAACAATACCTTCTATTTCTTCACTAATCCATATGCTATTTTGCTCAATGTTGGGCTGTGGCCTGTGCTTAATAAATGCTTGTTCCTAAGAAATAAACTTGATCACAAAAAATATAGAGGGCAGCCTCTCTCTATCTTCTGAACATATTTATAAGCAACATCTGGCTTTATTAGCAGAACTGCCCAATGGGAAAGACTGCAAGGGAAAATCTGGACCTCCCGCTACCCATACACACACACAGCCTCTGGGCAGATGGAACAAGGACAGATGGCTGCCAGGCTCTTTTAAAGAGATGGAAAAATGAAGCTGACTAATGCCCTTCTTTGCCCTAAATCAGTGGGTAACCAATTCCTCCTTGTGGTACCTGGGTCCCTTGGCTGGAGATCAAACTATTTCATAGCTAGCTGGTAAACTCAGGGTTGGCTGCTTTCCCCTTTGGTTTTCTCTCATACCTCTCTAACAAACTGCCACAGGATCTGGCACATAGTGGGTGTTTAGGATACTGTATCTGAGATTGATTGCTCATATTGTAGCAATTCACTTCTTCTTACCAACCTAAACAACCATCAGCAGCTACTTCCTGTCATTTTGAGTTCCTATCAGATAGGATGCTTTGATTAAAGCAACAAAACCTGACTCTAAATTAACAAGGGACTAGAAGGGAGGCTGGAGTGGTCCCTCAAATGGACAAGACGCTAGAGAGGGAGGTGTGAGAAGAGAGGAAAAAATCAGGGGGCTGCTTCAGGGATGTGCTCTTTATACAGAAGTTCCCTTCACTCCTTTCAAGAATCAATGTCACAGCAGTGAGGTGTCTGGAGGAAGGGATACCTTGCATTTGGGAGTGGGGAGTGGGCAGAGCACTTTGTTTTAGTATCTGCATGCCGTGGGAGAGAATTTTGCCAAAGCAAATTTGTATACTCTCAAAAGAAGGATGGATGTTTAGCAGCCAGAGAGTAAAGTTTGGGGCTGGATTCATGTTCATTTTTCAAGAGGCTTCTTCAGTGCTCCCAGCACTCCACAGCTCATAGCGCACCAGCATGTTCCTACCTAGTTCCTCCAGTGTCCCCCGATTCCTGCTGTCCCAGTCCCCAAACCTGCTCCCAACCTTAGCATTTCATGTGCTTCTCCCCAAAAGTGCTTACTTGTGGCATAACCACCTGCTTCACCTATAATACAGCCCAATAAGAAACAGGCAATGCTCAAGTTTTTTTTTTTTTTTTTTTAATTACTTAAGTTAGCACTTATCTTCCTAGAAGCAAATCTGCCCACACCAGTTACTATTCTTTCTTTAAAGAAGTAGTGCTTTTAAGATCCTGGTCAATAATCTTAACTGATCTCAGCACACTTTGAACCTACTACTTTGTCCCCATCACTTTTTAAGGTAAAATTCATTATCACATGGAAGGAACTATTTGAAGGCATACAATTCAGTGGTATTTATTTATTTAGAGACAGGGCCTTGCTATGTAGTTTAGGTTGGTCTTGAACTTACTATGCAGCCCAGGCTGGCCTCAAACTTGAGGTGCTCCTCTTGCCTCGGCCTCCTGAGTGCTGGGATTAAGGTGTGCACTATCATACCTGATTACTTCAGTGGCATTTGGTATATCCACAACACCAGACACTGATCATATCTGCATAGTTCCAAAATATTTCACCACTTCAGAAAGGACCTTCCACATATTAAGCAAATGCTCTCTAGTTCCCCTTCAGCTGCTGGAAAACACTGATGTGCTTCAACAGACTGACATTCTGCAAATTTCTATAAATGGAATCATACAATATGTGCCTTTTTATCCTAGGATTTTTTACTTAGCATGTTTTCAAGTTCATCCATGCTGTTAGATGTCATTGCTAATTTATTCTCCTTTACCTCTGTACATTTCAATGTTCGCGTATATATGACATTTGGTTTGTCCATTCATTACTTGATAAACATTGGGTAGTTTCCACCCTTTTTGCTCATTATATCTGCCATCGTGAACAGCACTGCTATGAACATTTGGGGACAAGTTTTTGTTTGAGTAACTATTTTCTGTTCTTTGGGGTATGTACCTACAAGTGGAATTTCTATGTTTAACTTTCTAAATTTCATATTCCTACCAGAAATTTTCCCACATTCTCACCATCACTTGTTTTTTCCTATTAAAAAAATCATGGTCATCCTAGGGGATGTGAAGTGGCAGGTCATTATGTTTTTGATTTACATTTTCTTTATTACAAATGGTGTCAGGCATTCCTATCTTCTTAACTCTAGGCCATTTCCTTCCACTGTATCTCTGTTTTCATCTCTATTTCTAATGTTGATCACAATTTTTAAAAGGTGAATTAGTCAGCTGGGTGCGGTGGCACACGCCAGTAATCCCAGCACTTGGGAGGCTGAGGCAGGAGGATCACTGTGAGTTCGAGACCACCCTGGGCTACATAGTGAGTTCCAGGTCAGTCAACTACATAGTGTTGATCACAATTTTTAAAAGGTGAATTAGTCAGCTGGGTGCGGTGGCACACGCCAGTAATCCCAGCACTTGGGAGGCTGAGGCAGGAGGATCACTGTGAGTTCGAGACCACCCTGGGCTACATAGTGAGTTCCAGGTCAGTCTCAACTACATAGTGAGACCCTGTCTCAAAAAAACCAAAAAAAACAAAAAACAAAACAAACAAAAAAACACTACCTGTTGTATTGTTTAGGATTGACTAAAAGTTGGGAGAATAATCTAGTTTTCATAAAAACATTTAGACTTGCATAATGTACCATAAAGAACTGGACTTAGTGGAACTAATAGCCACAGGAGAACTTACTATTAGCTGATGCTATGGTCATAATACTTGTAATAGGCAAAAAAAGAAAAAAAAAGTGATCTCTGGTTCCAAGCTTTACAGTAGAATTTAGGTGGAAAACAACCCTAATGAAGAAAAATTACTGTATTGTAGGAAAAGTAACTCATCATGGAATTAAATTGGCTTTCGAGATTTTGTTCCAGAAAATATTTCTCATGGAAAACTCTTAGCCAGGCATGGTGATGTGCACCTGTAATCCCAGCCAAGCAGGAGGACTGGTTGAGCCCGGGAGTTAGAGGCCAGCCTGGGTAACATAGTGAGACCCTATGCCTCAAAATAAAATGAAATAAATAAATTCTTTGATATTAGCATAACTGTGATGCAAATATTTCTATTCAGATATTAAGTATTTCAAATCTCAATGAGAGCGCAAGTGTTTAGATTCTAGCTCATTCTCCACTCCTCCTCCCCAGACCAACCTGAGACCAGAGATCAACAAAGGAGATAGGTGAGACCCTACACAGTGGGGGAGACCCTACTTCCAAGGGCTGCAGAGGGGCTGGGCAGGCTTTGTTTCTCCCCCATGACAAGGGATGAATAAGGCTCACACTTCACAGAGAAACAAGGAAGGGGAGGAAATAGTTACTGTGCTCCAATTACTTACAAGAACACTTACAAGAACGACACACACAGCAGGACAAAAGCCACCAGGATCTTACTATAGCCCAGAAATGACATCACGCGGACTGAAACCTGGGGCCCTCCCTTAGTGACTTAAGGCACATTAAGGATATTCCCCCAACAAAGGAAGCCTTTTAACAAAGGATACCAGGGATGTTTGAGGTACTAATTAATCATGGCTCTATCATCATGAATTTATTTACTTTTTTCTTTGAACAGAGAACACGATGAATAAAGTTGCTTTTTTATTCAGCTACAACACTGGATGGTTTTTCAAAGTCTTTTTTGGGGTACACATCTGATTTGCTTTTGATACTGATTTTGTGAAAATGGGCTGTTGTTAATTCTCTTTTATGTAGAGGTTAAATGGCTTGGTCTCAGTCATACTGCAGAGCAAAGATTCACACTGAGGCCTTAACCACTGTGTCCAGAGCTTACTTTGTGATCAAACAGACACGAAGTGGACAGATAAATGCTTTCATTCCAGAGACTCAACTAGTGATCTTAAAAAAATTGGCTCTACTACAGCCAGTGTAAATGGGGCTTGTCATAGCTTACATAGTCAAAAGCCAGCCTCTAGTTTAAAAATAGATCAGATTAGCATGTGCATATTCTGGTGTTGGCCATTTTAAAGGCTGACTCCAAAAGACTTTTCAGAAATACAAAGAGCCCTGGTAGTTGTTCCTGACAGACATCTGCTTCCTGAGGACCTGGTGAACAGTGACATCTAATCCGAAGCTGGCAATGAATAGGAGAAAGGACAAACAGCCCACGGTCTTGCCTTCAGCAAGAATGTGACAAGAGTCGTGGCAAAGGAGGATCATTCTGCAGTAACTCTTTTCTCCTATTGCAACTTCTGTTCTCTTATCCAGGTTATTCTGTTTTTATGATGGGACCACATCTCACCTGCAGCCTGCTTCGCAAGTTAGAAGATGGAACTAACAACTATAATCATGTAACACCCTCTGGAAGGGACACACTTTCTCTCAAGTGCAGCTTGGACAGTTCCCCTCCAGTGCCCAGCAGGTGGCTGGGGCTGCCACTAGGCTCAGATGGCTTTGGTGCCTTGAGGCTGGGGCCACATGGTGAAACAAACAAAGGGAAAAGACAAAACCATATGTTTAAATGGAAGGATGTAGCAAGATGGTCTCTGTTAGCTAGGCCTAATGACACATGCCTATAATCCTAGTCCTCTGAAAGGCAGAGTAAGGAGGACCACAAGTTCAAGTTTAGCCTGGCAACTTGGTGACTTAGTGTAACCATCTCCAAATAAAACATTTTTTTTTCTAAAGGATAGAGGGTATAGCTCGGTGTGAAGGCACTAAGTTCAATCCCCAGTGCTGGGGAAAAAAAAAGTTTCCTTTTGCAGGAGAGGTACACAAGCCCTGGCACTACCAGCAGGAGGTGAGGTCTGGACCACAGGACAGAGGCTTGTGTTCAGGGCCAGCAGGAATGAAGCTATGTCTGCGCTCAACTGTTTGAGAGACCTTTCTGTTAGGGAACTGATCATGGTAAAGTATGCTGTGACGCTGCCTCACAGGCTGCATTCTCCTGGTACATCTTGGCTCCTGAAATGACCTCATGCCCTCATCTCTGGTTCCCCTCCCCACCAAGGCCACAGTGGTCCAGGAAGTTGAAACCTGTGTCTGCAGGACTGGGCCCATAAAAGCAATCTGGCCTGTGATAGGTTAAAAGTAACTCACTCCTCATAAATAAACAATAGCCCACCCCCAAAATGATAAAAGGACCTTCCTTTCTTTCTCTCTCCTCCTCTCTCTCTCTCTCTCTCTCTCTGTCTCTCTCTCTCTCTCTCTCTCTGTCTCTCTCTCTCCTGCCTCCTGCTTGCCTCTCGGTGCGTGAGTGGCCTAATTGGGAAGGGGCACCCAAAAGGGCACACAAACCCCCTTTCACTTTCTCTTTCTTGATATGAATCTGTATAAATTAAATGTGCATAAAACTTCACTGTATGCTAGAAGGCACATAAAGGCAATGTTAAATACTGGAAAGTTCAGAAGAGGTAAGGAATACATCTTTGCTCCCTGTTGCAGAAATTCAAAGGTATGGGGGAGAAGGAACACAAGGCACAGGGGAGAACTACTTGTCTGCAGGATTCCTGAGGTGTCCACAGCCAACTCCAGTGCTCACCTGAACTCATTCCTGAGATTTACTTAAAAGGCCACCTGGCAAGACGGGTGACCATCTCTTGGAAGTTTGTGATTATGAAATGTTAGCAATGCAGCTTTTCTGTGACCTCTGTGGTACAGTCCCAGCCCTGACTTGGTTCCTTAACAGGCTGTTTAACTCTACAAATTCAGCTCTACCACTGCACACTCTGCCCTGCAGAATCCAGGCCCAAAGGGACACTATGGTGACAGGGACAAGAAGCAGAGGAGTGCGCTGTCCTGGCCCGCTCTCCCAGGGGGAAGTTAGCTCTCTGTCAGGGCTACCAATCTCCCTGCGTCCCACCTCTACCCTTGACTCCAAGCTGCTGATTCCTTGCTGGCTTTATGCCAGGACACTTGGAAGGCTCACGCTCGGGGCTAGCTGGGCTGTCAGGAGACATGTAAGGGGTGATTGAAAAATACCAAAAACATTAAAAAAATATTGCTGTAAGTTTATTGCCATGTTGCCAAGAACAATGGGATAAGTGTGTTTGAAGCCAGGGAGAATATTCTGAGGGGGATTCACAGCAATGTGTATTTTGTAGTAACACTTTCTTTAAATGTAAAGCTCACTGTAGTTGTTGATCACCCTGTGTGCGCTAAGTTTCCAGAGATGCTGCCCCTTAACAGGCCTCCACGCTATGCAGAACACACACAGGGATGGAGAATCAAACTTCATTTCCAGGATAACAGTTGTCCACCAAGAGGAGGTGATCTTTTCACTGACCCAGGGATGTGTTCTGAGAGTGGTACATGTGGGGAGAATGCCTACCTAGGAGAGCACCGTCAACCCCCAGCACCACCTATAGCAGTGATGGGCTGAGCCTGCCTGCCTCAGCTTTTCTGTTGGCTCTTACAGATTGATGCAACAAAACTCAACAAATGTGGGTGCTAAACAGAAAGTGGAGTGAGACACAGTGCCTGCCCTTCCAGGGCTTGTACTCTGGAGTTGGGGACATGACAGTCACCTGAGCAGCTGCTGTCAAAGCCAGGCACACAGACGTAGGATGTTCTTTTCTTTTTTTCTGACGAGTCTCACTAAGTTGTCCAGTCTGGACTCGTGATATTTCTACCTCAGCTTCCCAGGCATGCCTGGCTGGGCAGGAAGGTTTCTGAGCATCTGGTCAGTGGCTGGGCTGTCACACTCCTCACAGAATCTCCACAACTCTGAGCAACATCACCGTCCCCATTTTACAGATGAGAATGACAGACTGGACCCTGGTGTCACACAGCGAGGACAGAGAGGGCATACACTGACCCAGGCCACACACGAGGCTCCCCAATCCCCCAGCCAGAAGGTAACATCTTTGTGCCTGTGTTTTCTTGTCTGACTGTCAAAATACTCAATTACATCATGTTTCTCCTTGATAATTGAATTTGCTTTTTTGTTTTGTTTTTGTGGTACTGGGGATTGAACTTAGATCCTTTGCCCTGAGCTATATCCCTAGCCTTTTTCCTTCTTACTTTCCTCCACTTTTCCCCTCATTATTTCCCTCTGTTAGGATAGGAGGAGGAGGAAACACAGCAGAGGCAGGAGCTCAACAGGACAGGTTTATTGCAGAACAAACCTGAGAGGAACCACTCTGGCACTAGAGACCAGACCAGCTGCTCTCATACAGGCTATTGGGTCTTTAATAGGGTCACAGGGAGGGAAGAGTTCAGTGAAAGGGGGCTGTGGCTACCTACCAAAGATGCTGGCCTAAGGGCAAGGCTTAAGAAAGGTCAAGGATGAGGCTTGGGTATGTGCAGGGAGAAGCAGGACTGAATAATGATATAGGTTGATATCAACAGCAGGGCCGATAAAGATATGAGTCCCCGGGTGCAGGTGTGCAGGGGGCGGTTTAGAGGCTCTCTAGTCAGGATGGTAGTGGTTAGATTTCTTCACCCTCCTCCTTCCTCTCTTTTTCTTTTTTAAATTTTAAGACAGGGTTTTGCCAGCTCTCTAAGATGTTCAGGCTAGGCTCAAGCTCACAATCTTCCTGCCTCAGCCTCCCGATGTACTAGCGTTATAGGCATATACTACTACACTTGACAAAACTTTGTAATTGAATTTGTTGAAATTTCTCTATGGTGTTTTCACATGAATCCAACAGAAAGCCATTTCTTTGTCTTTACGTGTTTTTCACACAACTGCCTTCTGATGTTAGTGTTTTGGTTTTTTTTTTTCTCTCTCTCTTTTTCTGCAGAGATACATCTACAGAGTCATTATCTGAATCCTCACATTCAGTTACTTCTAATTAATATGAGGCCAGAATGTTAATAAAATCATTCTGAGGTCATGAGACCCTGGAGAGTGATGACAGAGTGGGAGAGGACAGAGATGCTTCTTAGGATGACCAGTGTCTCATTTGGGGGAACACTTTTAATGAGTGTGAATAAACTCGGTAGATTGGATATCAGTGGTGGAGGACACCAGGAGCAACGGTTTTTATCAACCCTACAGGACTGACCTTCCTTTGTGTGTGTGTGTGTGTGTGTGTGTGTATCAGTGTGCACTCGTGTTCAAGGTAGGTGAGAAAGTCAGGAAGGGGCAGAACCTTTAGTGTTTAGGGGATGTTTTTTTTTTGTGTATGTGGTACTGGGGATTGAATTCAGGCCCTTGTGTTTGCAAGGCAGACAGTGGAACCACTGAGCCAAATCCCTGGCCCCTAGGGGATGTTTTATAGATACTTATCCCAGATCTAAGGCTGCCTGAGCCTCCCCTCCACAGGTCTAGAGCCTGGAACTCCTGCTGCCCTTACTGGATTGCCTTTCTGACTCCCTTTCCAGATGGTCTGACCCAAAGCCAGAGGGCAACAGCAGGTCTGCAGGACTTTCCCTATCCACTAGGCCACAGTCCCCTAGAAGCCCCTTCTTTCTGGGAGGCAGCTGTGGTACCCCTGTATTTGTACCTCAGCGTCCTGCTGGGAAGGCAGGGTGGAGGCTGGGGCAACTTCCTCACCAGCTTCAGGGATAAACATCTTGGGCCTTTGTCTCATGTACAGCTTCCCAAACACCCATTAATAGGCACGTCAGAAATATGCTTTGAACGCAGCCTTTTCCCCCAGGGGAGACAAATGCTTGGTCCCAGCTGCTGCACATTACATTTGTGCTGTTGCTAAATGTTCTATTCCTGATTTGCAGAATTCTGTACAGGAAAATTCCAGCGCAGAATCTGTTCCCCTTCTGCATGAAATGACCAAGAGCGGCCCGAGGAAACAAGATAGAAACAAATCCTCTGAGCTCGTGGCTGATTCCTGACTAAAGGAAGAAGGGATCACTGGACCAAACTGGAGCCTGTGGGGGAAGCTATTAAACATACATATTAGGGTGAAGGGGGTGAAGGGAGGGCAGGGGAATGGGGAAAAAATAAGAGCCAACATATATCATGTAAAGGTACAAGATCCCAATGAAAAATGTAAGTGTATTGTTTGCCTTAAATGTACCAATAAATTTAATGGAAAAAGACACACACAGACAACATGCATATTGCTGGGAATTTAGCTCAGTGCTTCTGGCGCCTGCCTTGCAAGCGCAAGGGACTGAGTTCGATACCCAGTCCAAAAACAAAACAAAACAGAAACCACCAAAACCAAACCAAAACAAAACAAAACAAAACAAAAAAAAAAACACACACATATTAGAAAAGAACAGCGAGTTCCAGTAAAAATCACTGAAAATGAGAACAAACTTATTTGCTCCAAGGGAAAAAAACCTTGACCTTATAAAGTTAAAGAAAAACCCAGTTAAAAATCTTTAGAATTGTATTCACATGTTAAAAGCATCTGATCTCATTATCTTCCTGTTACACACAGCAGTTAGGCCTGGCCACGCCCCTCTGTATGCAGATGCACACACAATCCTCATGTATAACTGCATCTCGCCCTGGTTTTTTACTCTGTTGCAGCTCAATGAGAGACTTCAGGGTTCCACCTGACTAACATTACCGATTGAAGGGACAGTCCTGCCAACAGCTGGGAGGATGCACCTTAGCTCCTGGAACCAGGCTAACAAAGTGCTGAGCTCAGATCTCTCAAATGCACTGTTTGCCAGACTTTACCTGGACAACACCGTTCTCTGCCTAACCTTTCCTAATGCAAAACTACAGATTTGAAAAAACTGCTTGGGCTGAGCAAACAAGCCACGTTGATACACGGAACACAGAACACCTTTGTTTGGTGCCTGCTGCCCCCACCCACCCAGTCATCTCTCTCCTGTCTGGAGGACACATACAGAGAGGCCAGTCACCTGCTTTGTCCAAGCCAGGCTTGCTATTTGACTACTTCCCAGATCAAGGCCACCTTTGAAATCTGTACCAGGCTCGGGAGAGGAGAGATAAGACAGGAAAATCCCATCAAATCTCCCACTCTTCCTAGTGAGGGAAAACTGGAGTATCTAAACGTGAAGCTTCTGGATTGCTTACATGGAAAACTTTTTAAAGAACTCTTTAATTAAGAGATGACTGTAGGACTTAAATGTTGACATTTGACATCAGCACTCAATACTCTATCTTGCCTGCCTTCTGTGTGCAGAAGATGGCACACTATGATATTAGAAAAGGAGATGGAGTCTTAAAATGCTTAATAAAAATTATGCTTCCTTTGTCAGTAATTATATAGATCATTACTAAGAAGCCACACTTAAATCCTGACTCTATTCTTGTTCCCAGGGAGTTCACAATCGTGAGATGAGGAGTAAGAAGGAAACTTCATAACACTCTTTAGGCTCAAGGGACTTGAACACATGGACCTACGCTGAAAAGAACATCACAAACACATCAGTTCTCTTTGGGTGACCTGTAAACTAAACAGGTATGCAATAATGACAAGAGGATTTCTATATTTGGAATTAAACAATCATTCAAAAGTTCATGTGGGAAAATAAGGCAGCTTTAAACAGCCAAGGACGTTATGAAAGAGAAGAGTATCAAGAGGGTACCTGCATCGCCCTATGGCTCACAGTAAAACATACTATTCGATCACAGCCTGCCAATGGTATATATTCAGGATCAAACATGTAAAAGGCTGGAATACACCTAAATAATCCAGGAAATTCAACTGGAGAAAAAGGTAGCATTTGAACAAACGGAGTAAAGATGGATTGTTCGATAAATGGTGTGGGGCAAAGGGCAGCCTTCTAGACAAAAGGTAAGTTGGAGCCACACCTCACGGCAGAATGAATTCTGGAAGGATCAAACATTTCAAAATAAAAACGAAGTCCTACCTGTGGTGGAAGAAATATCAGGAGAAAATTTAATAATCCCGTAGTGAAGAAGACCTTTCTAAGGAAACCAGAAACTCCAGGAGCCAAAAAAGAAATGACTGAAAGATTTGACTATACACACGTTTTTAAATATTCTGCATGGCAAATGCTATCATGGGCAAAGTCAAAAGACAAATGACAAATCAGGAACAAATATTTGCAATTCATATCACAAAGGGCCAGTTTCCCAGGTACAGAAAGAGCTCTTTCAAAGGATCAGGAAAAAGGCTGTTGAACAGCAGAAAAATGGTCAGAGGCTACCAAAAGGCAGTTACTACAGAAGGAAATAAAAATAGCTCTTAAGTGTATAAAAAGTTCACAGGTTCTTTCATCAAAGAAGTACAAACTAAGAAGACAGTGAGGAAATATTTGTTATCTATTGGCTTGGCAAATATCAAAAAGTAAGATTATCCTGATGTTGGTGGATGGGGTGAGAGAGACAGGTGCAGTTATACAGTGCTGGTTGGCAACAGCTAGTGATGTTTCCCATGTGCACTCCCTGTGACGCAGCAATTCCACTTCTAGGAGTTTATCTGATACTGGCGCATATCCATCATGATATAAATACAAAATAATTCACTGAAGCATTGTCAAAGCAACAGATCACAAATAAATGAAGGTGGGGGTCAGTGTTGCACTCTGGGAAGCTGAAGCAGGAAGATCTCAAGTCCAAGCCTAGCCTGGGCAACTTAGTAAGAGCTTGTCTCAAAATAAAAAATGATTGGGGATATAGCTTAGTGGGAAGGCCCTGGGTTCAATTCCCAGTAATGGGAGAAAACAAGATTATAAATAGCTCTTCCTATTCTCACTTGGAAGAATCTTTACATGATAGGATGAGAAGAAGAAGGGACAAAGATAAGAGCTTTTAGAGGGCAAGTGCAACACTAAAGGATAGAACTAATGGGCCATACAGCCACTGCTTCCTGAGCAGGGTGACCCTTGAGCAGAAATGCAGAAGCAAATGGCACTGCTGCCCTGGAGCTTTGAGCAGAGGAACAGTCCCCAGAGCTGAGAGAAGCCATGGTGATGGGCACAGGTTCACCCTGTGGAAGCGGCAGCCCTCTCCCACAGCATGGGAACACGGGTCAGCAGCTCCTCAGATGGGTGACAACTCTATCCTTGTATAGAGTTGGGGAGCTGGGGCATCAGACTTTCGTCCTTGTCTGCAGAGTACGACAAAAATCAAGCAGATGAGCATGTTCTAGAAAGTTCTGCAAAAGCAAAGTCTGTCTCTCTTCACATGTAGAACACAAACACAAAGGTCAGGGCAGGTGTCACTGTTTGATAGCTAATCTGTAGTGTCAAGTCCTACAGTTGAGAATGGCTATGGGCTATTGCTTCGATATCCCTCTGTCCCGCCTGCATTTTCTCTGGCCTCTTTCTGGAACTGATCTTACTTGGGTGTTTGATCGCCTGGGCTGATCCTGTAATTTTCTCTTCTACTTTCTACTCTGTGTCTTTTAATCCATTCTGGGGGAGATCCTTAATTTCACCTTCAAACACCTCTATTAATCTTCATGATGTCTACTCTTACTAAGTTCTCTCCTGTCCTCTACCTGCTGTGTGCACAGGCCTCATCTCTTGTCCCTGAGTACCTACCCTACAGGTTTACTTCCATCCACCTCTGCCTGTTCTCTGCCTCATTTCTTCTGCTTGTCACGTCCAGGCTTTCCTCAAATGTCCATTTCCCTCAAACATACATCTGCTCTTCCTGCAAGGTGAGGTGCCAAGATGCTGCCACAGACCCACCTGTCTAGGCAGGCCTCTCTTTTTGGGGTCCCAGCTATTCTGTTATTGGCCCCCAAATCACAGTGTTTTGGGGATTTTTTTCTTGAGACAGTCAGTTTCTCCGTAGGGGACTCCTCCCATCTGTTTGGGTAACCAGGCTGTGGCTAGGAACCGTATGAATGCAGACTCCATGGCTTGGGGCCTGATCCCTGCCTCAGACTGCCAGTTTCCCACCTGGCAGAGCAGGGCCATCACCTGTGTGAGAGGGGAGAAGAAGGGCAATTTCCTACATCCCTCTTTGGGTCACCTGACAGGATTCCCCCCTACACTTGCACCAGCCAGTGCCTCCTGGTCCTTGTAGGCTTGGGGTCCCACTTTCTCAGGTCTGTTAAGTCAGTTTGTGCTTAAAAGTTTGTTTCTTTTCTTTTATTACCCCTTTTAGTGGGGACTCAGGAAGGAGTGAAGATAAATGTGTTCAATCTGTTGCTTTCTATCAAAGCTTAATGCAGAAATTCTGC
Organism: Fukomys damarensis; assembly: GCF_012274545.1. Classification (NCBI taxonomy): domain Eukaryota; kingdom Metazoa; phylum Chordata; class Mammalia; order Rodentia; family Bathyergidae; genus Fukomys; species Fukomys damarensis. Next base: position 18,806,792 of record NW_022900919.1, on the reverse strand, counting down.
ATGACAATTGTTACTCTGGGCAAAGTCAAAAGACAAATGACAAAGCAGGGACAAAATTTGCAATTCATATCACAAAGGGCTAATTTCCCTGGTACAGAAGGAGCTCTCTCAAAGGATCAGGAAAAAGGCCACTGACCAGGAATAAACAAATTAATTTTTGTTTAAATTAAACAAATGAACAAATTTATTTTTGTTTAAATTTTTTCTTTGGGTTAAAGTCATGGTAGTGGAATTAGAGCTTTTATTGCTTTATTCACAGTCTATACTTCTACCCAATAAACATTTTCTGAGCACCTACTAAGTACTAGGCACTATCCTGGGCAGGGAGGATGCATGGTAGAAGGACAACAAGGACTATAGTTGAAGAGAGCAGGGTCCAATTTCAGTTCTGAGAGCTCTGTGACTGGATAACTCACCCTGTTTTAAATTAGATTTAGTCCTATATTAAGAGGATAGAGGTGAGGAAAGGAACAGTAACACCTGTTTTGTAGGGTTGTTTTGAAGATTAAAGAAAACATATGGGGTAAATTTATGATTAAATAAATTACATTACACATAAAAAATAATGGGACATGATCCCAAGAGAGGGATCTCGACTTGTGGGTTTGTCTTGTGAGACCGCTTGTCCACTACCATCTGGTTTCTACCTTGGGTTGACACCAAGTGAGACTATGAGGCTCAGTCTTACCTGGATGGAAAAAAAAAACAAAAAAAACCATGAGAATCACTGAATTCAACGGCCAATGGAAAGTAGGCATCCATGAAACAAAAGTATTTCTCATTTTTGTTGTTAATAGTAAGTTATTCCAAAATTTATTACAGGATATAGATTTCTAGATAAATTTTTTTTTTTTTTTTTTTTTTTTTTGTATCTAGGATCGAACTCAGGACCTTGTGCTTGCGAGGCAGGCAGTGATGCCACTGAGCTAAATCCCTGGCCGAAGACTTCTAGATAAGTTTTAAGACAAATAAATGTAAATTCTTCTAATGGCAGTTTTGGAGGCTTCCTTTAATACTAGGGGCTTCTATAAATGAAGAAGAGAACCACCCAGTCTGAGTATAGAGGAGGATTTCCTTGAAGGCCTCTTCAGAGAGGGGGTATCTGTGGTCTCTGGGTAAAAGACGAGGGGACTCTAGGTGGAAGAAATGTGGAGCACTCCGATGTGTCTAGAATACAGGCATTTGGGAGAGGTGGAGGCAGGGCTGAAGCTGGACTTCACACTAACGACAGTAAGGAGCCCCTGCAGTCTAAAGCAGGGCAGAGATGTGATTAGAATGGTGCCTTACACAGATAATGTGGTAAGTTGGGCGTGGCGGTACACATCTGTAATCCCGGCACTCAGGAGGCTAGGGCAGGAGAATCACAAGTTCAAGGCCAGAATGGGCTACCTAGTGAGTATGAGCCCAGCCTGGACTACACAGGGAGACCTTGTCTCAAAAAAAATCAACCAATCAACCAACCAAACAGGAAAGAGAAGGATGGAATGAAGGAAAGAAGGGATGAAGATCAGACTGATAATACTTCCAGATTTTGCTCTGAGTATGAAATAATACTTCTGTTTCTAAGATTTTATTGTTACCAAGACTAAAGATTATTTGGTACTTATTATTTGTACCATATTTCCTCTTGTGGAAATTACCTATGCATATCCTTTACCCACTTGTACACTGAGCTTTTGACATCCAAATATATTTGTATGAACTCTGTGTTCATTATGTCCTTTGTCATGTGTATAACTGATTTAGCTAACAATATTAATATATAAATAGCTGTAATAATAGCAGCTAAACTCATACGTGCCAGGCATCCTACAAGTCACTTCACGTGCTGTCACTTTTTCTCCTCATAATGAACCTACAAAATAAGTGCAGTTACTCTCTTTCACAAATGAGGAAACAAAAACTTGGCAAGGGGAGGTTACCTGGCCAGCAGAGAGTAGAGCTGGTATCTGTGCCCAGCTGGAGGGTCTCCGGGCACAGCCTAGGCCCTAGGTCCCCAGCCTGACAGCTCCCCATATCATCCCTTTGCTAACTTCTTCTTCACTAGCTCCTCTGCACCCACCTTCCCAATCATAGGTGACATTCTCAATTCTACTGAGCCGCTCCGGTTTCCTTCTTGTCCCTCTTCCTTTCCCAGCTTTTGCGTTCTCAGTAGCTGTGTTTGTTTCTTTTCTCAGCTTTCTACTGAAAACATATCATCAAACACTTCTGATTCTTTCTGGCGAAGGTCATGGGCCTTTGGTCAGACCTCATCTTCCCTGGTTCGTGCTCTGGCACCTTTTCTTCACAGCTTTCCTTCTCTGGCTTCCATGACACTCTAGGTTTCCAATTTTCCTCTTGCTTTCCTGTCACCTGTCCCTGGCTCATGAGCTGGCTCTTCTTCTCACCGTCACCATGGCCTGCCACAGCCATCAGTCCTTCCTCTGTGAGTCTTTTGGCTTCACCACCCCCTCCCAAACTCCTAGGCTAGGAAGATCTAGAATCCTCATGACTGGCCTTGAGCTCAGAACTAAGTTCAACTGCAAGATTTGTAACTCCCACAGACAAGCCCCAAGGCAAACAACTCTCCCCAAGAAGGCAGCTTCCCCATGTGACTTCTCTATTTCTGTCAATGACTTTATTCTTTCTGAGCTTCCCGTAACCTGTGCTGTGATACAGCTGTTTGCTCAAGAGCCTAAGGACATCATCCACCAATACCACAGGTTCTACTCGGGAGGGCTCTCGAGTTTCTCCCATCCTCTTTCCCACCACCACTAGGAGCACACCCAAATTCCTTTGTAGGAATTTGAGACTCCATGTGATCTGACCTCTTCTCCTCCCCTACAGACTTGGGATCCTCGGGTATAATCAGAGAGCTCTTGTGAACAGAGCACGGCTAGGAGCTGACCAGGAAGCAATTGTGGATACCAGACCAGTGAGAGGGCCAGAAATTCATTAGTAAGCAAACCCAAAGGACACAGTGAACAAAGATCAAATCGGGTGGCAGGTCAAATGCCAGGCAAATAGCACTAAGTTCATCTTTGGGAATTACAAGAGAGATGGTCAAAGTCTAGCCAGATGAAGAGCCATGGACCTGTGGACGGGAGTATGAAGGGCTGTGAGTCAGGGTAAAGGAGGAACAAGAAGGAAATGTGGCAAGACAGGTGGCCTCTGTCACCTTGGTAACTGAGTAGCAGTCCACAGGACAAAAGGGCCAATGAGGACAATAGCACTGGCTTAGAAGCGAAGCCAGTGCTCTCCCAGTTCCCTTGCTTAAGTGAGCAGTTCACCGGCTTGTGCTCACATGGACCTCTGTGCCTTCTCTCACAGTCTCACCTACGCAAAGCTGACTGAGGGCCTCCTCATCCAAGATGTGACAGTAGTGGTAGTACTCGTTCCCTAAACTCCTTTATTCCTGTCTGAATTACTCACTGTGACACTTGATCACATGTTCTACCCCAACACTCTACAGACACCAGTGTGGATGAGTCCTGGGCAAAGGCACAGCCATGGGACACATACAGTTTTGAGACCGTCTCTGATTTCAAACCTCTGAGAATACAGTGAGTGGTGAAGAAGATATACACAGGGAAGTTGTTTACATCCCTGTCATTAGGGAAGAGCAGAAGAGACAGCAGATGGACCAAATTACAGGGTGCAGAGGAGCTAGGTCTTGAGAGAGCCTGGAGGGGTGGAAGAAGAGGGCTTGATGGGCAGAAAAGGTGGAAGTAAGAGGAAAAGTATGGTGATCGTATACAGGTTTGGTGGGTGCTGAAAGTAGATAGACTGGAAAGCAGATTGCTAATATTATCAGTAAATATATTAATTGGTGAATTATAAAAATACATATTTGTAGTTATTTGTAGCGAAGAGTCTTCCTTTATTCAAATGCCAAGGAAGAAAAAGTCCATATTTGTCTACTTCTAGCTCATTTGCCAGTGTGACCATAACCTGTGCTGGCCATCAGTCCACAGTGTGTCTCTTGGTCCCACCAACCCTCCAAGCATGAATGGTCTCTAGCTCACATCTAAGTGGGAACCTGTAATGGCTTGGAAGGCTTTAATTAAAAAAAACAAAAACAAAAATAAAAAAACACTAAAAACAAGACATTCTTCTGGGGTTTCTCATTTCATATTAATATGGAGTCACTGTTTGAAACTATGTGATCTGACTGAACACACAAGTTCAGGATTATCAGGAGGAGTAATCACACTATTGGTCACAGAGCCACAGGTGGTTCTGGATTAGCCACTGGATTCCTGGTGAGGTTTTCCAAATGGTTCATGACAGATGTTTTAAAGGCTACCTCAGAAGTCAAGTTGCCTGGCTAGAGGTCATGTGCCCATGCTAACCCAGTGCCCTTACTCTGCCTAGAAACTGGGCCTGGGTGGAGATTTAGGGTAAGTCACAGCTGTTATAATGACTGACTTGCTGTCCTGGCTCACTGTGACACTGCAGGTAGCCACCTTGGCAGATGAAGAGTTCAGTCTGGCAACAGTTGGTCACAGGGACAGCAGTGATGTTCCATCTAGCCAGGCATACACAAGGATCACAGTTTTTAGTAGCTTCCTGGAGTTTCAGGGAGTGTAGATCTCCTCACAAACCTAGTACAATGCTTTCCTTGAGTAACTATTATACCCCTAGTGGATTCAGACCCCAGAGCTAGTCCTCCCAGTATACTCCATTGGTAGGACAGGAATTCCTGACATTACTAAAGACAAGCAGGTTCCACAGCCAGTTACTCCCCTCACTGCTGTTCTAGTGAGGATGAGGTGCAAACTGCAATGAGCAACTTAAGATCAAAATTGGTAACCAATGATTCATGGGGCCAATAAAACATGAGAAGCTGACAAAAGCTGGCTATACTTAGAACTTTTAGATTCTCTAGAAAGCAATGTGATGCTGAATATTGGAACAATTTTCAGCAACTACATATTGAGAACGACTACAAACATGGATTCCCAGGCAAGACCTACAAAGGAAGATAGGTTTAAGGAAAGTAGTTTAAATGAGTAGCAGTTAAGGATGGCTAGTGGGCCAAGACTGACCCTGGCCCTAGTCCGGGGAAAACTGGAACAGAAGGGTGATTCAGCAAAAGGACTCATGGCAGGTGCTGAGGCCCAGTTGCTCTTCTATACGTACTCAATTTAATGTGTGATGGAATCCTTGTAGCACAGGTTTCTTTTGCATTTTTGTTTTATTTTGTTTTTGGTACTGGGGAATCGAACTTTGGTCCTTGCGCTTATGAGACAGGCAGTGGAACCACTGAGCTAAATTCCCAGCTCTTCTTTTGCATTTTTGAAGAACAGGAGAGCCTCCCCAAGATAAACTCAGACTTGATCAGTAAAGGCGGCATTTGATCAGTAAAGGAATTTGTTTCTTTTAGAGTGCATGGCATATGAGAGATGAGTCTTTTCCTATCAGGACTAAATTGAATGAGTCTTAAATATTTTGGATTCTGATCCCTTTCAGGTACTTCAGGCTTCAACAATTCCTGAAAGAGGGCACTGAGTCCTTAACAAGGAGTTACAATCTGGATCTAGGTTAGACAGAGTGGATGAGTATTGTAGCAGATTCATGTTAGTGTTCAATACAAGATGCCTCAAAGATGGCAGCACTTTCCGTCCTGTTGTGGCTAGTCCTTTGAATAAGTCACCTGCTAGGGCAGAGACAGTGCAGGAACACTAATATCCAAGAATTAAATTACACCTGGCCACTGGAAAAATAAACATCACTTCCAATGGTACATCATCCACTCACCAAACAACCTCACCATATGGAAGCAGAAAACGGGAAGGAACAGTGCGACCAACTTATCCTTAATTCTCTGGGAATTCCTCAGTGTAAGTGGAGTAAGCCCCATGTCCCAGGAAACCTGGCAGACCTAGGAAAACTGAGATGTTTGGTGAGCCTGGTAACAGAAGACTACATCCCAGGGTTAATAATTCAGCTTTTAAACTTGACAGTGTAATTATAATTACAATTATTCAAAATTACTTAAGCAATTTAAAGATGAAGTCACCTGAAAATATGACCTCAGTTGAGGTTATCCTTCAATATTCAATCCCAATAAAGATGATCCTGTCTTGCATCTTTCTAGAACTCTCTTATAATATAAGATTTCAGGTAACCTGTCTCTGAGGGCTACATAAGCATTGCAGGTCCACTTGTCAGTTGTTCACGGTTTACCAGAAGTATCTAAGGAAATATCTGTATAGCTCTTAAAATGCATAAAATCAGGTCAATGGAATTAAGGCTCCTGGCAATTAGGAGTTCATCCTGTAAAAAGGACGAAGCTTTAATGTTCAGCCAGGGAGGAAAGAGCTAAATCTGATCTGGAATGTCTGTGAGCAAGAGGAATTTAAGCCCAAGATAATGAAATTCTTTTTTGGCTTTAACTAACTATAAATAAGCTGTACTTGCTCCAGAATGTTTACCTTGGAGGGGCCATGGGGTGTCAGTCTGACTGGAAGGGAGTTTGAGAAACTGTATTTGCCTGAGCTTGTATTTGAGACTGAGAAAACACGAATTGCCTACATCAAGGGCCTTTACCCCAGCTTCAGCTTGGGCAGTGTCACTGCAAATAATCCGCCTTATCAAAAAAAGGCAGAGAGGGAAATGGCAGGAGGGTGGGAGTTTATAAAGTCTTTTTCTCTTTAGTTCTGGAAAGAACTTTGTGCATTGTACTATCAGAGACCTAACCCAGTGCTTTTTAAGGGTATTTCTAATTATTTAACACTTCTTGGTACTCTAAGAGAAAAAAATAGTGTATCTTGCACATTTATGACAAATATAGCATACACACACACACACACACACACACACACACACACACAGAACTGGGCTTTTATTGGGGCAGATCAAAGAAAAATGGATATTTACTGTTAGTAAGTGAGTATGTATGGAACACAACCAATAAGAAGAACCAATGAAAAGGGCTCTTGAGCCAGGTGTGGTGGTGCACGCCTGTAATCCCAGCACTTGGGAGGCTGAGGCAGGAGGATCACTGTGAGTTCAAGACCAACTTGAGCTGCATAGTGAGTTCCAGGTCAGTCTCAACTACATAGTGAGACCCTGTCTCAAAAAACCAAAAAAAAACAAAAAAAACAAAACAAACAAACAAACAAACAAAAGGCCTCTTAAATGTTGCCACTATGAACTAGTTTTTTTTTTTTAATGATCTTTAAAAAAATTCTTCCCATTGGCCAAGTCTCAGAGAAGTATTCATGAACAAAGACAGTGGCAAGAAACTGAAGACACAGGCTAACTGGGAAAAGGAAACCATTTCAAAGGACTCCTGCTTGGTGAGGATTGTGAGAAAGGTGGGAAACCACAGAAGAGGACTCCATTACCATCTGCAGAAGGGCTCTGGGGTCTCTGCCACTCTCTGTGACTGGGTAAAGCAGTTTCCAAGAAGAATAATTCTAGGAGGGCACCATGGCATGGGAGAGCCAACTGAGTGCTTGGTTCGGTGTTAGAAGGGGTGTGAACCTCACAGTCAAGTTTCAGGTATCTCGACTCATGGAGAACAGTATTGACAGCTCTGAGGAATGCAGGTGGCAGCTGGCTGCAGAAGAAAGTGATTAGGTTTTGATCTCTGGGGAAGAAAGAAACCACAAACATGTGGCTGTGTGTTTTTTTATTTTGGGGGTTTTTGGGGGGTACGGGGGATCGAACTCCAGGCCTTACACTTATGAAGCAGGTGGTGGAACCACTGAACTAAATCCATGGCCCTAAGGTTTTGATCAGACTGCTAACACTCCCTGGACCGTACAGGGACTCTGGGGTGTCTCCTGCATCCTATGAAGACAGCTCAGCTCAGTTTTAGGTTTGTCTATTAGCAAGGCTCCATCTCACTTCTCCAAAACACCTTCATCCTCAGCCACACTTCGACCCACTAACAAGCCTGCTAATGAGGGAAAAATAAGCTGCCTGGCTTCCCACAGGGGGAAAGAGAAATTTTAATAGCAGGTTCCAGTTACAGACACCTGCTGCCCATCATCACTTTCCAACCTGGATCTGGTGATAGAAACTCCAGCAAAGCCCACAGGGAAGGAATGGAGGCTGCAGACTGCATTATGCAGGCTGCCCTGCCTAATTTAAGACAAATAAATAAATAAATAAAATTCATCTGCTTTCAGAGATGGGGTAGAGCCTTCCCAGAAATGCAAAGCTCTGAGAGAGCTAAAGGTACACCGATTCCCCAGGGCGTCACTGAATAAGCTGGAGACGGGGAAGTTTTTTTTGCCCAGTGCACATAGCATTGGCCAAAATGAGAACATCACTCGCCTACACCTGTTTATGACAAACAAGAGAAAGAATGATACTGCACTTGAGATTGGGAACTGCCAGGGATCCTGCTCTGTCTCACCAAGTGTGCGGCTCTTGATCTGGGGCACACATACCCCAGCAATGGGGAAAAGAGATAGACATGGATTCTCACAAAACCAGATGAAATGTGCTAAGGGACACAGAAGGCACACACTGAGGGAACACATGGTGGGCACATGGCTGAAGGGGACAGGGCGAGTCAGGGAAAGCTTCTCAGGAATGACACTGTTAAGTTTTTCTTATAGGATACAAGGTTGGTAGAGAGGGAAGGGGATTTGGAGTAGCCAGAGGACAACAGCCCTTCCTGGCACCAAGAGAATGTCACAAGTGATAAGCTGGGCAGGTAGGCTCGGGTCACACTACAGCAAGTCTTGGGTGCTGGCCTGCTTGTTAAAGCCAACTAATGTAATCTGTGATGACAGATGGGTGGGTCACAGGCAGGGAGGTGACTGGGGCACTCCTGTAATAGACTAAAGGAGTGGTAGATTACACACTGAATACATAGGTAAGAGGTCCTGAGCTGTATACTTAATTTTACTATATGTAAGTGACAGCTCAGAAAAGCACTTTAAAAGGCCCAAGGGAGACCGCCAGCCTGTTCCAGAGCATGGGGGATGGGAGTAGTTAGGAGAGGACAGATACACAAGAAAATCTTTCCCTTTAGCTACTTCTCTTGGTCAGTAATCAGGGCTCCCTCCCAGGATGCTCCCTCTAGGAGGACTTCATGATGCCGCTGACCAAGCAAGGGAGCCAGAAGCAGAGGGTGCTGACCCTAAAGAGTATGGTTCACAATTTGCCTGTTTGATTTTACAAAGGAGGAAAGCGAGAGCCAGAGGGGCTGTGCTTTTTCCAGGGTCCCCTGGCTAGTTTGGAGGAAAAAGCCCTAGGTTTGTACCCTATTCCAAATTTCTCTACACCACTGTGGCCAAAAACCATGAAGGAATTTGAATGAATGACACAATTCTGAAGCTGTTAAAAATTAAATGTTAGATGATTAAAGCATGGTGAATGCTTAGGGCCTATGAAGTGTTAAAACAGATCATCAAGTAATATGTACACGGCATCCTGGGCTGGGGATGTACAGAGCTCAGTGGTAGAGCACTGGCCTAGCATGCTCAGGGCCCCAGGTTTGATCCCCAGTATCACGAAAACCAAACAAGACAAAACAAAACACCACAAATACAAAGCAAACTACACACTGATTCTATACAGGGCACACATTGTATATGAAGAAGATAAAAACCACAGAGATGATCACCAAAATAGCAATGCTATGTTATCTTTCAGTAGAATTACAGATGATTTTTGTGTGCTTTATTTTCTATTTTTAAAAAGTAGAAATATATTAATCTTTTTATGCAGAAAAAAATGAAGATCTGCATCATAATCTAGAATTTTCTCAGTTCAGGACTGAGCTTTGGTCTGCATGTTTTACTAAAAGCAAACACTTCTTGAGAACAAAAAACAAATCGCTAGGCAAATATTGATCTGTTGCTAAGTGAACAAGAGGCATATCCTCCCACTGAAGCAAAGTTTTTCTCCAGACAGAAAAAGATTCACTTATGATGTAGCTTTAGGTCAATCATCTTAAAACAGATTTAAAACTGACTTTAACGCTAAGTGGGGCGAAAAGGAAGAATCCCTATTCTTGTAGCAAGCTTTCAATGTTCACCTCTCATCAACTAGTTCCCTGCTGCAGAGCAGCGAGAGGTTATGCTCTGATTTGCACCTAAGTTGTAAAAACCAGCTGCTTGCAGTCAGGGCTACTGAATGAGAACAGCAGCTCACTATCAATCAGTTTGCTGAACCTTCCAGCCTGGGTGAGTGCTTGTGAGGCTGCAGACGGGCTTTGTCCTAGGAAAACAGCTTCAAAGTCCCAAGAGAAGCACTTTTACCCTGGACAGACATTTCCTGCTCTCAGTTTCAAACACATGAAAGGCCACTGTGGAAATGTGGCAAGCGACAGAACATCAGAGGGCAGTGGCTTCAGCCAGACTGGTGGACACAGAAAGAGGTCACTCGGGGATTGAAGGCCACCAGGAGGCCCGCCCTGCTCACGCCTCTCCTCTGGGCTGGCCTCTTTCTGCTCAGCCTCAGCCCCTGCACCACCCCCCAGAAAGCACCTTGTCCTCTTCGCCATGGATGAAAAGGGAAGCTGGCTCCAGTTTGCCGTAAGCTTCCCTCTGCTATTCCCAGTTTCCTCATTCTTAAAATGACAGGAAAAATGAATTCAACCTTTACATTTTTAAGAGAATTAAATGGCAGAATATCATTTCAGATGCAATGATATGGGCAGGAGAGAGCAACATGGAAACATTTTGCCAATGTGCTACATGAATACAGGATACAGTTAATCCTATTATTAGACTCTATATTAGCAATAAGATGCTAGTTAAAAGTGGGAGAGAAAGAATCCCTTTGCCCTCTAGTTGTTCATCAGTTCAAGCCAGAGGGAACTGGCTGCTTACCTAATGCTCTGACATGCTTTTGAGGGCTGGTCCTATAAATCAAAGGGATACGCCTTGGAAGTAAATAGTTGGGGGAAAAACATCTTTTCAGGCCCATCTGAAACCACAGCTAATTCCTAAGCAACATCAGCTCTCCTTTAACCTTGCCCCAGCACCCTCCTCATCCGGGCTTCACCAGGCGGGTGGGTGATGCTGGCCAGTGGCCAGACTCAGCACTGAAGCCACCAGCACACAGGTGGATGTCACGTTCCACTCCCAGCCTTGACCTCCAGGGAGATGAAGACAGATAGGGACTCTCTTCTATCCCGGGAGGAGGCTGGGTCATCTCAACAGAAGTCACATGGCACCGGGTCAGCACCTCAGGCTCATCGACAACGGGTGCAGGGGAGAGGAAGAAGCAAAAGGAGACTGTGGGAGTCAATGTTTCTAGTTATTTTTAAAAAGAAAATAAGAAAAAGAGGTAAGAATGACTACTCCTCTTCACAAGGTCCTTGTTGTGGATCAGGACACCATACTATGGAAGACAAGATGTTTCCAGGCAACAAAGATTTGATTCTGTCTCACAGGCTCTGGAATTTAAACACCGGGCTACCACCAGAACTGGCTGTTTTAACACCACAGAGGTCATCCTTTCTTCAATGCCTTAAGGACACAATATGGGAAGGTTCTTTTTTGGAGGACAGGGGAATGCTGGGGATTGAACCCAGGACACAGTGCATGTTAGGTAAATGCTCCATCATTGAGCTGCCCCGCAGCCTGAGCAGGTTCTTTTCTGAACACCACCCAGAGGCAAACAGGTCAGCAGATGGGCATATGCAGGGCACACGGTCTACTCACTCTTTGGTCAGAAGGGGACAGGACTTGAGCAGGAAGCGTGACAGCCCTGAGTCCTGGAAGTAGAGGTCAGGTGGGGCTGTGGGGCTCTTCAGGTTCAAACACCGGACAATCACGTATAACACAGCAGCCACTGCAGCCAGTTTCACCCCGTCAAACACGGCCGGGAGCTCGGGAGTATCCATCATAGCATTCATCTTGATCTGGGGGAGCAGAGGACAGGTCTGAGGAGGGGTAGAGCGCGCCACATGACAGAAGCACATCCTCCTGTGAGCAGGACACATGCGTGTCCACAGGAAGACACCATCAGCACCTTACAACTGCCCATGCACCAGCAGCCAACCAATTACAAGCACATAGCCCTGGGTGCTCACAGATGGCGCCCAGCATGGTTTTTTCTCTAATTTCATGAGCATTTCCAAGATAAGCAAATTGGAAAATGCTGGCAACTGTGTCTTTCTGAGCGTAGGAAAAATGACTAGTGAGAAAGGCAGGTGTAGGACTGGGGGCAATATGCTGACTTCTGTGAACAGGCCACCTCAAAGCTCTCTGCACACTTAATCTGCATCTAGAGCAGCAGGTGTGTGTTAAGTGTTGTGTTTACAGCCTATGCTGGTGCAAGGTGTGCCGTCCTGCCTGCTTGCCCCACCTCTCTGTTTTTAGATCAGGCAAAGCAGAAACAACCACAGCCTGACCCAGCCATCTGTTCTTCAAAGGCCCTGGTACTGGAATCTAGTTTTCACTCAGCCCACATTGCAATGGCACTGGCTCTGGAGGTTTCAGGCAGTGTGGCAATGAGTGTGGCAATTTTTTTTCCTTCAAAACAAACCTGGCTGTAGCCACTAGTATAAAATTAGGCTAAAGGTGGATCAAATTTGACTATTAGACCAAGAACTAAAATTATAGCACAGAAACTATATACGCATATATGGTATTTCCCAAGCACTCCTAACATTTCATGTTATAAACTAGCTTGACTTTACATACAACACACACACACACACACCCACACACACACACACATATACAACACACACACACACACACACACACACACACACACACACACACACACACTCGGAACCAAGCCAGTACAACAGTAACAGAACTTCAGCCTTTTCCTTGCTGCTCAGCTGAATAACAGAGTATCAGATGTTACCAGAAGAATTAAGGAACATGAAAGCTAATGAAGGAGGAAGGAAGGGAGAGGGATACGGAGAGGAGAGACAGAGGGTAAAGGTGAAGAAAAGAGGAAGAAGGAGAGGAAGAAGAAGGGAAAGAGGAAGAAGAGGAGGAGGGGGAAGAAGAGGAAGAAGAAGAAAATGGTAACTCCCACAGTCCAGGTAGCTATGGCAACTGCTTCCCCCGGGATGATTTCAAGTAGCCTCTGCAAAAATCAGTCATTATAAAGACTGTGATAGCCAAGGATGGAAACAAAACAGGCAGGGCCAAAACAATCTCCAAAAAATGAGTGGGGTGAAAGTGACTCAACTCCCCTGAGACCTAAGGTGGGTCCAGAGAGGCCTCAGAAACCCTTTTCTAAAATCAAGGTGACTTTGGCAAATAAAGGACCTAAAAACACTGCAGATGATCTCTGGCAAGCGTTCTTGACTCAATAAGGGAAGGAAATTAATGATCATACCTGTTTAAGTACACTTCTATCATCAGGCCCAGAAAAAAAAATGTTTTTTTAGTGGTACTGGCGATTAAACCCAGCACCTTCACATTGAGCTACATCTTTAGCCTTCTTTTAAAAATTTGAGACAAGGTCGTGCTAAGATAAGACTTCAACTTGCAATCCTCCTGCCTTAGCCCGCCAAATGCTGGGCTTACAGGTATGTGCCACCACACCTGGTGAAAGGAATTTTTGAAAACCTTTCCGACACAATTTTGCATAGAGGCTAGACCTCAAGATGCCCTCTCAGCTATAGTGAGCAGTTTTCCTAAACCTTCACTTCTGGTGACACACCATCTCATTTCTGAGGTCAGTCAGCCCCGAAGGCTGTCTGTCTAAACTCACTATTTTTTTTTTTTTTTTTGATACTGGGGATCGAACTCAGGTCCTTATGCTTGTAAGGCAGGCACCAGAACCACTGAGCTAAAACCCCAGCCCTCAGGGCTGTCTGTCTACATACTTCCAAAACAAAGATTCTTAACTTGGGGTTTGCGGATTCCCTATGGTACTCTAGGGTCCAGGAGGCCCCTGAAATCATACATGAAAGTCTGCGCATACATGAAGTTTTCTGGGGCAAACCTTCACAGCATTAATCAGATTTCAAAGGGCCTGTGGCTTAAGCAAGTATACAGCACTGCACTTAAAGATGCTCAAGGGGTCACCCTGCAGCCCATTCCTCACTCTGTTGGACCTCTGTCACCTAAGCTAGTCAGACTAATGCTCAACAAATATCCAAGGTGAGACAGACGGTTAATTATGGCTTTTATGTCTGGTAAGCACAAGGCCTACAACAAAAACCTACCAGAAATTTCAAAGCTTCTCTGTGCATTGGTAATATGGAGCTAGAAAAGAATTTCTGCCTTGCCTCCTTTGTTGGAAAGGGAACAGAGTAATGCAGAGGGCTGGGCTGAGGCTTAGCAGTAGGGCTCTTGTCTGGCCTGTGAGAGGCCCTGGGTTCCATCTCCAGCACTGAAGAAATATTGCTCAGCAATGCAGAGGGCTAGGTTGGATACCAGTCCACACTGGTCTAGAGTAGTGATTTTTTTTTTTTCATTAAAAAAAAAAAACTTTATTGGGAGAGTATTTTTAGACAAAGGAGGAGAATAAGAATTGGGGAGGGAAATAAGGGGATGAATATGAACAAAATATGCTAAATGCATATATGAACGTACCACACTGAAACTGAATATTTTGTGTATTGGCATTAATAATAGAGTAGTAAGTTTTATTTTTATTTTTATTTTTATTTTTTTTTTGCTTTTTGAGACAGGGTCTCACTATGTAGTTGAGACTGACCTAGAACTTACTATGTAGCCCAGGCTGGTCTTGAACTCACAGCGATCCTCCTGCCTCAGCCTCCCAAGTGCTGGGATTACAGGCATGTGCCACCATGCCCGGCTCTATAGAGTAATAAGTTTTATGGAATTAAAAAATAAATCCTCCCCTTCCCTGTTCTACTCTGTTTACTAACACAGGAGGAGGTGGAAAGAAGCAGGAAAAATGAGAGTTTTAGCAATACATACCTATGTCACTTCTCACAGCAGATAGTAATTTTCCTTGAAAAGTTGTACAGTTGGGCTGGTCAGGTCAGATCTCTTATTTAAATTAACCTAAAAGATGAAAAAAGATTGGAGGGTAATGTTTTAAAGAATTAGAAAGTAACTGTTTGGGCTGGGGATTTGGCTCAGTGGTTCCACCGCCTGCTTCACAAGAGCAAGGACCGGAGTTCGATCCCCTGTACCAAAAAAAAAAAAAAAAAGTAACTGTTTAACTGAAACAAAAACACTCTAAATTTCTCTGCATTTAATGTCGTGTGGGAAAGAGATAATCTGTTTTGTTTTTGAGACAGGTTCTCACTATGTAATCCAGGTTGGCCTCGAACTTGTTGTGTAGCTCAGGCGGGCTCATAATCCTCCTGCCTCGGCCTCCTGAGTACTGGGATTACAACTGTGTACTACTATGTCTGGTAAGACAATTTCTTTAACACATGTACCATCCTTGTGGTTGTTTGGCTACTTTTATGCCTCCTGGGGGAAGCACTGTCTGGCAGCCTCTCCATGGCTTCTAACATAAGTCATCTATCTTCTGTACTCCTTGTCCTAGATAAAGCCAACCTGCACCGCTTTTCTGTCTCACCCCCAAAGTTCCCTTCAGCAATGCCTAGTAGGACAGGAATTATATCTATGTGGCAAATGTAGTAACCGAGTGAGGCCCTAGGTCAAGACAGCACAGTCAGCTGACACATTCTTTCTCTCCCAAACATGTGGCCATGGCAAGAAAAATGTGAGCTGAGAAAAGCAGAAGGGAGAGATGGGCTCAAAAACAAGGTACTACAACAGAGTCAAGACCGAGCTGAAAGGAACAAGTATGGGGCTGCCACACCTCCAGGTCTGGGTCTGGACAAGGGTTCCAGAGGCTGACCGCGAGGGGCACTGGAAACAACAAGTGCTCACTGTGAGATGAGGAACCAGAGCCCTGAGACCCCTTGAAAATGTGCTAAAAAATCTATAGATTCCAAAGCAGCAGAGGAAGCCAAAACAGTAACATGAGGAGACAGCCAGTGTTTACGTAGTGCTATCTTCGAGCTCATATACACCAAGCTCTGTCCTTCATAATCATACATACTATTTTTTTTTTTTTGTACCAGGGATTGAACTCAGGACCTTGTGCGTGTGACACAGGCGGTGGTAGAGCCACTGAGCCAAATCCCCTGCCCAGTGGGAATACTAATTCTTAATCTTTTCCATGCCCAGTGAGGCAGATACAATTATTACCCTATTTTACAGATGAGGAAACCGAGGTCTAGGAAGTTTAAATATTTGCTCAAGGTCACAGAAGTGGTAGGTAGAAAAGCCAAGATTCACCCCTGGCTCCAGAGACTATGCTCTTAACCATCATCCTGTGCTACTTAAAAGCAAGGAAGTGAGAGAAGCAAGCGAAACAAACTGAATGCATCTCCCAAAGTCACTGTAAAAGCTGAGCTTGGGATTCAAGTCCTGCTTTTTTTTTTTTTTTTTTTTTTTTTCTGTACTCACCACAGCAAAATGATTGAAGAAAAAGCCAGTCAAAGGAGAGACTCGATTAACCTACTGGTAGAGGAAAAGGCCTAGGACAGACCCAAGATCCCAAACTGGCAGTACAAGAGCTGGTAGGGTATACCAAATTATCAACTTGTCAAGTTATAAACACCAGGAGAGTTCAGATAAAAATCCAGAGTTTTGGTTTCTCTTTAAAAAATTCTAAGATTTGGCAAGATGGAGCCAGCATTCCCACAGGGCAACAAAGAACAGGCCTGAGCAGAACCGCCCCTGTGGATAAGGCAGAGGCTCTTTCCAGTCCTTGGCACTGATCTTGCCACTCCCTTTTTATCTTCAACCCTGCCTTCTGGCCCACTCTAATTGTTTCTATACCTAAACAGGCCCTATCAGCACTGAGGTATGCAACCCTTTGAGAAAACTAAGGTCCCTTCTAGCCCTAGACAAGTCTATACTGACGGAATATTCAAAAAATGTTATTACTAAAGGTACAGAATCCCAATGATGAATGTAATTGTATTGTATACCTAGATTGTACCAATAAACTCAATAAAAAGAAAAAAAAAGTACATTAAACAAAAAATGTTATTAGTATAAGTGCAAATGAAAATTTATAGAAAAAAAAGGGGAAGGATAGAGTGGTAAAGGTTACAGGGTAATAAAATGTAGTACTTTTTGTGTTGATTGATATTGAATTATTGATTGAAGTCTACTTACACCTTTTGAGATGGCTTCAATAAAACACCCTTACTAAACATATATCTAGAGAGAGAAAAACTTGGCGATGTTGCTGACTGCTGATTCCAAGAATAAGTTTCCTCTTCATCCTTAGTAACAGAGGCTAGGATTGCGGAAAAAATAAAGAATTTGGAAAAAAAAAAATTTGGAGAAGAGCAACACACTCCAGCTTCTCTTGCAGCTAGGTGAGTCTGAGGGACAACATTCTGGCCAGTTGTGGAAGAGTTGGTCTATTAGTCAACCTTTTGTGTATGTGCCCAAATATCTGAAAAAAATTTAACTTAGTGGAGGAAGAATTTATTCTGGCTCACCGTTTCAAAGGTTTTGGTTCCTGGCTGGCTGGCTCCAAGGTACAAACATCACAGCAGAAAGGGTCTGGTGGAGGAAAACTGCTCACCTCATGGCAGCTGGGACACCAAGTGAGCAGGAAGAGAGCCAAAGAAAAGATACTCCCTTCAAAGGCAGACTGTCAGTGATGTACTTCCTCCAGTTGGGCTCCACCTCCAGTAGCCCACTCAGCATGAACTCATCAATGGATTGAACCATTGAGGAAATTGGTACCCTTATGATCCAATCACCTTCCAAAGTCTCCACTTTTGAATATATGAGATTTCTAGGTAACATTTTAGATCTAAGCTATAACTGTTTGATTTCTAGGAAGGCTCTTGAAAAGGCAGAGTTAAATTTTTGTCTTCCCTTTTCCCTTCCCACCTCCCTGGAATGCAGACAATATGAGTGCAACTCTGACAGCCACCCTGGGCAAGGAGTGACCTTGAGATCACTCTAGGAACTCCATAAAGATGACAGCAGAAGAGAAAGACAGTGATTTGTGTTCCTGACAATTTAGTGAAGCCATCATATCAGTCCTAGATCACTTGCCTCAGGATTTGTTTCACATGAGAGAATCATCTGCATCACTGTTATTTCTAGACCTTTTTATTCTGCAATTTCCAATGATACACAAGGAAATATTATATACCTAAACTGAAGTGCTAGTTATAAAGTACTGGCAATGACTCTTTTTTTCTATTTTCTAAAATTCATTATGATTCTAAATACTTTTGTTATTAGGGAAAAAAGGCTTTTAAAAAAGCTGGGGTTAGCTCAGTGGTAGAACATATGCCTAACACGCATGAGGCCCTACATTCAATCCCTGGCACTGCACGAAGAGAAAAAAGAAGAAAAAAAGTTCTAAAATATATTAATAAGATAAAAAAGTTGAAACCATGTTACAAGGAAAACACATATATCAACATATATAATGATTATGTGTGTGATCCAGCTTTGAATGTCTCTGAGCCTGTGACTGTCAGGGGAAAGAGGAAACTTAGCCAGACCAGTAGTCTCTCAATGGAATAGAAGCAGCAGACAGTGCTCTTGGCCCAGACACACAACATACTCAGTGGAAGGAGGGCTTTGGAAGCACAGAATTATTTTTAAAATATGTGTGACTTTATATAAGGGGACCTTGAGTGGTGTGATAGACAGTGTCCGCCTACAACTTTTTTTTTTTTTAACAGCAAATGCAGCAGATAATTGATGCAACCCTTGAAAAATGGCAAGGTTTTAAAATTCAGTTAAATTCCGAGAAGGCAATCCCAGGAGCAATTTAGGGTCACTGTGGCCCACCTATGCAGCTGGGATCCAGGACCTGAGCTGAGGAGCAGAGCAGCTCTTTCGCATGTTCCTGTGTCCACCTCCCTTGACTGTTGCTGGCTTAAGTACCTGAATACCTACTGTGTGTTAATTATCATGCAGGATGGCAATTAAGTGGAGTTCCCATTTTAACTGAGGAGAAAAGTTTGTATTATGGATATGTGTATTTAGAAACTTGGAGACAAGAATAACTAGTTAAGGAAAAAATAAAACAGAAGATTTATGGAGTAGTTAGATCTAGAACTGGGCCTCAGTGGATGAAGTGTAGGACTGTATATGTGTGTGTGTGTGTCCATATAATTGTGTAATGCATGCCTATCTAGATATTAATTCAGGAATAAGCAGTAATTTCAGAAGAAAACTCTTAACATTCACTTCATCTTACATTTCATTCTATGGTGAGCTTTCTTTTCTAGTCCAACCTGCCACTAAATATTCATATTCTGAACTTGTCCTACATATAACAAACTCAGACTGCACTGTATTATTTGGTGTGCCCCTCCCCGTTTCTAGGCAGTTGAAATCTGGTTGAATTGAGCACAAGTCAATCTACAAAGTCAGAAAAGCTGGTAGGCTAGGTATGTGAAGATGGAAAGTCAGGGTCTGCCCAGCCCACCCTGTCTGATTGCCACCTCAGGATACCTCGTGATACTCTGAGCTTTCTGTGCATCTGTGGGCGTAAACCTTGCACCCTCACCTCTCTTGTAAGTGGGATTTAGGCGCTGTAACTGATAGTTAGAATCCACCTGTAGTCTCTACATTAACAAAAGAATTCAGGACCTGTCCAATAGCTGGTCGTTAGAATAGCGTTAATGTTTCCCTGGTCTCTCAGGCATGCTCAACCAGTATTTCCACCAATGGTGAGGCCCCAGGCTGTGCCTCCATCACTTCCCACTGCTTGCTAGAGCCAAGGGCATCAGTTTAAGATGAAGGCACAAAGCAGGGGTGACAGCTCCAGCCTATGACTTGCAGGCAGGCTCGTTTAGCCTGCTCTGGCCCTTCCTGCCTGGTGACCTTGAAAAAGTCATTTAACCTTTGGGGCCCTACAGAACTCGTCTGTAAAATGAGCAGACTGGGCTAGAAATAGGCGATGCCAACCAAGGTCTCTTTCCGCTCAAACTGTCTGAGATTCTAGGGATAGAATTGCAGCTGTTGGCTAAAAAGCACAGGAAGAAATATCTCTACTTTGTAATAGAACACGGCTCCTGCTTTCCAGCCTACTTCTTAGACCACAAACAACAAAATTCAACAGGATGAACAAAGCTCAGGGCCTTTGTTCTTCTTCAAATAAATGAAACATTTATACATTTATATCAATAACTCAGTTACCAATAAATTTATTTATGCCAATAATTCCACCATATTAATTCAGTAAATCCCCAAAAATATCAGTTATTACCATCACCACTACTAGATTTTCTATTTTGCCTCTGTAAATGACCTAACTTGACAGACAGAAATCGACAAAAGACAAGCTTTCCTAACCAACACAAAGGCCTGGCCCATTGTAACACCTAGGTGGCTGACTGAATGGACTTCCTCCAATGAGCCCAAAATTAATGTTGGGAAGTACTTTTTTTTTTTTTATGCAAGGCAGGAATATCACCCACTGAGCTAAATCCCTGGCCCTACTCTTCTTGAGTCTGATTTTTCTACAGCCATGTTTCCCAAGTTTCTAGGTGAGAGATGGTGATCACCAAGTCCCTGAAATAGTTCCAAAATCTGTTGTTCCTCTTTTGTGCTAAAAAGAGTTCCCTAACATACACATTCTCCCCTGTCCATGGCCAGGCTGCCCCTCAGCCTTCCTGTAGGGAAATCCACTCAGCCACCCCCAGGCCAGCTCAGGGACCCCTGGCGGGCTTTGTCCCCCACAGCTGCCCCACAGGGTATCAAGAGAACAGTAGAAGGCCACAGCACTCTGCCATACAGCATGGTCTGTCTCCACCCTGTTAGCCCGATCTTTCAGCCTTTTTGGTGGCCATAAAGGAGCCAACACTAATGTAGGTACCACATGTCTGAGGAGAAAGAAGGCAGCAAAGGGGCCAGTTCCCGCCCCTTATTTGCTACTGAACTAAGGGAATCAGAGCTGTAATAGTATAAAAAACCAAGAGCCATGCTGCAGGAGCTGAGTGACACACCCAGGGCAGATGTTAGAAGGCCTGGCATCCCCTCCTAGATGTGTCTTTCTGCCCATAGAGGACTTCAGTACATGGGCTGGGACCCTCAGAGGGACCTCAGGGGCTTTCCAGACGGGGCCTCTTCCACTCAGAACAGTGTTTCCTTGACAGCCTGGGTCCTGTGCCCTCTCTCAGCCAGGACTGATATCCCTGGGTAGGTGAGCACCCTGGCCAGCAGCTCACAAACCACCTCCCAGCACATCCATGTTGGTCTAGTCCTGCATGTCCTTCTCCTTCTATGGGATGAATATTTTAGGCACCCCAGGTTTTGAAAGACTCTCCTCCCACTACCACTGCCTACAGCCCAAAATGATGGGGAGGCCCTGACAACAACAGGCTCAATACTGTTTTTTGTTTGTTTATGTGTTTGTTTTGTGGCACTGAGGACTGAATCCTGGACCTTCACACTGAACAAACCCCCAGCCCTTTTTTATTTATTTTTTATTTTGAGACAGGGTCTAGCTAAGTCACTATGTTGTCCAGGCTGGGCTTGAACATGTGTTCATCCTGCCTCAGCCTCCCAGAGCACTGGGATACAGGCATGTACTTCCCCTTGCCTTGTTTCATTTTTGAATTTTTCATTTTGTAGTACCCAGGCCCTTCTTACTAAGCTGCATCCCCAACCCCTTTAAAAAAAAATTTTTTTGACACAAGGTCTTGCTAAATCACTAAATTGCTCACACTGGACTCAAACTTGTAAGCCTCCTGCCTTGGCCTCCCAGAGTGCTGGGAATCTAGGTATCACCACCGTGCCCACACCAATCTTATTTTCAAGAGATGCCAAGAGACACTCAGGGTTGAACAGTAAGCACTGAGGACCTAACCACTTTCCTTCAGCAGCCGACACCCCAACTCCCAGGGCTGCCCTGGGGGCTCAGAGCATGCATGTTCTGGTGCTGAGAAGTGGCTAGGAAGGGAGGTAGAAAGCAATAGGGAGGAAAAGGTCCTTTTATTGATCTAGTCCAACATCTCTTACAAAGCAGATCCTACAAGGCCAGACACAGTTTGGTAAAAGAAAAGCAGAGGAACTGACAGATAATTAAATACACTTACATTAATATTGCCAGGTGTTCAAAGACCTTAAGGTGTTAAGACCTTAAAATTCCCTTTTTGTACAAGCTCATTCAAGTGATAAGAGTTTATCTAACCATATTCCTCTACAAAGTCGTAAGTTCACTTAACCTGATCTTAGAAAATGGCTAAAAGTTCCTAGTACCAGAAGGAAATTTACTCAAAGCAAGAAAATGTGAACTTTACAGTGAAATGTCAGGAATGGCTACTAACCCAGGAGCTTTCACAACAGAAACTCCCTGACTAAAAATACCTGAAGATTGAGTCACCAGTGGACAAGCACATTAGTTGAGTACTTTCCATCTTCACATGCCCTTGCTAAGATGCCTAAGGGAAGCTGGCCAGCCTTTTCCCTTCACATGGAACCCTCCTCACAGAGCTGGACTTTCTCCTAGAGAAAGAACAGAAAGCACTTAGGAAAATCACAAGCAGAACTCTGCTCTCTCCGAGAAACCAATCCATGCCAGAGAACAGACTGAAAACCATAAGCCAAGTGCTTCCTTTGTGGAGTCTAGAACTTGCTAAGAGGACAGGCACTTTCACAGAGAGATTCCATACCTCTAAACATTGTACTAACTAAACTTTGTAAAAACTGTACTGTAATTAAATTCTGTAATATCAAAAGCAACACCTCAGTTTACCAGAACCCAAAAACTCAACTGCCTAGTTTACTGGCATTTTCAGGGGTACAGCTGAGGAGAATCATAGCTCCAGATTTGTGGCATATAACAAGTTCCTGGGGTGCCTTCCAAGAACAGCGCAGAGCTCGGACCCCCTGCTATGTCTGCAAATATAGAAAGAAGAAACCCAGATGGGATGGGAGGAAGAGACCCAGTGCCTGGCACCACCCTTGGCAGGAAAAGTCTTATCCACAGCTGCAACAGCAAAGGACTTACTTCGACCATCCATTAATAGAAAGTAAAGGGCCGGGAATTTAGCTCAGTGGTTCTGCTGCCTGCCTGGCAAGCGAGAGGACCGGAGTTCAATCCCTGGTACCAAAAAAAAAAAGAAAGTAAAAATACAAGGGAGTCCCAGCTCCTGATTGTTCTGCTTTCCCACAGCCACGGTGCCAGATCATGGAATGAGGCTAATACCTATGCTCTTAGGCCTGCAATCAGGGTGTGAGGCAGGCCCCTCACCCTCCCCAGAGGAGGCAGTTCTGCCTGCTTGCTTTGCTGCCTCTCCCAGCTCAGAGGATGAGCAGCTCCAGCTTGTGTCCTTCCAATACTCTAGTGGGAGGAGCAGACACCTCACACCCATCTGAAGGATGCTTTCCTTACTTCCATTTTATAAATACCTTGGGTCTCCTGCCAGTTTAGAACATCAGGCTTGGAGGTCACATGGATTCCACGGTGACCAACTCTTACAAGACAGATGCTACCAGCCAGTGCAGGTAATATGGAGGACAGATCTGTGCTCAGGGCCTTGGGCTAATGTGGTGAAACAGTGCTGTGAGATGGCCACCCATGGATGCTGAACAAGCCAGCCCCGGTACCAGCCTCCAGGGAGCCCTGCACAGCCTCTGGGAAGAGCAGAAAGGACCTCGCCCCAACTTCCAGGACACCATCCAAGTGGAAGGGTCTGGAGGCACTGGATTCTGGATTAGAGGAGGAAGGGATCCCCTCTGAGTCTGCACTGTTTGCTTCCAGTGGTATCTACAATTATTCTCCCCCTACTCGACATGCTGTGTAGCTCTGAGAAGGTCACTTGGCCTTTCTTGGGCTTTTAAAGCTTAGCCAAAGAGCCCATGTGGTGTAACTGAGTGACACAGGTTTTAGAATCAGAGGACCTGGGTTTGAGCCCAGGTTCTGCCAAAGTAATCTTGGGTGAGTCATCTCAACTCTGGAAGTTTCTGTTTTCTCCTAAAAATAGGAGAAGGGAAATTCTGTCATGGCTTATTGAGGGAAAGAAGCTGATGAAATTATGTGGGCTAAAAAGTATTTTGTAATTATAAATATCCACAGATATACTCAAGACAAGGGTTGTAAAATGTTTTGAGTTATTTAAAGGAAAACTGCCTTATTAAAAACTTCAAGATTGGGCCAGGGATTTAGCTCAGTGGTTCTGGCGCCTGCTTTGCAAGTGCAAGGGGCAGAGTTTGATCCCTGGTACCAAAAAAACAAAAAACAAAAAAACCTTCAAGATTAAAATAATGTTTTTTTTGTTGTTGTTCTTTTGGTTTTTTGAGACAGGGTCTCACTATGTAGTTGGGACTGAACTGGAACTCACTATGTAGCCCAGGTTGGTCTCGAACTCACAGCGATCCTCCTGCCTCAGTGATCCTCCTACCTCAGCTTCCCGAATGCTGGGATTACAGGCATGCACCACCATGCCCGGCTAGCCTAAAATAATGTTAGTTTTAAAGCAACTGCTTAGGAATTTAAACAAGGAGCACAGAAACTGGCTTCCGGGCAGTCCTGAATGTGGCCTCCTATACCGGGAACACTGAGCAATCTAGAAAAATAGAGGCTCCGAAGGAAGCACTCTGGGTCAGTATATTCACCCTCACTTGCCTGCATCTCCTCACTGGTGCAGCCCATGACCCCGGCTGTGGTCCTGGCCAGGCTCCTCTAGTCTCCCCATCTGGAAATATTTCCTTTGCTTTCTTTAAAGCCTCAGGGCAAGTCCTAACTGCCACCCTGGCCTGCTAGCAGCCTTCCTTTGTTGGCTTTGTTTGTATGTTTGATTTTTTTGAGACAGGGCCTCATTATGTAGTTCAGGCTGGCTTCAAACTTGCTTTGTAGCCCAGGTTGGTCTCAAACTCACAGCAATCCTCCTGCCTCAGCCTCCTATAGCTGGGATTACATATAGGTGTGTGCAGTGATGGCCGGCTCTTTGTTGGTTTTGGTCAATGTTTGTTGTTTGACTTTGTCAGTTGTAATAGGCAGAAGTCTGCTCTGTGTCCACCTATGGTTTGCCTTTATGCCACAGGCCACCCCATGAAGCAGACACCCACGTGACTTGGGGACAACACAAAATCACAGCCACATTCCTCTTCCTGTGAGCTCTCCCTCTTCTGAGCTTTCCCAGCACATGGAGCTGCCTTATCAGGTTCCTGGGAGTGAGGAAGCAGCCACTGAGGAAGATGATTTCAGCAGAAATAGCATGAGTGCTTCACAACTGGGAAAGAAAATGACTCCATTTACCAACAATTAATTCACCTGCATAGGAAGCACCTTCTGGATAAGGCAATGGTTGGCAAATGAAGAGGGCAGAACCCACTGGAAAAGTGTCAGTACTACTGGTGGGTGTGTTTAGCGAACTGCACTCCCTTCTGACAGTCCATCCTGCCCCCCACAGGTACCAAAGGCATCAGCTTCATTCCAACCTCAGCAGGAGCTACAAAGCAGTGTGATATGTGGCATCCATAATGTAGGGAACAGTGCAAATCTCCATGTAATTAAGTACTAAATCCTGAAATACCCACTATAAATTTGAAGGAGGCAGAAAGAGGTGGACTCACAGTAGTGTAAGCACAGGAGAGACAGAGGTGTGGGCGTAGACACTGGGCAGGACTGATGGCTGAGCCAAGGGCCCAGAAAGGCTGGGTAGTCAGGAGGACAATGGGGCGAGAGGGAAGGCGTGGGAGAGGGAGCAGTGAGTCACCATGGAATGAAGCTGCGGTGCGTCTCTCACCAGGGGATTTCCAGGCGGCAGCAGGGAAGATGGTGCCTCAGGTAGGCTGCGTGACCATGTTCCTGGGGTGCGTACATGATGCTGTGCGCGTGAGGGACTGACCCGGGGCTGCAGGTATGACCGGCCTTTCCTTGGCTCCATGTTCCCAGCCCCATGGCTGTGTTGAACAAATGCTATCATCCACCACTGAAGTGACACTGCCAGCCTTCAACTGCATCCAACCAGCTTTTACACCTGCTGAACTAGACAGGAAGCTCCTTGGGGGTCCATCTCCTCCAGGCCCTAAGATCACAGGTGCCCCCTTCACATTCTGCAAAAACCCTCTCACAACTAGAAAACATGATAATCTCATCTCTACACAAAAGTGATGATTCCTATTTGTTTCACTGCTATTGGGGTTTCTGGCTGATGCTCTTCTAATTCAATCTTTCCATTTAAATGCTATGCATATTAAAATGGCTTTGAGCACATAGTGGGCACCTGTAAATGTTTACTGGCTTGCTGAGGCTTTGGGAAAGGCATTAGCCCAAAACATCCCCATTGCAATCCCTTGAAAATAATTTTGCTATAGGAGATAATTCCACTGGCCTCTATGGGTAACCACCACACCAGTGTGTATCGAGAGAAAGCTCAGTGTGACCTTGGACGTCAGTAGCTTTGGGATCTTTTAAAGAACATCTTGAATTTCAAGTAAATAATTACTCATCCCAAATGAGTTTTCTGCTTTCCATCACTCAGAGGAGCTATTGTTCGAGGCCATATTTCTTCCCCCTTTCCCCTGTTTGTCTAAAGAACATCATACCAGGCTGGAAAAGGTAGAAATCTGCTTCAGAAACTGCTCTCACAAAAGAAGAAAGACAATTCAAAGCAAAACCAAGCTGTTCTAAAGGAGGAAGAGAAGGCCCCTAACCGAGAGGAGGTGGAAACCTTCCCACCAGCTGCTGGAGTTCAGATAAACATTGACTAGCATAGAAGGTCTATGATTCCACCACTCAGTCCAAGAACCCAATGCAACAAAATTGTCTACGAGATTTCCTAGCTACATAATATGACTTTATTTGGGCCAGAAAATACAAATCTGAATAGCATTAACCCTAGGTTAACCCAGACCTCAATGGTGATGGAAACATAAAATAAGGTTCCCTTTCCAATATCTAAAGGAAATCGAAAAATCTTCCATCCAATGTCTGTGTGACGTTCTAAAAACACATTTATGGAAAGAGGTCAGAACAACTGGTGTTACAAAGATTTACACTTTGTAGAAAGGCTTTTTCTGAATACACTGATGGCAAGGGACAGAGACCACTCGCAGGCTCTGGGGACAAGCACATCTGGCTCGGTCACAGCTATACTACATACTAGTTGTGAGACTTGGGGCATTTCTCAACCTGTAGCACCACTGTGTCCTTTCTATTAAATGAGGATAATAAGGCCTCAGTGACTCTGCTACATGAGGCAGAGCAGGTCAGACACCCACACCAGAGCGTCCTGCTAGTGCAATAAAAATTAAAAACACCCACAGAGTGAACATGCAGTGGTATGCTCACCAGAAGAGGCAAACAAGGCACTCCTCATCCACCATGGCTAGAAGATCCCAGTCCAGAGCCAAATGGCTGAGTCCTCCAGCCTGGTTTGTCCAGTCTCTGACTTGCTTGTGATTAATCACACCAACTTTAATTTAACTAGCATTTTGTACAGGTAAAGACTGGAGCATGCGCACATGCATGCCTTCCTTCCTGAATTCCAAACCATCAGTTTCTGCATCAGCCGCTCACAGTTGAGGGATCAGTGGCTCGTGGTGAGATACAGTAGTGCTCTTTGACTTGATATCATTAACTTTACACAAAGGGCAGAAGTGGATGATAATAAAATTTCCTATTGGCGGGCTTGGTGGTTTATCAAGTATTGTGATTTTAACACATTACCTCATTTACTCCTCAAACAAGTCACAAAATGCACTGTCACTGACAATGGAGACCAAGCACATAATTTACTATTCACAAAGCATATTCTCAGACATTACCTCATTCAGTGCTCACAACAGCTAAGTGAGTTGTTGCGAAGGTAAGCAAGGAAACTGAGGCTGGGGCCCTCCCTGTGTAAGGCTCTAAGAATACAGAAAAGGAAGGTAACTTCTCATGTTGGAAACCCTCTGTAGGGCTGAATGGATCCCACCACTCCAACCCCTTGACAAAAGCCCTATAAGTCCTCTTCCCATCAAAAAGAGACATAAAGAAATTCACATTCCTCTTAGAAGCTCTATGGTGGCAAAGTTAAGATTTCACTTTGCAATTTCAGTACAACATCCAGCTTTGTGTGTAAAGTCAACAATAATCACAGATGGGTGGTATTAATGACAGAGTGAAGGAAAGGGACTGTTTTCTAAATTGGAGAAAATATCCATGGCTATCATCTACTTGGCATTTTCTAACATCTCACTATTGTGAAGGGTATATTTTCAATGTCAGTGACAAGAAAGAGTGAACACTTATTTTACATGATGGTAACAGAGAAGGAACTGTAGCCAGGGTATTTGGAACATGAAAGGCTGAAGTCTACAGTGTGAATACAGTGCAGGTCACACAGGGAGGGATGCGTGGCTTGAAGTTTAGTGCACATTCATAGACAGCCTCCCCTGGGCCAAGTGTGGGCCAACGCTGGGGCACAGCGAGTCCAGGCCCCAGGAACAATCCTGAGGGCACAGGCCCAGCAGAGCATCCAGCAGACAAAGAACCCATTAATGCCGATTAAACAAATGAAAAGAAAGAAAAAGACCTTCCCAGTTCTGAAGGTTCTAGGACTCACATGGTCCTAGGAATACTGTATTTTCCTCACTATTTGGGGTGCAGTAATTTGGATACATTGGATATATGAGAAATGTTAGTAGGATGCCAAACAGTACATGTGGCAATTGGTTAAAATGCCTCATTCTATGTTAGCAGAGTACAGCAAGGAGCAGAATAATGTGCAAGATATGCTACCAGTTATATAAAAAAAAGAGGACATAGATGTAAACACACATATTTGCCGCACTATGCAATACTATATGCTGAACTGCATGTTGAACTATAAAACAGCTCAGCCCACAGTTGGCCCAGAGGAGCATTTGCATGCCTCTTAGAAGCTCTACAGTGACAAAGTCAAGATTTCACTTCACAATTTCAGTATGACATCCAGCTTTGTGTGTACTCAATAATAATCATGGATAGGTAATGTTAATGACAGTCCAAACAAAAGGGACTGTTTTCTAAATTGGGAAAAAATATACAAAGTACTAGTAACAGGCTCTCCCTGTTATTGCTGGTGAGGAAGCAGGATTTTCACTCTTTACCATGATACACCTTTTGAATATTATATTATGTGAATGTATTACCCATTCAAAAGTAAATAAATCTCTACAAGGTACCCAGTTTCTTCATTAGGAAGGGAGGAAAAGAAACAGAGACCCACAATTTAAAAGACATAAATAGTAGAACAACAAATCACAGTGTGTAATTTTTATTTGAATCCCGATTCAAAAAAATTAAACTTAACCTGATATTCTAAAATGATTAGAAATTGAACAATGACTGGATATTTGATGATATTAACATGATTAAGTTTTAAAAATGTAACAATGGATGTTTAACAAAGCAGCCTATATCTTTAAAAGATATTGAAATATTTACATATGCAACTGTATGAAGTTTAGGATCTACTTCAAAATAAATGCATGCTGAGGGAGGTGGCTTGGGGAATAGAGGAAACTCCAGTTGTCATGATTATCAGTAAAGCTGGTGATTGTGACAGAGCCTTACTGAATGACTGTCTACTTCTTGTATCTTTATGATTCTCATAATAAAAAGATAAAAAATCAATAAGTGATTACTTAGCAACAGGACAAATATTATTAGCAGCCACTGAGGTCCAAGTTCACCCCCAACTTTCAGCTGCAGTGAAGGTGCCTGATGGTGAATAAGCTTCCAGCGGCTGTCAGCTGGGCCATTCTGCCAAGTGCTCAGATCACACAAATATCAATAAGTAAACATTATTGTTCAATCCAAAAATGCCAAATTACTTTGGAGGGCTCTGCCCCATTAGTGTGCACAGTAAGTGTTGGCTACGAATGCACACAGCTTCCATAAAGCATCTTTCCCAAACCCAGCCATAATTTTTGTTGCTTTCCTTGGGTGCGTTTCTCAAGTTCTCCAAATCACTTTAACACTTTCCAGGACTAAACAAACAGGATCTCCCCAAGGGAGGATGCAGGAACTCCAGAAGATCAATTAACCCTTTTTTAGCACTCAACTAATACTTCTAGAGTTTGGCACGTGAAAAGAAGTCATGCACAACACAGATGAGACAGTCTTGCTTCCCAGATTCCTGCACTGGGGTCTTTCAAATTTAGAAACAAAATGGCCCTTACTGAGGGGGAAAACTAGTCCTGCTAGATCCCCTTGATTAAATTACCTTGCATTTGATTCTTAAATTTAAACTGAATTACTATTATCTAATTATTTTCCATACTATTTCTTAAAACATACAAACCTAAAACTTGACATAAATTTCTTTTAGCACTTTTACGGTTATGGAGATGAAAGCAAATTTATAAATAAGCACAAATAAAATTACTCAAACAGTAAAACTCAGATGAATTACACTGATGTGATGAGAATGACACTGCTTAGGCCTGATATGTCTGCCAAAAATGTCAGCGTGGCCTCGAGCTCCCAGGCCCCGTAGTCCTGAGACCTACTGGGCGCAGGTGCAATAACTCCTTTCTCATGTCACTGTTCTCCACTGGGACAGCCGCTGCAGCTTTCGTCTGAACCGAGCTCTGAGCTGTCACCCAGCTTCACCTGATGGCAGTTCATCGCTTCTGTGCTAAACCCGTCACTGGGGTTTGCCTTTGAACTTGTGAGAACTTCACAAAGAAATGGGAGGTGCTGAGGTCATGCAGGTGGACCCTGATATAATTAGGTACCTCAATATTCCAGGACAGTCCTTTAAAGTACTTCCAATTATCATTAACACGAAACCAAAGTCTGAGCATTCCTTATCTAAGGAGAACTCCAAGGATCTCAAGCACATACTGTGGACTCCGGACAAGGAACTGCCTAACACTAGAAGAATGTGATAGAGCAGTAGGAAGAGATGAAACCGTGCCAGGGACCTGGGTGAGAAGTCACACTGTATCTCAGAAACAATCTGAACCATTACCTGACAGGCTACATCATGAATTTAGTAAGTTTAAGCACATGTTTCCAAAGAACTGCCAAAAGGTCTTATTAATTCCAGCTGGTTGTTGAAGTCCAGCTTTAGCCTCTTGTGACTCCTTGGTCGTTAAGAGCCCCAACATGGCATTTCACACACAAATCTGGACCTCAAGGAACCAAAGAACAATTTTTAATATCAGTCCCTATCACTGTAACACACTATAATTGCATATCACTGTGTAGCCCACGCTACCCAAAACAATGAAAACAGGACCCTCAACAGATGGTGCCACAGACAGGTTCACCAGACTAAGAAAATGGCCCAGCTTCCCATCAAGAGAATACTGAGCACTGCCTAAAGAAACTGATAATGTAGATCCCCTCCTTGAATAGGGTTCACCATTCTAGGCCCTCCCAAGTGCCACGATTCCGTGATCATTAAACTCAGCCTTTTTTTTTTTTTTGGTACTGGGGATTGAACTCGGGTCCTTGCTCTTGCAAGACAGACCACCGAACCACTGAGCTAAATCCCCGGCCCAAACTCAGCCTTTTTAATCAAGCTCTTATATGTCCTGTTTAGAAGACTTTTCTTTATGCTGAGATACTGACCTTCAAAACATTTCTTCTTATATGAACTGGGGTAATGAGAGATGCCAGGACTTCTGTATTTCCTTATTTGAAAATTAAAATTGCAACAATCTGATGTTGGACTTCCTAATTTTTTTTACAGTTCTCACTGATATGACTCAGCAGACAGTACACAAATATAAGCCTACTATGATTGGGCAAAAAATGGGGCAACCTTTTTGTCCCTAATCTTTCATCTAGGAGAAATCAGAAACAGTGTAAACAATTCCTCTGAGTATAGCACCTGTGGTGCAGCTAAAGGACATCGTGGCTCCAGCACAAAGCAAGCCCAGGAAATAAGCCCTCCAGATTAGACTGGCTAGCACCTTGAACATTCCATTTCAAGGTGGCTCTAAATCAGACTCAAGGTAAATAAAATCAAGATAAATGTTAAGCCACTTTCAAAGAAAAGAAAAAACAAAAACCACAGGCAAAACCTGGGAGCCACAAAAGACTGTAAGACCATGTTTAACTCAATGTGGTTATTTAAAATACAAGTGTAGCCACAGAGAATTCAAAGGTGAAGAACTGGAAAACTCTAGTCTTAGAACCAGCACCTGTGAACGCCTCTGTTAGCAAGGGTGGTGCTGGGCAGATCTTGGAAGCAGTAAAGTGATTTGGAGATCTTGGGAAATAACTCTTCCAAGGAAAGCAAAAAAATTATCTATGGTTTGGGGAAAGTGCTTTACAGAGGGGCTGGTGGAAGAGCTGGTTTTTCCTGGGGTGAGAGAAAAGATGGGGTGGGGCACTTAATAATGCTCCCCCAACAGGAAGTCCTGTTATAAAGGACAGAGCTCCTTTCTGATGCCCAAAGGTGAAGATAAACACAGTGGGCACTGTGGTGCAGATTCTGGGCCAGACACAACAGGGATGCTGGAAATGTGCATTAGGGGAGGCTAAGAGACTTCCCTCAGAGACCAGGGAGAACACCACCAACTCCTCCACACCGCTCACTTTCAGGACATCCTGGCGGAGGGCCCAAGGTCTACTGCGTTGCTCATTCTCCAATGCCCCAGCTCTCTTTTCCCACCATAACCTTGGGGAGCAATCTTTGCCTCACCCAGCCCCTTCTCGGGCCTCAGCTGCAGAACCCAGAGAAGAAAAGCATTTGCCCCCAAATAGCCACAAAATGCCTTACGATCTCTATTTCAAAGCTGCTGCCTGTATAAGGCTTCTCCTCAGCATCCTCGGAGATAGAAAACGTATCTAAAATAGACAGCCTTCATAGAAAGTGATGTGGAAGCTCTTTTCATACTGCCAAGAAATATTTAGTGAAGAAAAAAACCAAAGTCCCAAATAGCATATAATGCCTTGCCGTTTGTGTGAAAAGGATGAGTATGCAGAATATTCACAACAAATTCATTCTGGGTGAATAAAATCTATTAGAAGGGCACAGACCATCTCTGGAGAATGAAGGGATCAGTGACACTGGTTGTCTCTGAGGGGCAAAACAGGTGACAGGGAGCAAGGGTGGACAGAGACACATTAACTGTCTAAACTTTTGTGCCTTTGAAATATTTTCTTCCATCATATAAATGCATTAGCTACCTTGGAATACCAAAATTTGATTAAAAACATTAACTTAAAATATGTATAAATGATTTTAAAACAAAGTACTTTTTATACAACAAAATGCTTATTACTGATCTTGTTAACTGTGTTCTTGGCACACACCAAATGCTCAATCTGTTGAACTTAATGAACCTCTGCTTAAAGACAACAAAAGAAAATCAGAAACCAGGCAAAGCTAAGGGCATCAATGTTCTAATTCTTTAATCAACTCTTTACCTGTCTGCTACTTAACTACTATGAAAATCATCCCTGGGTTATAAGCTTTTCCCCCAACTGGGCATACACTTCACAGGGACCAGCAGGAATCTTCATCGGTCCACACCAGCCATTTTATAAACAGAGAACCTTTAATCCCCAAACACAACGCCCTGGAACCAAAACAACAAAAATAAATCTTCAGATATAAAAAGGATCCTTAAGGGAAATAATGTCAGCACCTGTGTGGCATCCATACTGGACTGGAAGCAGAGGGGTTAAGAATGGCCTTAATAATTAAAAAAAAGTGGCCTTAATCACCCACTGGCCCAGAAGGACAGACCACACTGGAGGCACCCGAATTTCCACTGCTCTGTTCTTGAGGACAGCTTAGCCAGAGATGAGACAGAAAGGCTAAAGCACCATAGGCCCTACATCACTCTTCAGCTGGTCAAAGAGGACTCAAAACCCCCACCACCCAATAAGAATCAGAATATCATAAGAGTAGGTAGGAACAGAAATGTCGCCACACGGAACTCCCATTATGTTGGAAATGTCTTTCTGCCAGTGCTTTTCACAGAAACAGATTTTAGGCAAAAAATAAGACAGACTCTTCCCCTGACTTCCAAAGAACCAAGAAAACGGTTGTTCCCTGGGCAGAAGCTCTGGGCGAAGGCAGTGGGAACCAGTGTACCTACTGCATGTGGACCCTGTCCAAGATCACCAGCAGAAACCAGGAAACAATGAAGCAAGGAATATCAGGGAATAAGAAGCCCTTCTACCAAAGCACTATGAGAAAGATCCTGTGTTCATACATAAGCAATAGCCTAAACAAAAAGCCAAAACTCAGAACCAACTCTTGGGAAAAATAAGGCAAAAGAAGGTGTGATCAATGTAAAGTGATCATCTTGGCTCAATGTTGATCAGTGACACTGGTTGTCTCTGAGGGGCAAAACAGGTGACAGGGAGCAAGGGTGGACAGAGACACATTAACTGTCTAAACTTTTGTGCCTTTGAAATATTTTCTTCCATCATATAAATGCATTAGCTACCTTGGAATACCAAAATTTGATTAAAAACATTAACTTAAAATATGTATAAATGATTTTAAAACAAAGTACTTTTTATACAACAAAATGCTTATTACTGATCTTGTTAACTGTGTTCTTGGCACACACCAAATGCTCAATCTGTTGAACTTAATGAACCTCTGCTTAAAGACAACAAAAGAAAATCAGAAACCAGGCAAAGCTAAGGGCATCAATGTTCTAATTCTTTAATCAACTCTTTACCTGTCTGCTACTTAACTACTATGAAAATCATCCCTGGGTTATAAGCTTTTCCCCCAACTGGGCATACACTTCACAGGGACCAGCAGGAATCTTCATCGGTCCACACCAGCCATTTTATAAACAGAGAACCTTTAATCCCCAAACACAACGCCCTGGAACCAAAACAACAAAAATAAATCTTCAGATATAAAAAGGATCCTTAAGGGAAATAATGTCAGCACCTGTGTGGCATCCATACTGGACTGGAAGCAGAGGGGTTAAGAATGGCCTTAATAATTAAAAAAAAGTGGCCTTAATCACCCACTGGCCCAGAAGGACAGACCACACTGGAGGCACCCGAATTTCCACTGCTCTGTTCTTGAGGACAGCTTAGCCAGAGATGAGACAGAAAGGCTAAAGCACCATAGGCCCTACATCACTCTTCAGCTGGTCAAAGAGGACTCAAAACCCCCACCACCCAATAAGAATCAGAATATCATAAGAGTAGGTAGGAACAGAAATGTCGCCACACGGAACTCCCATTATGTTGGAAATGTCTTTCTGCCAGTGCTTTTCACAGAAACAGATTT
This sequence comes from Fukomys damarensis, assembly GCF_012274545.1. Taxonomy (NCBI): domain Eukaryota; kingdom Metazoa; phylum Chordata; class Mammalia; order Rodentia; family Bathyergidae; genus Fukomys; species Fukomys damarensis. Next base: position 18,771,742 of record NW_022900919.1, on the reverse strand, counting down.
TAGGCAAAAAATAAGACAGACTCTTCCCCTGACTTCCAAAGAACCAAGAAAACGGTTGTTCCCTGGGCAGAAGCTCTGGGCGAAGGCAGTGGGAACCAGTGTACCTACTGCATGTGGACCCTGTCCAAGATCACCAGCAGAAACCAGGAAACAATGAAGCAAGGAATATCAGGGAATAAGAAGCCCTTCTACCAAAGCACTATGAGAAAGATCCTGTGTTCATACATAAGCAATAGCCTAAACAAAAAGCCAAAACTCAGAACCAACTCTTGGGAAAAATAAGGCAAAAGAAGGTGTGATCAATGTAAAGTGATCATCTTGGCTCAATGTAGAAAACCAGTTTAAAAAATAGGGAATGCAAAACAAAAGGGAACTGGATTTCTGAAAAAAAAAAGAAGAAAGAAAAAAAGAAAAGAAAAGAAAAGGTGACAGGCATCTCTCCAGGGAAAGGGAACTGGCTGACCAACTGAGGGGGCTTATTTCTCAAAATGAGAGAGCCAGGGAATGAAAGTGAAAATAAAAAGGGAAGAATGGGAACTCCAGCTGGAAGGGAAGAAAAAGAGCTCTCTGTTGCATTTGCCATTTGGTTTATTTCAAGCTCTGGAAAAGAACAGGCAAAATGCAGATAAGCCAGTGAACAAGCTAAATTACCAGCCAGAACTCCTCACAAGCTTCTTTCTCCCAGGCCAGGAAGGCCCTGCTGCCCTCCCCCTACTCAAATGACTAAGGAACTTGCTTAAATGCATTTGACACACGATCCCTCAACTTCTAAAAAGCACTTAATACAGTGGCTCATGAAATCTTAATCTAAAAATGTTCATCCATTTATAATCAAGCTGCATCACACTGACAACTGGGGAGAAAAGCCGAACATATTTGGAAGGCTGTTGTGGAGATGGATATCATCACAGACTCTTATCACTTGGAGAGATTCCTTCCCACCCACTTTAAGACAATTTTTAAAAACTGGCATCTAAGAAAAGAATAATTGGGCCGGGGATTTAGCTCAGTGGTTCGGTGGCCTGCCTTGCAAGCGCAAGGACCTGAGTTCAATCCCCGGTACCAAAAAAAAAAAAGAAAAGAATAATTGCAAGGAGACAACTAACAGAGAAACTAAATCATCTGATTAAATGTGTACAGGTACAAATGCCCTATGACAAATGTGATCATTATGTATATAAAAAATGTACCAATAAAATTAACTTAAAAAAAAGAAAACTAGATAAGAAATACAATGCAGCCAAGTGCAGTGGCCTATATGTGCAATACCAGCCACCTAGGAGGCTGAGGCAGGAAGATCAAAAATTCAAGGCTAGCATGAGTAACCTAGACACTGTCTCACAGAAAAAAAATAAAAAGGGCTGGGGATGTAGCTCAGTGGCGGAGGAAATAAAATGCAATGTAACTTGGAAACCCCCACGGATGTCTATACTAAAATGAAATCTACGATGTTAAATGACTTTGGGGTTGGGGGAGGAATTAGATCCTGCTGGAAAATACTGGGCGCTGGATATGAAAAAAAAGCTGTGTAAAAAGGCAACAACATTCTAATGAACAAATTTGTAATTGGTTACTATACAGTAGGCACTGTTCTAAATGCTTTCAATATAATAATTCATGCATTTCGCAAAAACTTTTCTAACCAAAGTACCATTATCATTCTTGTTGCATAGAGAAGTTAAGTAACTCACCCAAAGTCACATAGCTAGTAAAAGCAGACTTAAGACTCAAATCGAGTACTCAGATACCAAAATATGGGCTCCCAACTTCTCTAGGCTCTTTCAGAACTTAAACATTGAGAATAAGAGAGACTGCTAGCTAGATATATGGTGAAAGAAATCAACCCTTGGTCACAGCTCTGTACTGACCAGCCATCCCTGTTATCACCCCGGCCTCAGTTTCCTTGTCTATACATTGAGAAGAATGAATTGGGTGAGCTCTACCTAAGGTCTTTGGCCCTAAAAATGTCACAAGTACATGCAGACAATCAGCAGTATATTGACCGGACTGCTTTCTGACTGGTTATTTAAAGGTTAATTCATCCTCAAACAGGCAACAAGTGATGCTAAGAATCTTTCGCTGCTTCCTGACCTTCAGAAGATCATGTCCTCTCTATGCAGGCAAATGACAGAAGGTAACAAAGGGGGACAAACAGATTGTCCCTCTTTTGGACTCTGCTTAATATCACTGTAACCAAATGGCCCATGAAAAGCTCTGGGCACTGATCGTGCTGAGAGTCAAACCTAAACACTCTCAAGGTCCCTCTCCCCACCCTGTTCTTGGAAGCTGCCTCTGGGTTTGGTTACTGGAATGCTGGTGAAACTGACAAATGAAAATAGAAAGAAACCAAAATAGAAGAATTAGGAAGACCAAATCCCCAGTAGTTTAAATTAAGGCCCTTCATGGTAGTGAAACAAACCATTTGGCTTATTTATCTTTTGGTATCATCCATTCTCTTTGCTCACACCCACACCTGAGAGCTGAAACCGCAGAATTTATTATGGGCAAATTCCAACACCTACTTCGAATTTAATGGACCCTTTAGAAGTACCCGCCTCAATCTAGGCATTAGATGTCACCCAGAGTGCATCTGTGGGTGGAGAAGAGCCTTACAGATGGATCATGCAGTTCCCTTGGGAGTCCTTCTTAAGCATCCCTGACAGGTGGCTGTCATCCGGCCCCTGCCTGGACACTTCCAAGGTCGCGGCGCTGGCTGCTTGGCGGACAGCCCGCCTCCAGCGCTGCTGGACAGCTCTGCCGTGAGAAGCCCACAAAGCGCCTAGAACAGTGCCTGGCGTGGGCCGTGCTCACTTAAGGCACCTCCGACTGGTTCAAAAGCTTCCTCCCTACAACTTGAGCCCTATGGTCCCGGGTGCGACCCTGGGACCCCCAAACGCAGAGACTCCTGGAATTTCCGGGACTATCATCAGGCCCCGCGGTCCTCTCCCACCAGCTGTGGACCCTGGACCTTCACTGAGCCCAGGCCCGCAGACCTGAGTGCGACCCCGGAGAGCCCGGGAGTGCGTTCGACGGGGGCGAGGATGGCCACCGGGGAGGCCGCGGTCGGGGGTGTTCCTACCTCGGTTCCCCGAGTACAAGGGGACAAAGGACCTCCCGGAAGGCGTATCCCCAGCCGTCCAGGTTCCCCTTGTCGCCCGGTGAGCCCTGGGGACGCCCGCAGGGCCGAGTGACTGCCCCCTTGAGAGTCCCTGAGGACCCCGGGCGCGTGGGCTGCGGGGTGACTGGCCGGGCCACGCTGGGGACCGCGGGCTCTGGTTTGGGCCCAATGGCTCCAGGGCGCGATCTTCGGCCCACGGAGCTCTCTAGGCCGTGACTTTACCTGAACGTAGTTGGCTATTGCTGCCCAGTTCGTCCCCAGCCGGGTCCCCACAGCTCCGCGGCTGCCGGCTGCGCTCATGGAAATAAATGCAGCCGGAACCCGTCGCCAGAGCGTCTCCCGCCGCTACCGGCCCCGCCCAAGCAACTGCTGCCACGCCCCTAGTGACCGACTCTGCCACGCCCCTAACACGGGAACCTGCCTGTTCATTGGGTAGCTCAATCGCTACTCTATTTGTCCTACGCGTTCTTTGCACCTGGTTGGCAGTCTATTGGTCAGCAGAACTGCTCCTCAGAATATAGGCGGGAGCCCATAGAGAGTTCTTCGACAATTGGTTACTTTTGACGTCTTCGGCCCCTAGGCCTAGACTCTATTGGATAAGACCCGCCCGGAGGGGGCGGGGAAAAGGGAGCAGGGCTAGAGGATGGGTAGTGTTTTGTGTTGATGTGGGCGGGGTAAAGAGGGGCGACTGGGTCAGCAAGCTAGTTTAGGGGTTCTGGGTGAGATCTGGTGTCCTCTGGGAATGGGAGGAGGAATGTTGGCTGGTATCAGCTGCGGGGTTCTGGTGGGTCCAGACCGAACGACTGACTGTCTCACCCTAGCCCATTACAAAGAGAGGCGATATTTGGAGTCCACAAGGGAAAGAGAGACGGGAGGTAATTAGTCTCTAGGCTAGAAGGAAATGAAAGGATGTGGCAGCAGAGTCCTTGCAGCTCGGGAAGAGGTGGCATCTAGACCCCAGTTACTGGCTCAATGTCCTTTCAGCCTTTTTCAAACTTAACAGTTGGAGGCCACCTGGAAGAAAGTAGGGTTAGGCCAGCTCTCTGGGAGGCTGAGGCAGGAGGATCAAAAGTTTGTTACTTAACCTCTCTTCATGCATCCTCATTTCAACAGGGAGTAATAATAGCAGCTGATGAGATTGACTCTAGTAGACATGAACCATGCCTGGCATTCAATAGGCATTTGTGAAGACTGATTTATCACTTACTCAGTTCTAAAATTCTATGATCTTGAAATTGCTTTTGCAAAGACATGGGCTTAACTAAGAATAGAACACTTGAGTGACTTGAAATGCAATTCCTGCAGGGCTCATGGGGCACACTATCAAGGCACAGAGGGGCTGGAAGAGAGGAAGCAAGAGGCGAAATGGGAGAGCTATGCAGCTGGATAAGGGAAGTGGTATTTGAAACAATGCTATTTTTCCTTTCACGCACTTCAGGATTGTGACAGAAAAAAAAAATGGGCTGTTTCAGGTTTCACAGAGTGTGACCAGATGTCTGTCAGACCCACCTGAAGCCCATTCCTTGATCAGAAGGTGTGGACATCTCAAAGTGTGGGCATAAATCATCTTTCGTGGCTTTTTCAGTGCACAGAAATGTCCTGTATTTATTTGTCTCTGGTTTCTGTTCTTCCTCTCTGTTGTGACTCTTGCCATATTCTGTTTGATCATATGTTTTGTTTTGGTTTTTTATTCTGTAAAGCATTTCTGTGGGAGGCCATTTAGGACAGAATGCCATTTTTTTACCTTCTAATTTAGTAGCCTGTTAAGATTGGGGATTTGGGGAGCCTGGTCTGGGATAGCCAGATGTTTGGATGTGGCAATAAAGTACATTTCTGAAAGGGTGAGACAGCCTGTTTCAGAAAGAACAGGGGAGAAGGCATGAGCCTACTCACGCTCTGGGCTGGCTAATGCTCCTGGACTTCATTTAAGCAGACACGACTGTGACTCAACCGGCCCTCTCTGCAGGACTTATAACACAAGATAGCCCTCAGGTTATCCTGGGGGACAGCAGGGAGTAGTGGTCTGACACATGATGTGCTCTGATTATTCCCTTTGGGCAGAAACGCTGCTTTGTCCATTATTTTGTTTTTGGGTTTTGTTTTGTTTTTTGGTACTGGAGATTGAGCTTGGGACCTTGTGTCTGTGAGGCAGGCGGTGGAACCAATGAGCTAAATCCCCAGCTATCCATTATTCTGTATCTTCAGGAAATGGATGAGAGCAACCAGCTCTAGACTCTCTGCTGCTGGTGCTGGAATCCTGGTTCTGCCCTCTTTACCTTTTGGCCTTAGGCAAGGACAGTACCTCTCTGCACAGTGCTTCTTTCTGTGAAATGCAGATGACAGTAAAGTGTTTCACTCCTGAGGTCCTGGAGTAGCAAATGAGTGAATATGTGTCAAAGTACATCCACAGTGCCTGGCATACACTTAACTTTTAATGCATGTTTGCCATTGTGATGAAAGCCCACTTAAGAACATTCCTCTAAGTTGCTAACTCATTTTCTAAGTTTTGTTTCTTGAAACTAATGATCATTTTAT
>NW_022900919.1:18756870-18766051 GCF_012274545.1 Fukomys damarensis | reverse complement strand
TATAAAATATGTGTGTATATCATTATATATGTGTGTGTGTGCATGCCTCATTTTATTTTTTTATTTTTTTATTTTATTTTTTCATCCCTCATTTTAAAAGGAGTTTTAGATTTATAATAACATTGAGCAGAAAGTAGAGAGAGTTCTGGTATACACCTGCCCCAACATATGCAGGATTTTTTTTACTAGCAGTAATTCACCTGGAGGGAGAAATCTTCCTTTGGATTATCCTTATCCAAACAAGGTTCAGAAGGCTGAATTATGGTTTTGTGAGATTAGAGCTCATCATAATCACTGAGAGGGAGTTGGGAGAAGATAAGCCTCAGAAAATGCTACCAAAAGCTGCAGCCTGGATGCTCAGCCTAGATTCTTCTGTTGGCCTGACATAGTTCAGACAGAGAAATCCAATATTATAGTCACTTTATTGTCACAGCCGGTGCTGCTTATGGGCAGCCCAGGAAGTGGGTTTAGAATGCCCTGTGCCCAGGAGTCCTGGCTAGCTTCCCACTGATAATGGACATTAAGCTTGTTTAGGAATTCTAAGTCCCAGCACAAACTATTGTGTGAGGACAAACTATGATGGATTTCAAGGATTTGGCTCCTTTTGTTGGAAAAAACTGCCTGCTAGGAAGTCAAGATTATGATGAAAAATAACCTTGTCTAACTTTTGGGCTGCTTTCTGAAACCTATATATGGAGTTGTCTATAATAAAATTATGAAATGGACAGTCCTGGCAAAATTTAATAATGTACTGGAGTGATTTTCAAATGGTCTCAATTTGGGTAATAAATGTCATGGTAATCTTTATACTTACACACATAGAGCCGAACCCTGAAAATGCTCATGAAACACACAAACATGCATAAAGCTGGTGGAAAGGTGTTACAGCTAGGCGTGCATGCCTATAATGCCAGTACTCAGTAAGGAGGCTGAGGCAGGATGATCACAAGTTCAAGTAGTGATTTCAAGGCCAGCCTGGACTACTTAGCAATACCCTCCTCAAGAAAAAAACATTAAAAAAGTGTTCCAGTCTTTTAATTAGATACGTTCAGTGTCAGGTGGTTGGCTAAAGGTGACTTCTTAGTCAACATGCTTTCCCCTTCTTGATGTCATCCTTAATTACAGCAATAAAAATTGAATTCTTCATGCCATTAATTCCAAAGGAGTCAATAAAACTTGTTCATTAAATAAGTACCCTTTCCTGTATAAATCCATGTCATTAATCTATTTTCAAATTGTTTACATCCTTTTAGAGACCCTTAGATTGTTTTACCGTATACTCAAGTTAACAAGACAGTAAATATTTTTACTGAGCCAGACATATAGTACTTGTGAGACAGAAGCATGTAGCAAAATTCCATCCCTTCATAGGCACCAATACAGGACAAAGGGGAGATAGAGCTCAAAGGACCAAGCAGGAAGCAATAGAGTGCAACCAATGTCAAAGCCTTGTGCAGAAGAGGGACCAATGTCTAATTCAGAGCTTTTTTTTTTTTTTTTGGTACCAGGGATTGAACTCAGGACCCTGAGCTTGCGAAGCAGGCGGCGGAACCACTGAGCTAAATCCCCGGCCTCAGAGCATTTTAAAAGACAAATAGAAGCCAGTGAGAAGTGGACTTAAAATGCTGGCAAGGAGAGGCACGGGTCCAAGAACAAAATGACAAAGAAGAACAGATCTTTTTCCTTGGAAAAGTGCAGGTTGTGGGCCTACTACAGGCCTAAGAACAACTCTTCCTCTAAGATGGGAAGGAAGGAACTATATAAAGTGTAAGAGTGTTTATACCTGTTAGAATGGCTACTGTCAGACAAAAAAAAAAATAAAATGACAAAGGCTGACAGAGATGTAGTGAAAGGGGAGCTCTCTGACACCACCAGTGGGAATGTAAATTAGTATAGATACCTTGGAAAACAGTGCCAGGTGTGATGTCATCACGGCACCCAGGAGACTGAGGCAGAGGGCCCTCAAAGCTAGCCCGAACTACATAGAGAGACCCTATCTCAACAAACAAACAAACACCTGAAAACGGAACAGCCACATGATCCAGCAATCCTACCACTGGATCTCTATACAAAGGAAATAAAATCATTATGTCCAAGGGTTACAGATACTCATCTTTATTGTAGCATTTTCACAGTAGCCAAGAAAAGGCTTGAACTGAGATGTTCATTGGCAAATGAATGGATAAAAAAACTGGTCTGTCTGTCTGTCTGTCTGTCTGTCTATATCATTTGTAGCAACACGAGTGGAATAAGAGGACATTATGTTATGGAATGAGAGGACCCTATATTAAGTGAAATAAAGTAGGCACAGGAAGACAAATGCCACATATTCTCACTTATCCATGAAAGCTAAGAAAAAAGATGATCATATAGAAGTGGAGAGTAGAGTAAAGGTCCCTAGAGGATAGTAAGGGGAGAGGAGGAGGACAGAGGGAGAGTGGGCAGTGGGTCCCAAGATGCAGTTATTGGTGGCAATAGTTCTAATGCTCAGTAGCGCAGTAGGGTCACTATAACCTAAAGCTATCAATTATACATTTCAAAATAGCAAGAGAAGAGCCTGAAGGTTTTCAACACATAGAAGTGATAATATTTGAGGATCTGGAAATGCTAAAGATCCTGATTAGATCATTATACATTGCCTGCATATATCAGATGATAAAACCGCACTCCATAAATAGGTACAAAAGTTGTATATCAATGAAAAGACAGCGGAGAAGGCCAGGGATTTAGTTCAGTGGTTCTCGCCTGTGCAAGCCTGAGGCTCTGTGCCTGCCTGGCAAGCACAAGGCTCCAAATTCGATCCCCGGTGCCAAAAAAAGACAATGGAGACACTCTAGGACATGCTGTAGGAAGATTGTGAGTTCAAACCTAGCTTAGGCAATTCAATGACTTAGAGAGACCCTGTCTCAAAATTTAAAATAACAATGTTAACAGCTTGAGGATGTAGCTCAGTTTGAAGGGCCTGGGTTAAACACAGAGCTATGAAAACAAACAAACACACACACTGGAGTGGTCCTAGTAGCCACTTTGAGTGCTTCGTGACAGATCTTTTAAATATGTATTTTAATCCTCAGATGGTGATTTTTTTTCAAATAACTTTGGCTCCAAGTCTTTCGGTGGTTTTTCACCTGGCTACATAGCAGAAACACCCAGGAATCTGTTGAAATATTGGACCTGATCTCACTACCAGATTTTCTAATTCAGTTAGATCTGGGCAGAACATTGGCATCTGGATTAAGTTCTTTGGGTGATTCTAACATAGAGGGGAGAACCCATGTAAGAAATTTGTCAGAGGAAGCTGGCTTCCTAGGATGAAGTTAACTCAGATCTGCCAATTCCAAAGCCCGTACTTTTCCCTTCCTCTCCTTTCTTTCTTTCTCTCATCTCTTATTTCTTTCCTTTCCTTTCTTTTCTGTCTCCCCCGACCCTCACCTTCCTTTGTCTCTCAGTGTAGGAGGTTGAACCCAAGGCTTTTTTACTCTGAGATATATCCCCAACCCTTTTTAAACTTTTTTTATTTTGAAACACAGTCTTTCTAAGTCACGAAGTTGCTCAGAATAGGCTTGAAGTCATGATCCTCCTGCCTCAATCTCCCAGCATGTTGGGATCACAGTAATGTGCCATCAAGCCCAGTTCAGTTTTTCTTTTTAACATTGTGGTTTTCACAATAGGAGCAGCAGTATCAGAAAGATGTAGATCTCCTCTAATATAAACAACTGTTCCTTGGAGGGCATATGTCCTCTTTAGGGAGAAAATAGAAATAGAAGGACCTCCAGATGGCAGAGCTATGAACCACGAAGGACAATGACCTAAGGATCCACCTTTCCCCCAGAAATAGGACTCCCACCTAGTCAAGAAACAGTTCCCATCCCAGGATAAGGGGCCCCTTGCAATTTCAGCCCAAGGGAATTTGAAGATACTCATTGACCAGTGACCGTCTTGACTCCCCTTCTTTCTATCCTAAGCAGAGCATTCATTGGGTTTACCTACCCCTGCTCTTCCCTTGTCTCCTGGGTGTGGATGGATAATCACTCATCTTTTTAATTATAAATCTTCAGATCCAGAGGACCCACATCTGGATCTGATGTAGGAACTGTTATGAGAACCTAGACTTGAAGTCTGACGCCAAGGTTAGATGGGAATTTGGGTTGTATCAATGAGAAGGAGTGAATTATTTTGCAGAGAAGTGGGGAACAAATATTTGACCAAGGGGAAATGTTGGGGTAGGTTGACTTAGGAAAACAAATAATTGTGGCCACTGGAGAATTCTATGGATGGTTGTGTTATTACTCAAAACACCTGTTGCCTCTTTAGAGTTCCTATCTGTATGAAGCCCATAGATTATCAGGCTTCTTGGCTGTGGGACTTGCTTTGGCCAACACAATGTAAGTGGAATTGGTGCATGCTGCTTCTCAGCAGGATTTTAAAGAGTGAGCATATGACCTGCTCTTGTCTCTTCCTTCTATGTGGACTCTAATAGCGGCTGCTCCTTCAGCCTGAACACCAGAGCAGAGTTACAGCCAATCACAACACAGAATACAAGGGAGAAACAAATGTTTATAGTTGTAAGCCACTGAGATTTCGGTGATGTTTGTTACTATGACATAGGCAAGCCTATCCTGCCCAATACAAGAGTAAATGAATAAGGGCACCAAAGAATACTTCGGTACGATTCCATTCATGTAAAATTTTACAAGCAGGAAAAGCTAAACAATACGTTATAAAGAAAGAACACAAATAACATGTTAAGAGAGTGATTATTTTGGGCTGAGGATCAGGGAGGAACAATTGGAGAGTACATTCGTAAGTTATGTTTACTCCTTTATGTATGAATGATATTACTTAAAGAAAAAGGCAGAGAAGCATGGCAGATTGTGTTTTCCAGAGACAGATACAAGCACGTCTCCTGCCTACAAGATCTTCAGCGAACTTGCTCACTGCCCGTGCCTTGGACCCTGGCCCACTGTGTGACTGCTCTGAGCAGTATAGCGAGGTGCTGCGCGATGCTCTGTGACTTTCAAGGCCCCATCATAGAAATGCTGTATGCACTTGCGCTTTGCCTCTTGGATCCCAGCTCCCAGCTCGTCTGAGGGAACGAAAACCACAGACGGATCACAGACGGAAATGGTGTAGGTATTTGGGCTGACGGCCCAGATCCAACTCCAGCCAAGCCACCAGACATGTGGGTGAAGATGCCTCCAGGTGACTGCAGCCCCCACTGCTGAGTCACTGCAGCTTCCAAGTGGGGGTCCCAGCACTAGGGGTCCAGACCGGCCACCAATGCTAGTTTCAGTCTGGGTGCCCGAGCCCAGACCGCATCAGCATAATGAGATGGTTGTTTATGCACTAAATTTTGAGATCATTTCTTATGCAAATAACTTAAATTACACATACACATAAACACACAAATGTTCTTCTTATTCTGATAAACCCACTGTAAGCCAAAGATATCAGAAGTCAAAAATACATTTAAGGACTGGGAGAGAGGGAGAATTATAGTTCAGTGGCAAAATGCTGGCCTGTGTAAAGTCCTGGTTTCAGTCCTCAGTTCTGAAAAGAAATGAATTTAGTACTATGCTAAACCCATCACAAAGTGAAACAATCATAAATTGAACCGTCTTAATTCAAGGACTATCTGTTGATACATGCAGACTGCATCTGGAGCCTTTAAAAATGAATTTGTACACACTAGGCAATAGGCTGCCTGCAGAATGTGCTGTGGAGGTCCCTGAAAACAGAGATCCTTCCATGGGAAAAACAAAACAAAACAAAACAAAAAAGACCATGAGGGCTGGGGATTTAGCTCAGTGGTTCCACCACCTGCCTCACAAGCGCAAGGACCCCAGTTCAATCCCCAGTACCAAAAGAAAAAAACAGACCATGAAGTCTAGGGCTATAGTTCATGGGAAAGAACCCTCTCTTGTCCATGGTAAAGGCAGGAGAAAATTAATATTTGTATGGCTAGAGGATCCCACCGGATTGTTTCATTCATGCATTCATTCACTGGAGAATGCACTCATTCATCAAACAGCTGCTGATCACCTCCAAAGAGCCCGGCTGTAAGTGTACAGTCCAATCACAGTTCCTATCTGAAGGTCTGGTCCCTCAGAGCCCAGAGGGGGAAGATGGAACACAAATTAAGGATACCCACCTTGAGTTGCATTAGAATAAGTGTTCGGTTTGAGGTGCTGTGGAGCCCCTCAGTCAATTCAAACCTCCATTCTCGACCCTGCAAAATCTGAACGGAAAGAATAGTGAATCTCAAAAACTCTTGCCTCTTTGTTCAGTTGAACCCTGACCCTGGTGACCTCACAAGAGTCCAGCCAAACATTGTAAAGGGCAAGCCATCCGAGGAGAGAGGACTAACATATTTGGGCTGTGCCACTGATCCCAGGGGCTCTGCTGAGGACACCAAAGGGAGCTGTTTTGCCATGGGCTGGCTCAGCCACTCAGCCACTCTGCCCATGGCTCTCTTGACCCTGCCACTGTGGGACGCCTTTCACTGAAAAGTATTCTGCTCAGTACATATTTGTGTGCAGCTCTACCGCTGTGGTTTGGCCTGAGGAAAGACCTCCAGCACTTCCCCTTGGCTTATCTGAGCAGGGAGCAGTGGTCCTGCCTGCCCTTTGAAGAAGATAGGGCAGGCGAATGGCTTGGTGACAAGAATGCATGGGCTGGTGAGTCAAACTGCATGCCACGAAAAGATATGAGTAAGCGCTCACCCCTGGTATCTGTGAGTGTGACCTTATTTAGAAATACAGTTTTTGTGATTGTAACCCAGTTAAGACCAAGTCACACTGGATTAGAATGGTTCCTAAATCCAGTGACTGGTGTCTTTATAAGAAAAAAGGAGATAGGGGCCAGGGATTTAGTTTAGTGGTTCTGCCACCTGCCTCTCAAGCACAAGGACCCCAGTTCGATCCCCAGTTAAAAAAAAAGAAAGAAAGAAAAAAAGGAGAGGGAGATTTGGATACAGAGACATAGAGACACAGGGAAGAAGGTCATGCAATTGCAGAGGCAGAAGCTACAGTGATGTATCTAGAAATCAAGGATTGCCAGCAACCATCAGAAGGCAGGAGAGAGGCATGTGTGTTAGCTTTCATCACTGTAACAAAATATCTGAGGTAATTGATTTATATTTAGAAAAGATTTATTGTGGCTCAGAGTTTGGAGGTCCATAAGCAACTGATCCTGTTGTTGGGAGAGAAGTGTTTGAATATTAATTTTTTCAGTGCTGAGGATAAAACTCAGGGCCTTGTGTCTACTTTGCAATGCTCTACCACCGAGCTACAGCCCAGGCCTAGGCCCATGTACTTTACCTAAGAGCTTCCTACAGGTTGTCAGGCAAAGAAACACTAGCACCTCTGGAAGAAGGGGGAGGCATACCATGTCACAGAAAAGGGGGCTCCAGAGGGGTGAACACAGAGATGCCACGCTTCAGCCTGGCTAATTCTGCTGAGCCCCCCAATATAGCATGATTTTTGATCCCTTCTCTAGACTTCTGGAGCTGTGGACAATTATTGTTCCAAATTGGACCACCCGGATGTTGAATGGGGGGTAGAGGTGGAGGGTTCTAGAGGGACATCCAACTTGTAGGTGAAGAAGTCCGCTAAAGTTGGCAGGTGTAAACTGTCCTGATGAAAAGAACTGGACACATTGAGCTTCAGAGGTACTGGGAACTGGGATGCCCCCAGTACCCTTGTACTTTCTTTGATCCTGTAGATTCATATGTAGGATCCAGTTTCTCAGGAAAGAGGACACATATACGCTAAAAATACAGAGAATAGAGTGGGATGACAAACACTAAGGTGAGGACAATGGCACCCTGTGAGGATGAGCTGGGCAGGGTCTGCAGGGGGCTATGGCGCTTGATACTGCTGTTTCTTCAGCAGGGACATGGGCTGGGCTACAGAGGAGAATGTCTTATTATTAACCTTTGAGCTTTACTATACATGGCATTTTTTCATGTGTGATTAATTGTAAACATTGTTCTTCACTGGAAAGTTAGTATATGTGTTGCCGAAGTGAGCACAATTGAAAAGTTTATTAAATACAAATTTGTAAATAATCAAGAGTACATTATTAGCAATCTGGTTACTTAACATCACGATCTTAACAAAATACTAACTGGCATATTAAAATTATAATGTAATCTTACTTTATTGATATAAAATGATGTTTATAATTTATAAAAAGACAGCTTAAAAGTTGGGCATGGTGGAACATGCTTGTAACCCTAGCACTCTAGGAGGTTGAGGCAGGAGGATCACAAGTGAGAGCTCAGCCTAGGCACTTTAGTGACTTAGAGACCCTGTCTTAAAATTAAAATACAAAGGAGGGAGGAGGGGGGAATACAGCTCTGTGTGAAAGCCCTGGATTCAGTTTCCAATGCCAAAAATTAAAAAGCAAAAAGAGAGCTTAAAAGCGACTTGTACCTAGTGTCTGCCAGTGGATGAGAGGATAATATGAAAGGTGGAAAATCCATGTGATGGAATATTATTTGGTCTTTAAAAAGAATGAATTTCTGGCAGATGCTACAACTGGAAATGAAATGGATGAAACTGGAAGCCGTTCTGCCAAGTGAAATAAACCAACTGCAAGAGGACAGATATGCTATGACTTATCTTGGTGAAGCACTTAGAGCAACCAGACTCCTAGTAGAACAGCAGCTGGTGGGGGAAGCGAGGAGTCGGGGTTGAATAGATATGGAGTTGCAGCTGGGGAAGGTGGAAGGCTTTGGAGGTGGACAGTGCTGATGGTCATTCTGTTTTGTGAATGTGCTCTGTGTCCCTCAGCTGCACTTAAAAATGGTCACAATGGTAAACTCTGTGTTACACGATAGCGCTCCTGCCCAGCATCTGTGAGGCCCCAGGTTCCTGCTTAGCACTGCCAAAAAGAAAAGGAAAGAAAGGAAAAGAAGCTATGTGTATGCATCATTAATTTTCTGTGATGTGTGAATGTTTCTGCTAGTATGTGTGTGTGTGTGTGTATGTGTGTGTATGCACACATGGGAGAGAGACAGAGACAGAGACAAAGACAGAGAGAGACTGACAGTACATCCATAAGAACAAGAAGCCATCTGGGGGGATTTATATCCATATATCAACAGTGGTTATCTTTTGGCAATTGGGTCACAGATGATTTTTATTTTCTATAAAGGAAAAAAATATATGAAAAGTCT
>NW_022900919.1:18745666-18756789 GCF_012274545.1 Fukomys damarensis | reverse complement strand
AAATATATATAGAAAAGTATAAAGGACTTTTCTATTTAAAAAATTGACTTAAAAAGGAAGGAATCTGGTGTTCTATCAAGAAGCAGCAATGGGCACAGATTAGAGACTTGGCAGAGTCAAATGAGCAAAATAAAAGAAAATTAAAAGGAAACTGTTCTCCGGTAAAAGCAAAGCATTCGGTAAGCTCTTCTATGACATGCAGAGGCCCATGTCACAATAAAACATCTGTGGCAATGACCCGAATCTCTTCTCCCCTGCCTGTACCCATCATGCTGTTTATCTTCCTAAGAGTCTTAAAAAAAAAAAAATCTATTCCAAGATGGGAGTGGTAGTGCACATCTATAGTCCCAGCACTGGGAGGCCGAAGCAGGAGGATCCCAAATTCAAGCCTAGCCTGGGCATGTTAGTAACTTAGCAAAGACTGTTTCACAATAAAAAATAAAAATGCTTAAAAGGAGCAGGGATGTAGCTTAGTGTGAAAGCCCTGAGTTCAGTCCCCAGTACCACCACCAGCACAAAAAAAAAAAAAAAAAAAAAAAAAAAAAAGAATGGCATAGAACAAAAATAGGAAAGGAAAAGAAATATCTGGCTTGTGAGATTACAGATGCTTCTCCCACTTTGTTTTTACACTTGTACTTTTCAGATGTTCCATGGTGAGTGCAAATCACTTTTATAATCTAGAAGAAAAAGCTTCACATACCTACAAGGAGAAACCATTAAATTGTACTTTAACTTGGCACCCAGCTTGACTGCTGGGCTTCTGTTTAGATAAGGGGCCCGCGGAGCGTCAGTTTCAGTGGCCAGCACGACAGGCTCCTGTCCCTGCCTGGGCACAGGGCAGACCTGCCTCAGGTGTCTGAGATCCTCGTTCCTCCTGTGCTGCTCCGCCGTGGGGCTGATGGCTAAGCGCCCCTTGGTACGGAGCTTGGTGTTACCCAGAGGCTTTGGGGTGGTTCTCCCGGCTTGGGTAGAGGGACAGGCTTGTCTGAACCCAGGTCCCTCTCTGGGTGGAAGAGGCTGTGTGACTGCTGAAGAGAACTGAGATCCTACAGTCAGGGCACTGGGGCTCTGAGGGTGAGGGTCAGAGGCCAGGACTGTGAGGCAGTGAGGAGGAACTGTGACTCTGTGACAGGAGCCTTGAATTTCCCTGTCCGAAGACCCGATTCGGGGGACTCCTTCCTGGTGGGGTCCCCTGCAATGGCAGTGGAGTCCAGCCCCTGCCCTGGGCTCGCTCTCAGTGGCGCCTGCGACTAGAATGCCATTTCATAAACAAAGGGTGATCAAAGCATGCACTGTTTAAATTATTTTAAAAATTTTATTACAATGAGATACATTACCATGAATCTTCCTCAGAATACTCCCCTTTGCTTTGAACACGTGTGTCTCATCATCCTTACGATTTTCTGAGGCAGCCCTCGAAGTCCTCTTTCTTGAGTCGTGCCCCAAACTGTGGTGAGAACTGCTCCTGAGGGCCATCCAACAGAAGGGCAGACTCGTGAAAATGTCTTGCTGTGTTCCTGCCCATTTTGTTCACCAGATCTGCCTCCAGTGACTTCAGACTCTTCCCCAAAGTGAAAAGGACCATGAAAGGTAAAGGATTTGAATTGTGCATCAATTTTGACATCAAGGTAGCCGCAACAGCACAACTAAAGACACTCACAAAAGAGGGCCTCCAGAAGTGTTTCAGAAAGTGACAAAAACAATGGGATTGTGTGTTGGAATCAAGGAGGAGGATTTTAAGTGGGATTCATAGTAATTTGTCTTTTAATGTGATACATCTTTAAAAAAAACTTTAAACATTCACTGTAGCTTTTGAGTCTGCCTCCTATCATCTGCCTGCCAATCACACTCCTTGAGAGAGTTAAAATTTCCAAATTCCTTTCTTTTCTTCCTTCCTTCCCCCGCCCCTTTTCCTATGCGTGCAACCCGGGGCCTAACACATGCTCACAAGTGCCGCTCCACTGAACTACATACAACTCTAGCCCTCCAACTCTTCTGTTTCCTCTACATCCATCCTGACTCCTTTAATAAGCTCAGCATGGTGAGAAGAAATTCAGGGCCTCTTCCCCAGCTTGTAGGTCATGACCATCTAACCAACTGTATTAATTTTGATCAGATTTGTTGTTCAGGGAATGGGAACAGGAAGTATTCTGTAGGTGTTCACCCAAGGGACAAATAATAGCCAGTCTGGATTTCCCGGGGTCTGGGATGGCAGGTGGTCAGGCTCATTCCAGCTTGTCTAGCCAGAAGGCACATTTTGTGCAGGCCACTGGGTGGGTGTCATGTGGCTAGTCTGGCAGGGCCAGGGACCCCTCTTCCTGAAGGCCTGAGCGTATGGGCATCAGTGAGACTGAAGAATGTGGCCAGGTAGATCAGGGAAGGAGTGGGGCCATGGAAGGGGAGCAGAACGGGATGTGCTGGAGAGGGAAGAAAATTTCCATCTGGCCATCAGAGCTTCTTTCCATGTCCCCAGACCACAGCAGCTTGGCTGCCCTCCGAGCACCCCATCACTAGTGTGGATTCATGAATATTTCATTTCAGGCCAAGCGCCCTTATCTCTCACTGGGGCTGCTCCAGAAGGCTGCTTTCCCATCAGCTGGAGACTGGCCAGATAAAGGACTGCATTAAAGCCGGAATTATCTGTCCTCTGAGGGAGAATTGGCCCTCTGTGCTCTTGAAAGGACACCTCTTTCTCTGTTGCACATCACTATAGGCCTCTACTGAACACTGGGCTGTTTGCGTTGAGATTTTCTTGAGGGCTGAGAGAGATGGCTTCCGGGGCAGCTACTGTGGCCTTGCCACATGGATGAGGTCTTCCTGGTGCCAATCATGGAGCAAGAGGGGCTCCGCAGCAGAAAAGAGGAACTATGAGGGGACCTGGCTGCTCACAGTCTAGGAATCCAGATGCCTAGAGACAATTCTGGTAATGGGGGGTGGTGGTAGCAATACTATCTCTCCCTGTCCCCACTCCCAGAGCTGAGAGGAAAAGAAACCCTTGCTCTCTTCCTCCAGGACTCTAGATTGCTGCCCAGATAGAAGCAAGCCCTCCTCCAGGGCCAGCAAGGGAATCTTCTCTGTGTTTTTCTCCCCAAGGTAGACCGCATTACCAGTGTCTTTGCCCTAGGTTCTAGGAATGGCCAAGGGGTGGCCATTTTCAGGGCTGTAGGGGCCGTGGGTATGGATGAAGCTTGGATGTGTGAATCTGAATAGCCACATGTATACATCAGGCTGGAGCTCTTTACCATCAGAGAGGATGAGGTGGCCCTAGGGCTGTAAGTAGAGGCTCAGGTGCACGCGTCTCCAAGGAACCTGGGCACCCTAAAGGTCCATGTGCTCATATATACAAATATAAGAATAAGTACATCACACATATGAATGTATATGAGAAGTGTCTCACCATGTCATCTGGGCTGGTTTTGAACTTGCTATGCAGCCCACGCTGACCTTGAACCCTCCCTTCTTCTATCTCAGCCTCCACTGTGCTGGGATCACAGTGACCTTTTAGGTGGTTGAAGGCTGTCCGGGTGGAAGACTGGAATATACTTCATTTAACAGTTGATTAGCTGACTTAATAACTCAAAAACACGGCCAGGGATTTTGCTCAGTGGTTCTGCTGCCTGCCTCGCAAGCACAAGGACCTGAGTTCAATCCCCGGTACCAAAAACAAAACAAAACAAATAAGTCAAAAACATTTAGAGACAGAACACAGGAGCCTCCACTGAACTTCTGCCCAGGGCCTGCTGCACATGGCGGGGCCTAAAATTTCAAAGTGGATTTGAAAGTTGTGGGATGCCTGGCTGACTGGTTAGAGGTTGTGAGCTGCAGGGAACAAGTTACTCCCAGGGAAATAAAACTTTAACTCACTGTAACCTTTGAGTCTATTTTCTTCTTGTTATTTTTCAGCTTTTTGGACAATCTAGAAGGAAAGTCCTGGCTATCTGGACATCTAAGGAGGACGGCAGTGTTAAATGGCTGTCGCTGAAGAGGGAGAAGCGCCACCCCGAGGTCAGAGTGGGAATGGCAGCAGGAATCGGGCAGCTCTGAAAACCAATCCTCTTAGCTCTGGGAGTCCAGTTCATTCCCCAACTTTCAGTGGCTTCTGTGTAACCCCCATCCCCACCTCTTCATCCTCGGATGAAGCACCATGCCAAGCACCCGAGTAACTCAGAGGGACGGGGTGGAATTAGCAAGGAGTGGGTGGACGAGCTGACTTGGGCACGGCCTCTCCTGAAGAGCTCGCATGCGCACAGAATGGGATTAAATACATAGTCTCCCTCTTTCACTTACCAATATTTTAAATCGTACTACTTACAGATTAAACCGGGTTAATAATGTAGAACAAAGACAATGCCTGCTTATTCTATTTTCCCTGCGTTGCTGGCATTTCTACCCCATAGATGACTATCGTCCTATTTTATAGATAGGAAAACTGAGGCCCACAGAGGCTACTGATTTGTTCAGGGTCACTGAGGAGCAGTTCTGGGTCTACCTGATTAGTTTCATTGTACTACCTATCTTCTGTAAAAGGATTGAGCATTCAAATTTCTGCCACAATTTTTTTCCCCTGTTACTTCTTTCCTTGTTTGCTTGTTTGGGTTTTTGACACAGGGTTTTGCTATATAGTCCAATCTATCCTTGAATTTACCATGTAGCTCAGGCTGGCCTTGAACTCCCAGTGATCCTCCTGCCTCAGTCTCCCCAGTGCTGAGAGTACAGGCCTGTGTCGCTACACTGAGCTCTTCTGTTCCTTTTAAAGATGGTTTTTATTACAACATTCAAGTTGCAAAATTAATATATTGTACCAGCCAGATGTCTCCTATGCCATCTCCTGAGGTGGGCAATATTACAGTTTTTGAGTGTTTTGTTTTTTTTTTCTATATTTTACTCTGTTCTATCCCTGGTACAAAACAACAACAACAAACTATGCATTGCTTTGCTGGGATATATTCCTAAACGTAGGATTGTTAGACTGAGGGGTGGACTTGTTAAAACTGGACACGAGCTTCAACAAAAGCAGAATGACTAATCACATCCCACTCAATGAATGCCTGCTTCAAACAATGACAGTTTTTAAATTAATTTAGAAAAAATGTTTACTGGAAGCTGTCTGGAGAACAGCCATGTTATAAAATGGCAGAAATAGTATTACCTTTTGGGTAAACTCTCTGTATAGGATAAAAAGCTTCGAGAGAGAACAATCATTGAGATATTAACAGTGGATATTTCGGGATGGTGGGATTCCAGGTGACTTTTATTTTCTGACTTTGCCCTGTGTGTGTTTCCTAAATTTTCCAGAGGGATCCTGCGCTGCCTGTGCAGAGGAACATGTTGGGCTCTCTTGGGTTGCAGATACAGTGCAGATGTCTCGCCTGGCATAGACAAGGGTGTTTTCAGGCGCAGAGGGGAGGTGGAGACACCAGGCCTCTGTGAGATGCTCATTATTCAGGACAAAGGTAGCTCTGGCACTCACCAGCCTCCTAGGAGCCATGGGAGGACATTTCCTCACCCTCCAGAACAGCAGAAACTCTCTGGCTCCAAGCACAGAGAGCCCAAGTGTGTCTTGGCCCATTTTTACCTTCTTATTACAGTTCCCCCTCTTCTCTGCACGGCCAGCTCTTGCAGGCCTCCTTCTCTTGTTTCAGCTCCCTCTATAACTTGTATGAGATGTGACTGACAACTACAGTGAATGTTTAAATTTTTTTAAATTATAGCTGTGTGTGGTGGTGCACATTGTGATCCCGGCACTCAGGAGGCTGAGGCAGGAAGATCACTGAGAATCTGAGGCCATCCTGGGTTACACAGTGAGTTCAAGTCCAGCCTGAACTTTGACCCTGTCTCAAAAAACAAAACAAAATTGTTATAGTAAAAAGCACATCTACAAGAATCCCTCTCAAAATATTCCCCTTGGCTTTGAACACATTTATCTTGTCATTACTGTCACTTTCTGAACCAGCTCTGGAAGTTCTTCTTCATGGGTGTTTTTAGTTGCACTGTCGCGGCTGCCTTGGTGTCCTGAACTGATTCAAAACACTCACAATCATTTTGACTTTGAGGAAGAGTCCGAAGTCGTACAGTGGCAGATCTGGTGAGTGAGGTAGATAAGAACACAGCATCATGTTTTTACCAGCCTGCCTTTTCATTGGACAGCACTTGGTAGCAACATTTACTGTAGTTTTGATCACACCTGGTAAAGATACTCAGGAAAGAGGACTTCTAGGACTGCTTCAGAAAGTGACAAGATCACGTGATAAGTGAGCTCTCAGGGGGAGTAGTCTGAGGAGGATTCATGTAAAGTGTCTTTTACCATGATAAAAATGTAAAACTTAAATATTCACCATATATATAATATATACAATTAATTTTATTGGTACATTTAAGGTATACAGTATAATGACATTCACCGTTGGAAATCTGCACCTTTACGTACTCCATCTTGGTTCTTATTTCTTCCCCGTTCCCCTGCCCTCCCTTCAACCCTTCCACCCCTCCCTATCTACACAGACTTTGTTTCCGTGTTTTTCTTTTTCTCGTATTAATTCCACTCCCTTCTTTCTTTCCTCCTACCCCTCCCACTCCCTCTTCCCCTTTGCACCTTTTCTTCCTATTTCACATTATTATCTGTTATACCTTTTAGTCCTTATTCACACTTTCAGTTTCTCACACTAGAGAAGCGATGCGGTACACACACAGGTGTGTCCTATTTGTCTCACTTAAGAGTGTCGCCTCAAGGAGCATTCACCATATGTGTTGAGCAGCTAACATATCCTTCTTCTCTGAGAGTCTTGCACCCTTTTCAACTCCCCTTCTCCCAAAAGTGGTCGGGTTGGGTGGCCAGCCTCAGGAGCAGCTGCTGGGCATAGCCTTGGCACCAGGCCGCGTCTGAGGACACCGGGAACCTGCACATGGCTGCCTGTGTTCCTGCTCAAATCTGGAGCCCAGCCAGCTGCAGCCGGGATGCTGGGAGTGTGCTGGCTGTCAGTGACCCATTGCTCTGCTCTGAGGCCTTTATTTTTTTGCTAAGGCTGCTGTAGCAAAGAACCAGAGAAGCGTCAACAACAAAAATCTATCATTTTATGATTTTGGAGCCTGAGAGGCTGAGGTCAAGATGCTGGGAGGACTGGTTCCTTCCAATATCTGTGAAGAGAGCTATCCCATGCCTTTCCCCTGGGGAGGGTTTCGGGCAATCGTTGGACTTCTTACGATGATAGACATCATGGGATCTCTGCCCTCTCCGTCGCTTGGCCTAGGTTTGTCTGGCCCTGTGTCCCCTTTAATACAGACCCCAGGCATACTTGATTAGGGAATTAGGAGGCATTTATATCAAACAATACTGCTTTGGCCGCACAACATTCTAAGACTCACCTGCCTGCTCATTTGATGCTACTTTAGAAATTCTTTCATCACTACCTCCTTCAAACTGAATAGTCTGACGTGTAATTATACATGTATGTCAGTTGAGAGTTTGTTTGAAATACAATTAAATCCAGCCTTGTGCTTTCTCAGGGTTAGTTTCCTCCTTGACCGTACCACACCCCGCTCAGAAAGACCTTGGCTGACAGCAGTCCCAGTCCCACAGCAAGGACTGGTGCCACACGGCCCCTTCTCCCTGAGCCCTGAACCAGCAATGACTATGAGTAGTCCAGTTGGCTAAATCTGTTTCCATCCTCGGGCCTAGGAAGCCAGTCTCCATTTAGGTCACTGTTCCCAGGGAAAACACATTCCAAGTTCCCAACCACTGTTTCGCATGTTAACTTCCATGCGGGGCGCTGGTGACGGCTAGAACCTGCTCTCTTACATCTCAGCCTTCAGATAGCTTCTCGGAGTCCTGTCCTTTGTTTCCCTCTTCGTCCCCACCTCACTGTAAGCCCACTCAGCCTCATCAGGTACCTTTTCTGTGAGGCCTCAGCCAGATGTCCCCTCTTCCTTCCTGGGCCCCTGGGTTCTTTGGACTGGGCTCAGTGTTCACCTTGATCTACCGGGGTTGTAGAGAGCTGTGCCCGAAGGCCTTAATCTTCTTCCAGGACTGTAGGCTCCTCGGGAGCAAAACTGTGTTGCCCTTATCTTTATGTCCCTCCTGGAAGAGTGTGAATATCTAGCACGTATGAAGCCCCTGCTGTGTCCGGGCTCTGCCACAGGGCTCTTGCATATTTTCCCCAGCAATTGGTCCAGAACCTGGCACAGTCGATACCCTTAAATTGCTGTCAGATTCCCTTCTCTGCTGCAGCCTTCCCGCAGCCAGCCCTCTTTGCTCCATCTCCTGGCCACCTGTACATACTCCCTGACTCATGGGTGCCCTCCGTCTGGGCTCAGGGAGTGGGCAGGTGAAACGATTAGCCACCTAGGGCATGGTCGTCTCATGTTGTAGAGAACGCTGGCCCTTCCTCTGCACCTCTCCTCCAGCAGATGGGACCTGGTGCACCTGCTGGCTTTCCTGCTCCAGTGAGCATGGGACAGATTGGATGCCTGGGTCTCATACTGGGAGAACATGTGCCTCCCGTGGGAACCTCGGTCCCCAGTTTCAGAGGCGTGTGAGGTTTGACTTCGCTTTCCCTGAGTCCGCAAGTCTGCCAAGCTGAGAGAAAGTCACCACAGTTCTTGGAGAAGTGTTCCCTACTCCTCCCGATCCTCCAGCCCACGGTTGTGCTCTGACTCTTGAATCCTGGCAGTGCCAAGCCATTTTATCATTGGACGGTTGTCCACCTGGTCACTTCTGAGACACCTGCAATCCCTGTCCCCTGACCTGCAGGCCCAGAAACCTGGCAAGTTCCTTCTAAACACTCCCCATACACACTGCTGCCATCTTTCCCTGGGTCCTGTGTGTCACCGCTGAGGTCCACTCGGGAGCCAGGCCTGGTCTCCACCCCCAGGGTGGGTGCTGGGTTCCTCTGCCCTTCTCCGAGACCTTTTGTCTCCTCAGATTATTCTCTCCACCTCGGCGCTGTGGGCCACACCTGAGGAGACAGTTCAGGAAATGTGTCAGACCGTTGGATTTATTTTCTCCCCTGTCACAGCCCTGCTCAGTGACAATGAGAGCACAGAGCCACTCTGACGTGTGGAGTTGGGAGATAGAAACTAGAAAAGCGCAGGAGGAGGGGGACTCATAGGTGCTTACGTCAAACTATCCACCGCACCCAGGCATCCCCCAGGTGGTCTTCAGCCCCAGCCCTGTAGCCAGCTCACCATGTCTAGGGTCCCAGAAAGACCTGGGGCAGAATGGCTGCCACCCTCAGAGGGACTCTGTGTCCTACTGCTGTCTGTCCTCTTCACTGGCATATTCCTCACCCCTCCTGGCCACCCCAATGGCACCAGACGGTGCAGGCTCATCCCAGTGACCAGGGTAAGTGTAAAAGCAGACCATGGTGACCTTGAGCTAAAAGGAGGGCAAACTAGTGGTTCAGGGAAGGTTAGGGAAGAAGGGCTACATTTGCAGGGGAGAGTGGGCGGGAGCCTTCCGGGAGGAGGCGGTGGAGGTTATAGGACTTAGATGGCAGGGAGAGTGGGGGCGGCTGGATTGGGGGCAGAGGTGGTGCGCTGGATCATGCTCCAAAAGCAAGGGCTTTTCTTTCCATCTGCAGGGTCGGGGTGGAACCCAGTGCTTCATGCATGCTAGGCAAGCGCTCTGTTACCCAGCTGAAGTGTTGACGGAAGTGTTGACATGGAAAGACCTGAGAGCAAAACCAGGGGACTATACCTAAGATGGCGAAATCCTTAATCGAGGCACATGGTCTGAGCAGGCTCAGGAGCCAGGCTGCCAGGGTCACATCCTGGCTGAGCACCTAGCAGCTGCATGTCCTTCAGGAAGTTACAAACCCACGGCTTCTTGGCTGCACTCTCATAGCAGGATTGTGAGAACGTGAAGGGGTGACACATTATGTAATCCAAGCACCCAGGAGGCTGAGACAGGATTGAGAGTTCAAGCCCAGCCTGGGCTACAGAGCAAGACTCTGCCTAAAAAAACCCTAAATAAATAACTGAATTAACAAATGAATGAATGAGCTGTGAAAATGTATGAAGGGCTTAGACCATTACAATAATGGCCCAGTGGATATTCACAACGTAAGTGACAATGGTGAGGCAGAAAAGATGCCAATGGACTCTCCTGACAGCCCAACACCCCTAGTGAGTCGTTGGTCCCAACTTCTCCAGGCCTCGTCCCCCGATGTTAGGCCTTGCCTGTACCTCTGATTCCAGGCAGAGGAAGATGCTTTGCTCTTCCATGTCCTGGTTCCATATCCTGTGATTATCTCGTCCTCCCTGGGGATGCTGGTTCAGCCCGGGTTGGGGCCTGGGTGAGGTGGGCCCTGCTAGGGGACAGGGCTCAGCCTAGTCTGCAGGGGACAGCAGGACACTGAGACCAGCCGCAGCCTAGCTTTCTCTTTAGTGGTCTCCTCGCAGGTCTACCCAGAGCCCTGACAGAAGCACGGGTTGGGCCTATGTTTCACCGCCATCCATCCACCCAACTGATATTTATTGGATGTCATTACATGCCCAGTTCTGGGGACAGAGTGTGGTTAGACACAGGAGCCATCCAGACCCTCACTGAATTGGCAGCCTGGAGCTGGGGTGTTGCTCGGTGGTAGTCTGATGCTCCGTGTTCAGCACCCAGAAGAAAACAAAACAAAAGCGAATGAAACCTTGCTGTCTGGTGGGGGAGACAGTTATGAATCAAATGACCATTTCAAAGAACCACTGCTATTTTAACTGACTGGCACCACCACTGCTGGGGCTCGAGACAGGCTCTTCACACTGCCCGCTCCTCTATTTCACCTGCACTGCTCCCCTTGCTGCAATGCCTGCCCCACTTTCCCCACATGGTGCACCCCAGGTGGGCAGGAGACCCCAGTCCAGTATTCCTGCCCTGACTCTCTGCCCTTGGAGAGATATAATTACTCCCTTACATATGCACTAGCAGTGCTTAGCATAAGCCTCTAGTAGAGGACATATCAAACCATGCTATATTACATGTCTGTATCTTTTAGATGTAAGCTTAACAGGACCCAGAATTCCGTCTTCAGAGTCTTGGATCTACTAAGTGTGCAATTAAAAACAAAAACAAAAAACAAAGAAAAGAAAATGTGACCATTCCGGACAGGCAAAAAAAAAAAAAAAAAAAAAAAAAAAAA
>NW_022900919.1:18718913-18745578 GCF_012274545.1 Fukomys damarensis | reverse complement strand
AAAAAAAAAAAAAAAAAAAAAAAAAAAAAATCTCCCTGAGCACCCACCAGGGGGCAGGCATCCCCGTTCACACTCAATTCCTTTTTGTTTGTTTGCTTTTTGTTATTCTATAACAGGGTCTACTATATAGTCCAGGCTGACCCTGAACTACTGTGTAGCCCAGGCAAGACTTAGACTTGTGATCCTCCTGCCTCAGCCTCCCAGGGTGCTGGGATCCAACCCCTGCACCATCATTCCCAGCCCTGCTTGGTTCCTTTCAAAGTCTCTTAAAATCTATTTCATGATAGAGATGTTAAAAATAAACTCAAGTAAGGCGGCAAAGACTGGGCAGCAACTAAGGTGGGCGGGTGAGGCACCGGGAGCTGCCAACCTCAGCTTCGTCCACAGTGAGGCACTGCCAAGTTGCCAAATCACACATTTGAAGAGGGTGGGCACCAAGCTGTCTTTGTCTCCGCACCCTGGCATCTAGCAGAGCTGTCACAGAGTATATGTTGAGCCAGGAATGGTGACACAAGCCTATAATCCCAGCACTCTGGGAGGCTGAGGCAGGGGGATTGTAAATTCTAGCCCAGCCTCAGCAATTTAGCAATTTAGCAAGACCCTGTCTCAAAATGAAAAACAGCTGGGGGTGTAGCTCAGTACAAAGGCCCTGGGTTTGACCCCAGAACAGAAAGAAAATGAAAAAACAAAACAGACAGAAGGAAAGATTGAGTTGGCTTTTTGGAAAATTCAATCACATACCAATAGTTCACTTTGAAGTTATAGTAAAAAATGAAATGAAAAGGAAATATCTAGAAGTTCTGAGCTTCTCCTACAGTGCTGTTAAACAACTTATGTTCCTAGCTGGGGTTTCCCCATTATTGGTTGAGAAGGGCTGGGGAGGATGAGGAGTTAACGTTATCCTTGTGGAATCAGAGTGTTGGTATTGGCCCATGGTCTAAAATGTTATTTTTCAGATTCTAGTGTTCACCAGAGCTGCTTGGAGGGCAACAGAGATTTCAGGGTTTCACCCTGGGAGTTTCTGCTGCAGTAAGTGAGCTGAGGCCTAAGCATCTACATTTCTAAGCTGGACACAGTAGAGCAGCCCTATAACCTCAGCCCCTTGGGAGGTCAAGGCAAGAATGGCAAATTGAGTGACTCAAAATAAAATTTTTTAAAGGGGTGGGAGCCAGGTATGATGGCACATTCCTGTAATCCCAGCACGATGAGAGGCTGAGACAGGTGGACTTCAAACTGAAGTTCAGTCTGGGCATCTTAGTGAGGCCATGTCTCAAAATGTAAAAGAAAAGGGGGATGCTGGTGATATAGCTCAGAGTGAAGGCCCAGGTTCAATCTCCAGCACTGCAAAACAAACAAACTAACAAACAAACAAGCTCAGTGATAGAGCACTGCCTAGTACGAAACCCCAGCACAGAAAAGGGGAAAAAAATGTTGCATGTTGTAGTAAGTTAGCAGGTGTCTCCACAGCCTAATCTCCATCATGTCCCTGGGAGCCAGTTCCTGGTGAAGTCCTTGCTGGAGTCCAGGTGGGCACAGGGTTTATCTTGTTCATCCTTTTGAGGGCTGTTTTCCTGCCATCCTGGAAGACTGTCTGACCTGAATCCATTGCTGTGTCTCCTTTATCTAATCCAGAGTGGGGCAGGAGGCAGCTAAGTAATCACACCTCCATCTCTTGTTTTATCTAATTGATTATTCTCTATGTTAATCAGAATCAGTTAGGACTCTGCTGCAGTAACAAATATCCCCAAATCCCCAGCGATTGAGACAAGCGTTCCCTTCTCCCAGCCACTACTGCTCCAGTGCAGGGGGAGGCTGGGGAGGTTACTTGTGTTCAGTCAGGTACACAGGTGAATGGAGGTCTCTTCTCTGCTCTTGTCGCTGTGGCCATCTGCAGTGGGGATCAGAGCACAACTCTTTGAACAGAGCTAACTTGGTGCCATTGCTCAGGTGCAGGACAGAGGAGGCCAGAGAAGCACACCCCTTCCCTGAGCTTGGGAGGAGAAAAGAGCACAGCAGGCAAGCCCTAGAGGACTCTGTGGCATCTGCTTTCATTTCCTCGCTGTAAGTAGCCATTGGCATATTTGATGTGTTTGCTTTTATTTGCATGTGTTCTTGCAGAATGTGTCGTGTTATTTTATGGGCATGTGCTCTTGATTTCTATGGACGTATAGTATGATGGCGCTTATTAGATTCTTTTGTGTTTACTCAACACTATGTTTTAAAATATCCACCCATGTTGCTAAATGTGCAACTACTGTGTTACTTCTAGCAGTTGCGTGTTCCGCAGTTTACTTACGTATCCCCCTGTGGCGAGCACCTAGGTTGCTTCTCTTTGTTATCACAATGCTACCCTGAACATCTTTTTAGATACACTTTCATGAAATTGTAAAGGAATTTCTTGGAGAAATTAATTTAGGAGCAGAAGTGCTGGACAATAGAATATGGATATTATTGAACTGAAGAATCCCAGCCTGGTCCCCTGCAGGAAGCCTAGATTTCTGGTGTCACCTGTGACTCAGGGTTCTTCCCCTTCCATATCCCTGCCAGCCCTAGACATTGCCCAGCTTTCTAATTTTGGTCTTTCTGGTGGATATGCACACAATGTCTATTACTTTCCTTTGTACTTCTTCAACTACTACAACGTCTGAGCATCTCTGAATGTTTGCTAGCCTTCAGGGTTTGAATGCCTGAGAATGACCTGTTTATAACTTCTGCCCATCTTTATTTTCAAGTCCCTATCATTTTCCCCCCTTTTCCTGATTAGAAGGAATTTTTATATCTTTGAAGCTAACCTTTTGGTTTTTTACTTGGCATCTGAATTTTGCCAGTCTCTGAGTGGTACATTAACTTTCTTCGTGACCTCTCACACTGAATCAGAATCCTTACTTTCGCATTGTCAAGCCTATCGGTGTACCTGCCTGTGGCCAGTGTTCAGAGCTGGGTTTCACGCAGCCTTTTCTATAGGAGCTGCATGGATGTGTTTGTCACTGGGGGCAGGTCCTGAGGCCAGACAGGCAGACTCGATGGGAGTTTCCTTACTGACTCTGACCCTCTGAGGGGTGAATTCAGCTGGGGTGAATTCTGCTTTTGGTTTCTGTTTACTTTGGTGCCAGGGATGGAAGCTGGGGTCTCACACATGCCGAACACATGCTCTGTCACTGAGCTGCACTCCTGTCTCTCTCTCTAATCTTGGTTTTTAAATTCCTAAATGTTCTTTTCAGACTCACTAAGAGTCTAAAGGCCTGGGAGTCTAGAGTATTCCCCAGAGGAACTTGCCAGCCAGGATTTTCTCTAAAGGAAGCAGCGGGCCTGGAACACCATGTCCTTACCCAGCCTGCCCTGGGTCCCTGTTCAGTCCCCAGCCTGTGGTTCTTAGAATCTGCTGCTCCTCTTTTGGAAAATCAGAACAACCTTGCCCATTTCCAGTTAGGTGGGGCCTTGCCTGTTCTTCAAAATTCCTCCCAGGGTACAAACATCCCTGGGCCTTGGAGCAACCAGCCAGCCTTTGTTGACTTTGGCTTTTTTCTCTTCTTTTTTTAAAACCAGCTTCGTTCTCAACTGTGTTTTCTTGTCCCTACATGCTTTTCTTTTTCTCCTTCTTAGTACTGGGCATTGAACCCAGGGCCTTTGCACTGAGCTACAGCCTCAGTCCCTTTTTTACTTACTTATTTTTTGAGACAGGGTCTTGATAAGTCACTAAATTGTCCAGGCTGGGCTCAAATTTGTGATCCTCCTGCCTCAGCCTTCTGGAGCGCTGGCATTATAGATATGGACCACCACACCTGGCTACATGTCCCCTTCTTATGATGCTCCGTCATTTTCCCCCTCTTGTGGTTACCCCTTTTACCCCATCAGTTTTGAAATGGTTGTCTTGACCCTCAACAGATCTGGACTCCGGCTTCCTACATCTCTTGGTCTCTGCCTCTGAGTGCTCACAGACTCGCACGTGTCTCTCATCTCAGACCGGCCACCTATTCCCTCCACGTCTCAGTGCTTCCTGCTGGAAAATGAAGGTGTTGCCGGGCGTGGTGGCGCATGCCTGTAATCCCAGCACTCGGGAGGCTGAGGCAGGAGGATCTCTGTGAGTTCGAGACCAGCCTGGGCTACACAGTGAGTTCCAGGTCAGTCTCAACTACATAGTGAGACCCTGTTTCAAAAAACCAAAGAAAGAAAGAAAAAAAAAAAAGAAAATGAAGGTGTTGAACTCCATACTCCATGGCCACCAAGGTTTCTCCAAGGGTGAGTACTGAACGTCTGGTTTGGGGACCCTTTTTGGTAATTGCTTAGAAACTGTGGACCCTCATTCCAGAGAAGGTGACCGCACGGCTTTCCTGGCTTGCCTAGTTTTGTTTGCTAAGCCCACTGTGCCCTTCCTTTTGGTGTATACTTCTCTGCAGCCCCTGCTACTTGGTTCTGGATGACTATCAATAGAAGTTCCCTGCCCTCCCTGCCAGAAGAGGGGCTCATCTTGTCCACTTCCACTTAGTTTAGATGGAACAGGAAGATTTCTTTTCCTCTTTGGCAGGGGGCCAATGATATGAGGCCAGAGCTCGGGGCTGTATTTCCTCCTGTGCAGGGAAAAGCCTTTCTGTGCGGAGAAGGAAGGCCACAGGGAAAGTCCAGAAACTGGGGGTACGGGAGCGGGTGAGGGAGAGGAGAGAGAGCTTCCTCCTGACATTAAAGTCCTGGGTCCAGCTGTCCCTAAAGCTACTCTAGCTCAAATCTCTCCTTGTGTATCCCTGGGTAGGTAGAAGGATCCAAGAGGAACACAGGTTTAAGACTAGACTTGGCCACTTAGTGACTTAGACCCGGTCTCAAAATAAAAAAAATCAAAAGGGCTGGGGATATAGCTTAGTGGGAAGGCCTTGGGTTCAATTTCCAGTTTCACTAAGAAAAGAAAAGAAGTCTTAGGGCCAGGGATTTGGCTCAGTGGTTCCACTGCCTGCCTCGAAAGCGCAAGGACTCAAGTTCGATCCCCGGTACTAAACAAAACAAAACAAAAAAACCAATAAACTTAAGAAAAGAAGTCTTACCCAACTTACAAATGAACTCAATTGATTTTTTGTTTTGTTTTTGGTATCAGTGATTAAACTCAGGCCCTTGCGCTTTCAAGGTAGATGGCAGAATCACTGAGCTAAATCTCTGGCCTTCAACTGAATTTTTTTAAAGACAGACTCTTGCTATGTGGCTCAGGCTTACCTAGAACTCACAATCCTGCCTTGGCCTTGCAAATACTGTGATTACGGGCATGTGGCATCATGCTTGACACTCAGGTAGCATTGATAAAATCAGGTTAAAGTTATTTATTTTCTCATACATTCTGGTGCTGACACCCCCTTTTTCATGGACTATGCATTCTGGGTGGGCAGGGGTCCCGTTTGGTAGTGTTCCTGAAAGTTCCTGAAAAGCACTAAGCACATAGCAGGAGCTGAGAAATACTGGTAGTGGTGACGACGGTAATGACTATTCCATGAGTGGAACCCACCAACCTCATCACTGTAAGGTCCTTAAATGAGCTGTGACAGTGGGAGCCACCGAGGGGCTGAATCCAGTGACAGAGGTCACATGGCAGTGGGGATCCCTCTGCCAGGAGTCCTGGGTTCACACAGAGGTTCCCCACAGTCCCCGGGAATCTCAGTTAGCTGCCGAGTCCGGCCCTGGCCAGTCACAGCCTCTGGGTGCTAAAGCAGTGGGTGTCCCCGCCTGGCCACTCAGGTCCTAGACCTGAGGCCCCAGAAGCTCCTGAATGATAGCAAGGGGTCAGGTGCCCACTCACAGCTGTGTACCCACACCCACGCAATGCCAGGGATGCCATCAGCGTTGCACCAGTGACATGCATTAGCCGTTACGGTAACTGCAGTTTCTCAGAAATGTTTTCTGAAGAAATGGTTGCTAAAAGCACCGAGTACTGTGAGAATCTCAGGAGACAGGGTAGATGGGATGGGGCCAGGGAAACAGGGTACCTTTCAAAAGGGCCCTTCAGGGCTGGAGTGTGGCTTGGTGTTCGTATGCTTGCCTAGTGGGGAGTTCAAGCCCCACCACTGGAAGGAAAAAAGTTCCTTCATGTCAGAAAGCAGAGCGGACCATGGTTGGCTCTGCTGTAACAAATGCCATCAGCCAAACTGGGGACCCTTGGAAGAGTGGCAAAAGTTAAGTCAGCAGGTCCCAGCCTTGTCTGCTCCTAGGTAGCTCTTAAAACACTGATGCCCCATGCCGGGGATTTGGCTCAGTGGTGCTGCCACCTGCCTCCTAAGGGCAAGGTCCTGAGTTCGATCCCCAGTACCCCCACACACAAAAACGTGAAAATCTGATGCCCTAATTGTACCCAGATCTGATTCAATCAGAATCTCCTGGTCTATATTCCCAACATTCTGGGATTGCAAGTTCCAGCCCAGCCTGGGGAATTTAGTGAGACCCTGTCTCAGAATAAAAAACAAAAAAGGTCTGGGAATGTAGCTCAGTGCGAAGGACCTGGGTTCCACCAACAGTGCCTCCAAAAGGATAATAATCAGAAAGGGATGAGAGAGCGGCATCAGAACGTTTTGCAGCTCCTGTGCTCAGCCAGGGTTGGGACCCACAGTTTAGGTGGAGAGAAGAGAGCCGCGGGTTCAGATAACCGCGAGGGGGCGCCGTGGAGCAGCCAGTGGGAGGTGGGGCCGGCCGACGCCCAGGTGGGGACTGGGCCCTCCGCCCGCGGGTGCCCTCAGCTGTCAGGAGAGGTAGGGGAAGTTCCGCCGCGCGGGCGCGGGGGGGTGGTGCGTGTGCAGGGGCTCCAAATTGGGGTGCTACCCTGGGGACTGGGGAGGGACCCTAGGCCAGGAGGGGATTTGGGAAGGGCAGGGAAAGAGGAAAGCAGATGTTTCTTCCTTTCTTTTAAAAATATTGTTTTAGTTGAGGAATACAATCAATGTGTATTGATGGTGCAGAAACATGACATTCCGAGACGTGTGTGTGGTGCAGCGGATAAGTCAAGCGAAGTAAGAGTTCGTGGCCTTGCATTTATTTGCCCTGGGAACCCCAAAAAACTACCCTTGGCCATTTTCAAGTAGGAAATGCATCGTTACTTATGATAGTCTCCACGGTCTACAGTCCTTCTCTTGAATTTGATCTCAGTGAAATTTTGTACCCATCACCTCCACCGACCTGTCTTTTGGACAGGATCAGCCTCAGATTTTCCAGGTGATTGAATGTCCAAGAAGTGACCACAGAGTCTCTTCCAGGAGACTGAGTCACTTACCAGGAAAATGGCAAAAGAAGGTGTTTGCCCAGACCTGGAGGCGTTTTACCCAGGAACTGAAAATAGGCTTTTTCCAGGGCTGCCCTGCTGTTGTCACTGGCAAGGGGACCAACTCAGTGGCCAGGAAGGCATTGCTCCCTTTAATTCTTTTGAGCAACAGACCGTGTCCCTGACTGGGGAACACACTAAGGGAGCTGCTGCTACTCCTTAGAAGAAGGCTCAATGGAATGTGAAATAGAGATGCGGGCCTGTAATCCCAGCACTCTGAGAGGCTGAGGCAGGAGGATTCCAAGTCCCTGCCCATTATGGGTAATTTAGTGACTTAGAGAGATTTTGTTTGAAAATTAAAAGTGAAATTAAAAAAGGGCTGGGGATCGAGTGCAGTGAGAAGGCCCTGAGTTCAACATCCCCTTTTGTTTCGGAAAAACAGAAAAGCTCAACGGAAACCTCAAACCCAGTGCTTCTCCATCAGCAGAGCCCTTTGCCTTCTTTGGAATGAGCAGCGGCTGACCCTTGGCCGGGTCAGGAAGTGTCTGTTAAGTACTCCAGACACAGTGGATCATCTCTGTGCAGTGGACACTTGTTTCGTTAAGAAAATAAAGAGCCTGACTTATTCTTTCATTTCTTTCTCTTCTCTCCCAAATTTTACATAATCCTTCTCTCTCTTTTCTTCTTTTGCAAACATCATAAAATTCATCTTTATTTGTTTGTTTATTTATTTATTTATTTTTGAGACAGGGTCTCCCTATGCAGTTCATACTGCTCTGGAACTCACTGTGTAGCCCAGGCTGGTCTCGAACTCACAGCGATCCTCCTGCCTCAGCCTCCCAGAGTGCTGGGATTACAGGCATGTGCCACCAGGCCCAGCTCTTAAAATTCATCTTTAAAGTGTTCGGTTCAGTAGCTTTTTGTATATTCACAGGGTTGTGCAATGCTCTCCAGTACTTAACTAGCACTCTCATTACCTGGAAGAGACACACTGTACTCATAAGCAGTTATACCTATTGCCTCCATCCCAAAGCCACGGATCTACTTTCCATCTCTGCAGGTTTCTCATTTTTCAGCCTTCATATAAACATAAATGTTATGATATGTGGTACTTTGTGACTGGTTTCAACCTCTTTGAATAATGTTTTAAAGTCTCTTTCATACTGTAGCATATATTCAGTGCTTTGTTCCTTTTCTTTGCTGGGTACTATTCTGTTGTATAGATATACCACATTGTTTATCAGCTCAGCAGCTGATGCTATTTGGACTGTTTCCTCTTTTGACTATTATGGATAATGCTGTTGTATAACACTGCTATGCCATTTTCATGTAGTTTTATGTTTGCATTCTCTGGCTTTACTATATATGCGGAATCGCTGAGTCTTATGGTAACTGTGTGCTTAATCTTTTGACAAATTACCATACTGTTTTGAATGCAGCTGCACCATTTTATATTTCCATCAGCAGTGGGTGAGGGTCCCGATCTTTCCACACATCCTTATGACTTTTTTTTTTCTGTATTAGAGATTGAACCCAAGTCCTTCACACTGAGCTACATCCCCCCCCCTAAGAACATTTTTTTTTTTTTTAATTTTGAGACAGGGTTTCACTAAATTACCTGGTCTGGGCTCAAACTTGTGACCTTCCTGCCTCAGTCACCTCACCTAGCTTCACTAGCACTTTTTATTATCTGTCTTTCTGCTTACAGCCATGTAGTGGGTGAGAAGTAGTAGCCCTGTGATTTTGAGTTGCATGTCTCTTGTGATAGGTGTTGAAATTCTCCTTGTGTACCTACTGGTTGTTGTATATGTTTCTTTGAGAAATAGCTACTCAAATCCTTTGCCCATTTTTATTTATTTATTTTTTTGGTACTGGGGCTTGAACTCAGGTCCTTCCTCTTGCAAGGCAGGCGACCGAACCGCTGAGCTAAATCCCCAGCCCCTGCCCATTTTTAAATTGAGTTGTCTTTGCTGTTGAATTGTGAGTTCTTCATATAATCTGGTTATTAGATCCTTATCAGACATAGGATTTGAAAATATTAATTTTGAATTAATTTTTATATATGGTGCAAGGCAGGGGCTCAGCTTCATTTTTTTTTTTTCCTGCCTGTGTATGTCCAGTTGTCCCAGAAACACTTGCTGAAAAGATGTTTCTTTCCCCCAATGAATGGGTGTGGGCTCTTTGTCACCGATCAATTTCCCATAAATATGAGGATTTGCAGTGGAGATCCCTGCCCTGGGTTCTGATCTCCTTCTCCGTGCTGTGGTGCAAAGGGAGAAGAAAAACTTAAAGACTCAGCTAGAGAGAGAAATGGGGAGCCAGGGTGGCCAGCACTGAGCAAGCAGCAAAAGACCCTGGCCAGCCAAAGCTGCTGATATTTATTGGTGACATCATAGCTAGGCTAGGGTGAGAGGGCTACGTGAGGTTGCTAGGGATATGTTGCTGATGCAGGCAAGGTTGGTGAGAGAAGAGACAAAGCATTCTTCATTTTGGGAAGGAATTTGAGTGCTAGTCACTCTGACCTCTGCTGTCATATTATCTAATCACATAGGCTTTGGTTGGACTCACTTCTCAAAACAACCCAATTGTGGGGTTAACTCTTTACAGCCTGCACTGCTCACAGCCGGCTTTGAGCATAATTTAAGGGGAGGTCCCCTGCAGTTTGATTCTAGCCTCTCAGTTCTATTCCCTTGATTTATACATTTATCGTTATCCCAGTTCCAAATATCGTTTGTACCAGGGATCGAACCTGGGACCTTGTGCTTGCAAGGCAGGCAGCGGTACCACTGAGCTAAATCCCCATCTTCATATATCTTGATCACTACAGATTTGTAATAAGTTTGGAAATTTAAAAATGTGCATCCTCCTATTTTGTTCTTTTTCAAGATTGTTTTGGGCTATTCCAGGTCCATTGCACTTCTGTGTACGTCTTGATTTCTGTAAAACAGGCAGCTGGACTTTTAATAGAGATTTGTTGTGGTTTGTGTGCTAGTCAGCTGTCTTTCCCTGAGTTTCAGTCTGTGGTCATCTGGCTCCATTGCTTTCAGGCCTGTGGTGAGGCAGGCCCATCATGGCAGAGGGTGTGCTGGAGGAAAGTTGTTCACTTCATGTAGCTAGGAATTAAAGATAGAGAGAAGAGGGCTAGAGACAAGATATAGCCCCAAGAGCACAGTTCCACGACTCACTCCCTTCCGCAGGCCCCATTTCCTAAATTTCCATCACCTCCCAGTGATGCCAGCAAATTATGCCCCCGTAAGTGGATCAACCCACTGAAGTCAGAGCCGTTCTGATCCAGTCACCTTCTAAAAGTCCTTCCTCTGCTATTGTTGCACTGCGGACCAAACTTTCAACACGGGCCCCTTTGGAAGACATATCAGATCTAAAGTGTAACAATTTAGATTCGGTCTGGGACTGTGTACCCAACACTTTGCTTCTGTGCTAGAAGCTGGCTTTCCGGTGTGGGAGTGGTGTGATGGTGGAAGCTGTAGAGGTTGGGCCCAGTCAGTGGTAATTAGGTTGTGGGCTTCATCTTCATGAAGGGGTTAACTCTGCACCATTGTGGTAGGTTGGGTTTTGCAGGAGTGGATCAGTCCTCTCAAGAGTAGGTTATTAGAAAGCAAACATGCTTGATCTCTCCTGCACGTGGTCAGTTCCTCACTAGGATGTCAGTGCCATGCCATTCAGACCTCCCAGCCACGAGAGTCATGAGCAAAATAAGCTTCTTTACTTATAAATATCAAGCCTCAAGTATTTTGTTATAGCAACACCAAATAGACTGGGACAGATTATATTGAACCTGTGCCTTAGTTTGGCTAGTGTTGCCATCTTAGTAACACAAGTCTTCCAATCCATGGACGGGGGACGTCTTTTCATTAATTTCTTTTGATGATGTTTGTAGCATTTAGTGTTCAAATCTTGTACCTCTTTTGCTAAATGTAATTGTTAGATATTTTTCATGCTATTGTAAATAGAATAGGTTTATAGAATTTCATTTTTGTCTTTTTTTTTTTTTTTTTTTGTACCAGGGATCGAACTCAGGACCTTGCTCTGGTGAGGCAGGCAGCAGCACCACTGAGTTAAATCCCTGGCCCTATGTATGGCCCTGCCATATCTGGAATAATTGTCAAGCTCATACTCTCAACTTCCTTTCCACATTTCTTCTTCCCTAATATCAATTATCTATTGATTTTCTTCTAGTGTTTCAACAGATTATGTTTCCAAAGTTGGCTCAACCAGACCTCTCACTCCACAAGCTCTTTAGCAATGTTAATTTACTTGTCCTCCGGTAAGAAGTGAAGTCTATTTTTATTTTTTGAATTTTGGCTGGCTTTATTTCATTCGATCAATTGCAAGAAAAGCGATCATTTGACTTTAAACAATCTGTAGACTCTGCCTTCCTCGCTTGTAATGTTCTTTGTTAGACCCCAGCCAGCATCCTGTAGGAAGCCCATGCAACCAGCAGGGAGGCCTGCAGGAGGGGAAAAGAATCCCTGCCAGCCAGCCTCCCCTCTGAGCCTCAGCCAGCCCCTGGCTGTTTCAGAGTCTCCTGCTGTCACAGGGCCTCAGAGGCTACCCTAAGAAACACAGCCACCTGACCAAGCTTTTCTTCAATTTCCGGCTCAGAATCCCAAACAAATAAAATAGTGGTATTTCAAGGCCCTAAATGTTGTAGTAGTTTTCTCACACCAGAGTATGTAAGTGACAAGAAGGGCTACTTTATTTACTTTTTATTTTTTTCAGAAAGGCAACTTTATAATTTTTAATTCTCTCTATATAAACTTCTAATTATCAATTCACTTCTATTACACAGAATAAAAATTTGTTCATGCTGCTATCTCCCCACATTTACCCATCTCTGTGCCTATATCATTGCTTTTACTTTTGCTGATGTGTACAATATGTATATTCCATCCTCTATGATAAACTGTTCCACACATGTGAACATATACTGTGCAATAAATGATTCTGTGTATTATCTAGACTAGCTGTGTCTGTTATGGTGGCCTTGAACATGGATACTTTGAACTAGCATGTGCTATAAATGTAAAATAACAGAATGCCAAGACTTAGTGCCAAAATATTTTCATTGTACATTGGGTGTGATGGCGTACACATTTAGTCCCAATGCTATTGGGGCTGAGGCAAGAAGATTTTGAGTTCAAGTCCAGCCTGGACTATATAGTAAATTGAAGGCTGCCCTGGACTACATAGTAAGACCCTGTTTAATAAAAGCCAAAAAAAAAAAGGTAAAATATCTCACTAATAATATTTATTTCAGTTAAATGTTGAAAGATAATGTTTTATACATGTTTAATTAAATAAAATAGCATTAAAATTGATTTCACTTGTTTCTTTTTCCTTTTGTAGTGTGGCTATTGGAACATTTAAAATAATATATGTGGTCCATGTTATATTTCTATTGATAATACTTGTTTAGAGGTTGGCTTTAAGAGTAGCCCCCTAAAAGATATATCCTTTTCCTAATCTCTGGGACATGTGAATATGACCTTATTTTTATTTCTTCATTTTAATATTTTTCTTCCCTTTTTATTAGTATATGTTTGCAATACATAATTAATGCATTCATCATAAGATATTGGTACTATGCACCAATATTGGCATTGAACTTTTTTGGAAAAAAGTCTTTGCAAACGTAATTAAGGATTCTTGTTTTATTTTGTTTTGTTGTTGCAGTGCTAGAGAGAGAACCCAGTGCTTTGTGCAGGCTGGGAAAGCAGCTCCAGCACTCAGCCCCAACCCCGGCCCAAGTCGAGGATCTTAAAATGAGATTATCCTGGGTTATCTGTGCGAGGCCTCAATCCCCTGACAGGTGTCCTCAGACATAGAAGAGAGGTGCAGAGAAAGGAGAGGTGATGGATGTGACCATGAAGACAGAGACTACAGCAATATGACTGCAAGCCACAGAGTGTGTTCCACAGGTGGAGGAGGTGAGGAGCCTTCATGGGGACTGCACTTTATCCGCTGTGATTTCATACTTCCGGCCTGTACAAGTGTGAGACAATAGCTCTAAGACACTAAATTTTCTTTCTTTCTTTCTTATTTTCTAGTGCTGGGGATTGTAACACTCCAGGGCTTCAAGCTAAGCATACAGTCTACCACTGAGCTATGCCCTCAGCCCCACGCCACCAAGTTTTGGTAATTTTTTACAGCAGTACACCAATAAATAGCATTCATAATGTTAGGACAAAAATGTTCTTGAAGGCTGGGATTTAGCTCAGCGGTTCGGTGGCCTGCCTTGCAAGCGCAAGGACCTGAGTTCAATCCCTGGTACCCCCCAAAAAATGTTCTTGAGTCCAAAAAGAAGGAAATGTATTGCAGTGTGTATGTGTTGGAGGAGCACTGAAGATTGAATCCAGGATCTTTACACTGAGCTGTATCTCCTGCTCTTTTCTTTTTCTCTTTTTAAAATTTTGAGACAGGGTCTCACTGAGTCTCCAAGTTGGCCAGACTGGGCTCAAATTTATGATTGTTCTGCCTCAGCCTTGCACAGTGTTGGAATTATGTGTAGGTGTGCACCATCACACCTAGCTTGGAAATACTTTTTGCTGGGCGCGATGGCACACACCTGTCATCCCAGCACTCAGGAGTAGATCAAGGCCATGAGGAGCCAGCCTGGGCTGCATAGC
Organism: Fukomys damarensis; assembly: GCF_012274545.1. Classification (NCBI taxonomy): domain Eukaryota; kingdom Metazoa; phylum Chordata; class Mammalia; order Rodentia; family Bathyergidae; genus Fukomys; species Fukomys damarensis. Next base: position 18,731,706 of record NW_022900919.1, on the reverse strand, counting down.
AAGTTCAAGTCCTGCCTAAGTAGTAAGACCACATCTCAATACCTGCCCCCACAATTCTGTTTCTCCTATAACTCCCCACCTTCTACTCTAATTAAACCTGCGACTTTGCAGATCTGTGGACAAGTATCATTATGGGATATTTTTTTTCCCTTCATGTGCTCCTTGGTTGATTTCATTATTTTTTTCTAAATTCCTTTTAATTTTATTTTATCTTGGCTTTTTAGACAGGGTCTTGCTTTGCGTCTAAATTCCCTTTTGATTTTGCTAGCAAGTACCTTTGAACTTTGTTTTTTCCAGAAAAATACACATGGATTGTGCATTACAGAATTATAGAGTCAAAAATTCTGAGAATCCTGAAGGTATTGTTTCAATATCTTCTAGAATCCAACATTATTGATAAATTTGAAGCTAGTTGAATATTTCTTCTTTTACAGATGACCCGGTTTTCACTCCAAAAACTTTCAGAAGTGTTTTTTAGACACGCCTGCCTGCCCCACTTTAAGGAATTTTTTCTTGTTTGAAGAGTGACGCAGTCTCATCAGGCTGTGTCTCGGAGTTTTGTTTTTGGCTTTGTTGACATTAGAGCCCTGCCAATGAGAAGATGCCTGCTGTTCTTCTTCTTAGGGACTTTTCCTTCTGTGACTTCTGACCTCTGCCTTCTGTCCCCAACCCCTGCCTTGATTTTTTTCTCTGGAACTTCTAGATCAATGGCCTGTCCTGTCCCTTATTTGGTCTCTGTTTGGCACCTTTCTATGCGACTCCTAGAAGTGCAGGAACTGCCCCAGCATCCTGCCGGGATGGCTCTTAATCTCTTGCCACTTCCTCTCTGAATGGCCAGGTGATCCCACTCATCCCTCTGCTCTGCTGAGGTCCCAGGCCTTTCTCCACACTCGTTATCATGGTCTCCACACCTCACTTCCTCCTGCCTCCCTGGCCTGTCCACGCCATGTCCCTCAGAGTCCCAGGTACTCTCAGCATCGTAAGCCGAGATCCCTTTCTTCCCTGTTGCCAACTCCCTCCGCATCCTGTGCTGGCAAATGGTTGCACCACCTGGCCAGCCTCCCCAGGCTGCCAACCTTTCCTCTGCCTCCCCCGTGGCTGCCCAGTGGGCCACTGAAAGAGCTCCTGGGTCTGCATCTGCCCCAGCCTTTCCCTGCCAAGAGGCTTGGCAGCTTCTGGCCCTCTTTGTGACAGTCAACACCCAGAGCAGCCTTCAGTTCTATCTTTGCTGTCCTCAGTTTTGTGGAAATGAGAGAAAAGGTGGGGAAGAAGGAACTAGGAAGAAGGAAATGGAGGGAGAGAGAGAAGGAAGGGGTGGAGAGGGAGGGGAGGAAAAGCAAAGAATGAAGACTCAGGGTCCGGTGGCTGCTGAGAGGGGAAAGGCTGCCCATAAACTTGTTTGGCCCTGAAGTCGAGATTAGTCACACTCAGGACAGTCTGAAAGGGGAAGAGAAAGGCTGAGTCGTGTGTATATGGAAGGAAAGGGTGGGAGTTTGGGGGAGAGACCGGGGGGAGAGCAGGATTCCCACCTCAGCAGGGTGCGGGGGGTGCCCCTCCTTCCATTCCAGGTCCCTCAGAATCTGAGCAGCCCCTCCTGAGATGGGGCCTTGGCCTCAGAAATCCTGGGGAAGGGAACAGTTCAGGTCTTGGAGAGCAGTAAAACACAGACTGCTCTGGACAGTATAATGATGCAGAGGGAGAGAGAAAGCTATCATAAGGCAACATTCCCCAACGTGTTTGGCCCAGGGATTGGAAGACAAATTTTTCATGGACTGGGGGTGGGAGGGATGGTTTCTGGATGATTCTTAGCACATTACAATATTGTGAACTTTATTTCTATTATTATTATGTAATAATGTATGAAAATAACTATATAACTCACCATAATGCACTGATTGTGTGGGAGCCTTGAGCTTGTTTTCCTGAAGCTGGACGGTCTCATCTGAGAGACAGTGGTACCTGAGGCATGTTGCTTATACCCTGTCTACTCTATAATCTCATTTTGGTTGCTGTCACTGCAGAAAACCTTGCTCCATAAAGATAGCGTATTAGAAATGAAAGCAGTACAGGAGCCTAGTAATGAATGTAACTGTATTGTGGACCTGGATTGTACCAGTAAACTCAACAAAAAAGAAAAAGAAAAAAGAAACGAAAGCAGGATTTTCAGTGCTTTTGTGGCAATCTCAGGATATGCCACTTTAGTCCAGAAGGTGTGGTATTTGCAGTTGTTTCTAACATATTTTAAAGGCCACATTCATTTGCAATTTCAAGCAGTTCATCCAAGTCTAGCATGGAAAAAGTTGATTCATCTGGCTTATTCACAAATAGGTCTCAGATCCATCCCCTCCCAGTTTGGGGATCTTTTGTAGTTGGGAAGCAATGCTCAGACTCCTTTGAAAGCTGAGATGGGTGATCATGCACCAGTTGTGAGGAAAAAGGGTCAGTCTCCTTCCAAATATCTGCTATGGTTTCGGACATACCAAAAAACCCAGTGTTCAATTTTTGCCCCATAGTTTAGTTTGGCTTTGAAGGCAGCTGCTTTATCCACTGACTTGAACACAGTTGTCTTTCTCCTCTGAAGTGACAGACTGACTTCACTGAGCAAGTTGAATATGTCACAAGAGAAAGTAATTTTTATAACCTGATCTATGTCACTGAAGTGTGCTGCCAATGGTGACTGTTCTTCTAAAAAATTTCTGGAGTAGTTCTCATAACTCACAAGCTGTGGCTAGTGATCTGTCTTTAGAAAGCCATCTAAACTCTCCGTGTAAGAGAAGAGGTGTGCATGTTCTGCATCAGTCTCCTCACGGAGTTACACGAACAAATATGAGTTAAGGGTATGCACTTTAATGTGGCTGATAATTTAATCACATCATGGGGAACATTGTTAAATTCAAGTGACATATTTTGGCTAGCCAGCATTTCTCTGTGGAAGACACACAGTGTAGACTCACATTTAGAAGTGACCTCTTTGACTTGAGTAGTGAAACCAGAAAGCAGCCTAGTGTGGCAGCCACTCTGTCCATGCATATATCAACGTAAAATGACCAATTTTCTTTTCCTGATATATAATCATTCAAAGACTAAAATAGTTCTGCAGCTATGGTGTTGACTGGCAACAAAATTGTATATAACAAATCCTCCTGAAAGATATATTGAACGAAAGCAAACATTGTTGCCTTTTTGTCAACCTTGGTAAATTTATTAACCCAGAATGTTTACCAAGGTGAATCATTGATCTTCTCTAACAATTGTTCCTCAAGATCCTCTGATATTTCATCAATCTTTCTAGATATGGTCTTAGCCAAAAGAGGAACATGAGTCACTTTTTGAGCTACAGTTCAAAAGTTTAGTGCAAATGACCTTAGCACCCAACAGAGTCAACTCCAAACCAATAGGAAAGGGCTTCTTAGCTTTAGCAATGTGGTTAGTGGCTAAGAATGGTTCTCTTAGTGCAGACACATTTGATAAAGTAGTGGTGTTCAATAATTGCTTCTATTCTTTGTAGTCACATTTTTTCTTTAAAAAAAACTCTATAGGCTTGTCTTTTAATGCAAGGTTCTGGGTCTTCATAGAGCAAAACAATTTTACAGCTTTCATGGCTTCATTGGATAGTCTGTTGTCATATATTATACAGAGTGGGCTTGGAGAATGTGAATTGCCTATTGCAATAAACCTGAAATTTAAATGGGATTCTTGGTATTTCCTTTTAAATGCAGTTTCCTTTTCATTGGAAGCCTTAGATCTTCTGCTCTCTTATCATAAGGTCTTTCTCCTTCTCAAACAAGTGCCCTAGGAATATTTGTATTTTATTTTTTAGCTTATGGGTTCACCAAAATTGTGATTGAGATAAGAGCCCGGGAAAGAGGCAAGAATGGAAGTGGTAAACAAAACAATGGGCAGTCCATAAGCTGAGTGAAATAAGTGTCAGCTTCTGGCTTACAGCCTGCCACAAGATGCAGCTGTACAATAGACGTACATCAACTCTATTGCCATTCTAAAACCTGCCACCCAATGCAGCTTGTCACTTGCCACTCACTGATAGGGTTTTGGTAGATGTCTGCGACCAATTGATTTGCGATGGTCTCTGTGCAGTCAAATCTCTCTGCTAATATAAATTTGCAGTCACTCCCCACCACTAGCATCACCACCTCAACTCCATCTCAGATCATAAGGCATGAGATTCTCATAAGGAGCAACCAACCTAGATTCCTTGCCCATGAAGCTCCCAGTAGGGTTTTTGCTCCTCTGAGAATCTAATGCTGAGGATGATCTGACAGAACAGGTAGAGCTCAGGTAGTACGTGGAGCACGAGGGTGGGGCTGTACATACAGATGAAGCTTCCTTCTCTCACCAGCTACTCGCCTCCTGCTGTTCAGCCCAGTTCCCTAATAGGCATAAACTGGTACTGCTCTGTGCCCCAGGGGAAGGGGACCCCTGTTGTGAGTAATGGCTAGGAGGACTCAAATCTCTAATACAGGTCAGCAGGCTGGACACTCAGGCAGGAGGTCACCCTATAGGTCTTAGGTGGTGAGGCCCACGGTTCCTCTGTTGCTGCTTGACAAAGTTCCAGCAATTATGTGCCTCAGGTTGAAAGCATTGCTCCGGCTTTTATTTTTGCTTGCACTTTTGATTGGCTTAATTGTAATTATGGGAAATTTGGTTTTAATGAAAAAACCTGTACAAGCTACTTCTGAGAAATACGTGTCAGTGGTGTCAGTCATTGAGCCCATAAGCGTAACCCCTGATCCAGGGACTTTCTTGGAAGGGGTTTCCAGTTTTTCAGTAATTGAGGATTTCACTCCAACAAAAGCCCCCCAGTTTTCTTCCGAGGGTCCAATTACTTATAAAAATCCCAGAGAGGTGCTCAAAGACTTGTGGTAAAGTGATCTCATGGCCACTAGGCAACCCCCCTGTTTCCTACACTGGGGCTTACATAGATGAAGTTAGAATAGTGTAGAAAGATGGAAAATGAGTAAGATATCAAGATTTGCCCTTTGGAGAAAGAATGAAATGTTCAGGAACACAGTGATATCTACGCACTAGGGCAGCTGAACAGTTATTATAGAAAGGCTTAGTAAGTGCAAAATACTTGCTTTCTGACTGTATAAAATAAAAGTTTAACCAAGAAGTTGAGTAACACAGCAGGTCTTTATTAAAACCGAGTGATCTGCTAAGAGTTGGCTGCAGTCTTTCCATTGTAGCAGAAATAGATGTATGAACTTTGAAAAATGGTGGCAAGCTCGGATTGTTCTTTTGATTTTGCTTTCATTTACGCCTTTAGTAGGAAATTGTTTGATTAATAATAGCTAAGGCAATAGATAAAATGTTCCCAGAAATAACATTAATAAAATAGGTATGTGCTACAGTTTATTGGAAAAATGATCTTAGAAGTTTTTATCTAGAAATTGTAAATGTATGCCAATTTCCACATGTAGCTTTTACTATATGATATAAATAAAGAAGTCCTCCACTGTTTGGAAGGCACCCCACCTCATACCTACAGAGTGTGTCTCAATCCTTCGCAAGCGCCGACTCCAACCCTCCAACCCTCCTCTTCAGGACTTGAGCTCTCACTGAGGCTGGACCCGGCACTCAGGCAGAATTCCTTTTTCTCTAGGAAATCTGATCCCTTGGCCTTAAAGCTTCTCGACTGATTGTAAATGTTAACCCCATCTATGACATAGCTTCACAGCAGCACCTCAATTAGTGTTGGATTAAATAGCTATGGTATTTGACACTATAATGGTACACTGATTCCCACAACTGTGCAAAGTTGACACATCAAACTAACCATCACAGAAGGTAGGTAAGATACAGAAAAGTCTATGTCAAATTAGGTCTAAATTCTACATAGCTTCTATTTAAAAGCAGCAGAGAATCATGTGAAGTGAGACATAGGGGTGCCCTAAAGTACCTGACATTTTCTTTTCTTTTTTGCAATGCTGGGGATTAAACCAAGAGCCTTGTGCAAGCCAAGCAAGTGCTCTACTACTGAACTCTAGCCTCAGTCCTTTTTTATTTTATTTCTTATTTTGAGACAAGGTCTTGCTAAATTGTCCAGGTGGGACTCAGACTTTTGATCCTCCTGCCTCAGCCTCTCAGAGTACTGGGATTATAGGCATGCACTACCACGCCCTGCTCTGGTCAGCTTTCTTGGCATAGTTCCAGCTGGCCTTTAGCAGCATTATTTCATAAACGTAGCTGGCGGGCTGGGATTTAGCTCAGTGGTGCTGCCACCTGCCTTGCAAGTGCGAGGTCCTGAGTTCGATCCCTGGTAAAAAAAAAACAAAAACCAAAAAACCCGAAACATAAATGTAGCTGGCAACAGAGAGAATCATTTCATACCACACAGTCCGTGGAGAACTGTGGTAGAAAAGTCAGTGTTGGGATGGAGGGTTCTTCTTCAAGATTGTGGCACTCCGCCAAGGTCAGAAAGGGGCCAAGCCCTGGTCAGGGCAGCAGAGATTCCCCTGGGCACATGCCAGGGAGGCAACCAACTGACTGCCCTCATGGGGTTATGGGTTCAGCCAGTCTGAGACCTTATGGTAGGGTGTGTGTGTGTGCGTGTGTGTGTGTGTGTGTGTGTGTGTGTGTGTGTGTGTGTTTCCCCTAATAAACAAAGCCAGGGATCAGATGCTGTGGTTTCCAAGCCCTGTAAACATCTGGGTGAAGGAGGAGGTGTGGGTGGCTGTGCAGGCAGATGACAGCTTGATTCTTTTTCTGTTGTTCTGGCAAAAGAATCAAATTGCTAAACTAGTAGAATTTTAGATCAAAAATAGAATTGTGCTGAGCTGTAGTGGTAGATCACTTGCCTAGCCTGTATGAGTCCCTGGGTTCTGCCCCTAGGACCCAAAATAAAATGAAATAAAACTAATTAATTACTAAAGGAAATTCTGAAAGAGGCTGTAGACTCAGATGCCACTCAGGAGAGTGCTTCTGGGTGTGAGTGGAGTTTATGAAATGTCAGATTAAAGAAAATCCAACAGGTTGTGTTATACCAGTAGCAAAGCCGACCTTTATGGGGCCCCTAGTGCCTGCTAAGTGCTATTCCTAATGCTCTAATATGCTCACTTTTGAAATTCTAAAAAAACTCCTGTTTGGGGAGATAGCAACGTGAAAATACAGGAGGGCTGGAGCTTGGTGGTACAGCGTGTACTAAGCACTCGCAAGGCCCTGAGTTCCATCCCCAGGATACTTGCCCCTTCCTCAAGAAAAAAAAGAAAAGAAAACACTGGAGCGTTGAGGAGGTCAGTAACTTGTTCCAGGTCTCACAGCTAGAAAGCAGCAAGGGGGGATTCGAACCCAGGTGACCCTCACTCTGAGCTCGCAGCATGCTGCCTCTAGCAAGGACCATTACTAAGGTATCAACTGAACACTCGCCTTAGGTGGAGCACGGCGCCTCGGAGCTGCCTGGTTTTCTTTACTCCTCCAGGAATGAGATAGTCTTCTTGCCCAGCCTGGTGTGGTGCCACACACTGAGGAGGCTGAAGCAGGAAGATCACAAGTTAGAGCCTAGCCTGGGCAACTTAGTGTGATCTTGTCTCAGAATAAAAAATGGACTGCGGATGAGCTCATTGCAAACACCCTGGGTTCTAGTGAGCCTCACCCCCCCATATATATATATTTTGTTTTGTTTTGTTTTGTTTGTGTTGTTTTGCTTTGTTACTGGGGATTTAACTCAGGCCCTTGCGCTTGCCAGGCAGGCAGCAGAATCACTGAGCTAAATCCCCAGCCCACCTCTTCCTGTATTTTTAAATGTCGATCTTTGTTGAAGAGAGATAACGGGTACAAAGGGTTTATTTTGATCTTTTATTTATGTGCATATTTGAAAACTGCCATAAACACAAAATCAAACAAAAACAATGCGTTCTAGGTCCCAGTGGGGACCCAGCTCACAGGTTTCCCAGATGAGTGAGGGTAGGGAAGGTTAAACTTTGGCCAGCAGAATTTCCCCAACTTTTTCACCCATACAGCCTCATTTGTTTTCTTTGAAACATTTTATAACATGGGAAATCTGCCGCCTTTCTTTGCTTTTGTTTAGCTTTTTGAGACTGGATCTCACTGTGTAGTCTGGGCTGCTTGAGCTTTTCCTACCTTAGCCTTCTGAGTGCTGGGATTACAGGTGCATAACACCATGCTCATCTGAGACCTTACTTTGGAGAGCAAATCTCTCATTCATTCTGCTAGTTTTTGCCATCAGAGTGCTGCCTTCTGGTGGCTCTTGTCCTGGAGGGGGGGGGTTGGGTGACAGCAGAAGACAGGAGAGCAGGAAGGGGGCACTGGAGCCGGGGCACAGGGGACAGTGAGCTGCTCACAGGGCCCATGCAGCATCCAGCCAAGCCCTGAGAAAAGCACTGAGCTCCCCTGGGGGAAGGGAACAGGATGCAGTGTTTCCAGGTCACCACAGAAGACAGCTGGCAGGAACCAAGGCAGGCCCTGACTTGAAATTCCCCACACTCCTTGCGAGAACTTCTCTTTGTTACATCCCTTCTTTCCATTTACCCAGCCCTTTCCCACACAGCAACTACCTGAGCAGCACTGAAGGCAGATGAGCAATGAGCCGTTGCCCCCCCACAGTGCCCAGGACAGTTAACAAGACTGACGAGGTCACACAGTCAAGGTCACGCAAGGAGAGTTAGGCCAGTGCCCTTTCCATGCTGCCTTCCAGCTTGAGGTGAGAGGGGTTGCAGTCTGCCGTGGAGGGATGTTTAGTCTAGAAAATGTGATGGTGCACATCTGTAATCCTAGCACTCAGGAGCCTGAGACTCCCGATCATGAGTTCGAGGTCAGACTGAGCTACAGGGTGAGTTTAAGGCCATCCTCAACTGCATAGGAAACCCTGTCTCAAAAACCATGAAGCAAAACAAAACTAAATAAAAATGTGGATGCAGCCTGGGCATGCTCGGAGGACAGGCAGGGGAGGCAGACAAAACCAGACATGAAATATCTCTGGATAGGAAGGGGCTCTGTGAGAGTCGGATTTAGGATGCAAAGAGCTCGATTCCTGAGCCACCAGGGAGCATGATCTTGTTCTAGCAATAGGGACAAGGCTGAGTCAGGGAAGGCAAAATGGGTCCAGCAAGGCTTTTGGGCCTGGGGAACCCTGACTGGGCCAGTGGGTGTCCCTGCACTGTGCCTTCTCTGTCCTGGGTGCTTGGCCACCTCTTTCCTGGGTGTCCCCCTCCCACACAGCGTCAGCAGCTGGTCCTTTCAAAGTTGGTTGTCGCTGGCTTTTTGCACAGTTTCTGCACCTTTTGTTATAACCAGGAATTTACGGAGAGTGCTTCCTACCTAGTTTGTTTCATTATTCCACACATTTTTTAAAAGAGTCATTTGGTTGTTTTCCAAACAGAAACCAGGTGGGCTGTGATCATCCAGGCTTAGAAAAGGCGGTCCCAGTTATACTCAGGAGGGGGAGAGAGGTTAAGATAAGAAAAGTTCAAAGAGTACAAAGTGGATACAGAAGATCCTAATTTTAAAATCGTACCTTCAAGAAAGCTGCAGCTTTAGTACATAATCAGAATTACCCAATATTACAGCTTTTGTTTCGTTTTGTTAAGGTAATTTACTCTAAATTCCTCAGTCTTAAAAAGATAAGATTGGCCTATACTTTTCTGGTATAAATTGGACCTTTCATCTATTAATTGAGACTGTGCCTTCTATAGTTACAAATTCTGCAGATTTCCACCCTCAGAAGCAGATAAATCCACCCAATCCCACACCAAAGCCTGTTCTGCTTACTGAACCTACACCTGCGCCTCTCATGGATGTGACCTGCAATGCTTTTCTGTCTCAAGTCATGGGTGGGGATGAGTTAAGGTCCCCATCTCCTCTTTGGGGTAATCTCCTCAGAGCATCTGGTGGCAGGAGGGACAGAATTGTGATTCTGGTTTGCTTTTTGTTTTTCTTATTTGTTTATTGTGGTAAAATACATATGACATGAGATTCACAGGGGCTGAGGTCTAGCACAGTGGCCGAATACTTGCTTAGCATGGGCAGAGTCCTGGGTTTTATCCCCAGCACTGCAAACAAGAAAAGAAAAGTACTGTTTTAGTTATCTCAAATAGCATTAAGTACAGTTTTGTGCAGTCATCACCATTATCTTGTTCCAGAATATTCCATCACTCCAAATGGAAACCCTCCTATCTCTCAAGCAGATGCTTCCTACACCCTCACTCCCCTGGCCTCTGGCAACCACCAGTCTCTTTCCTTTTCTTTTTCACACTCTACCCAGGAGCTGTGTAGCTCATAGCTATATCCCCAATCCTCAGTTGATTTTCGGGCTTTATGGATTTGCCCAGTCTGCGTGTTAGTCACATATTCATCACTGTGACAAAATACCAGAGAAAACTAACTTAAAGGAAGCAGGGTTTAGTTTGGTTCATGGTTTCAGAGACTAGAGATGCTGGGTCCATTGTTTTAGGCCTATGGTGAAGCAGAAACATGGCAGAAGGGGGTGACAGAGCACAGCTGCTCTCTTCCTGGCAACCAACAAGCAGACTCAAAGAGGAAGTTGCCAGGGACAAAATAAACCCTCAAAGCCTCACCTGCAGGGACTCATTTCATCCAATTAGGCCCTACTTCCTAATAAGCCCACCCAGCTAATGAACTTATCAATGGATTATTATGATTTAGGTCTAGAATGTACCTCTGGACCCAAAGTCTCATAGGTTCAGAGGTAGGGCTTTTGGAAATGATTAGATCATGGGTGCTACACTCATTAGTGCACTGGTCCACTGATAAGTTCACAGCCTAATGTGCTATTAGGAGGCGGGGCCTGGGTGGAAGAGGCAGGACACCAGGGATGTGATCCAGAAAGGTGTGATTGCCTCTCCTGCTCCTCCCTTCTCTCTCTGCTGCCTGGCCTGCAGGCCATGAGCAGCTGACCTCCCATGCCCTTCTCCCAAGCTGCTTCTGCCTTGGTGCTGGATGGCTGTGGACTGAAACTTCCGAGACTGTGAACCAAAATAAACCTCTCCTCCTTTAAGTTCTGGTGTTGGATATTTTGTCTTAGCAACAGAAATGAGACAGATATATGTGGGTGAATCCACTGAAAAAGTTAGAACTCTCACTTCCAAAAAGCCCATCAAGCCATGACCAAATCTTCAACACAATAAGCCTTTTAGGGGACATTTGGGATCCCAATCATAACAATGGGTAGGTCATACAAAGGGAATAATATCACATGTGACCTTTGTGTCTGTCTTCTTTCCTTTATCATAATGTCTTTTGGTTCACCCATGTTGTAGTACTTCATGCCTTTTTACATCTGAATAATCTTCCACTGTATGGTTTCTTCCAGGGTTTATGCATTCAGTCATCAATTGAACATCTTGGTTGTTTCCCCTTCTTGGCCATTGTGCATAGTGCTGCTATGAACGTTTGTGTACACATTTTAATTTGTTCACCTGTTTTCAGTTCTTTTAAGAATGAACCTAGGAGTGGAATTGCTGAGTCATGTTGGTAATTCTATGTAACTCACTGGGGCATCTTGGTTTGATGGATTGATTGAGCGTGTATGTTGTGCTTGTGTGAGCTGCAGATTGAACCAGAGCCTGGAGCATGGTAGACCAGTGTTCTACAATGAGCTACATCCTCATACCCCGGGTTTGATTTTTGTCTGTTTGTATTTTATTTTTTCATGTCTTATTATTTTTAATATATTCTTTTTTTCAGATTTACAGTTTCCACTAGTACATGTTTGCAGTACATGTTTACATTCCTCTTGTGTATTTGGTACATGTACATGATACATCTTAATACTTTTTTCATCTTGTCTCTCCCCTGCCTCTCTCGATCCCTTTCCCCTTTGAGAAAGATCTATCTCCCTGCTTCCAATTATTTATCTTTTATTTTGTTATTTATTTATACTCCAAGTTTCTTATGTAAGAGAAACTATGTGATATTTAAGATTGTCTTACGTGTCTGATTTACTTCACTTACATAATGGAGGGGCATCCATTTTCCAACAAGTGACTCCTGTTTATCTGTATGACAGAGGACTCCATTGTGTGTAAATACTGCATTCTTTTTTGTTTTGTTTTGTTTTGTTTTTTTTCCTTTTTATTGAGGTTATTGGTACAATCTAGGTATACAAATACAGTTACATTCATCATTGGGATTCTGTACCTTTACATGACAGGTCTTGGTTCTCATTTTTCCCCTTGTCCCTGCCCTCCCTTCACCCCCTCCTCCCCTCCCCATTTACAAACACTTTATTTCTATTTTTTCAGTTTCTCGTATATTTTTCCTCTCCCTTATTACCTTTCCCCCACCCTTCCCACTTTCCTTACACCTTTAGCCCTTTACTTTCTATTTCACATTATTAATTGTCTCATTAGGATCCTGTGTACTATTATAGTTTTTCACACCAAAGAAACTATTTGGTATTTCAGTTAAAGAAATCTCTGTATGAACATTAAAAATAGGGAATCCTAAAATAAAACTAAAAAGGAAAGTAAAAGAGAAAAGGCAATGATGTAACATCAAAATAATCCTTAATTCTGGAGATGAAATAGTCCCTGAACATATTTAAATTGCTTCTCACTCTTATAGTCTTATCTTATTCTTTTTTCATTATTTAGAGAATATTAGTTTCGGTAATCAAACTCTCGTAGATATGACCTTACATATTTAGTATGATGTGTTACCCTTGTACACATGGCAAAAAAATAAAATAAAATAAATTAACATTTCTAGACCAATATGGTTGTCCATTTCTGTACAATGCCAAGTTAACACAGTAAATTGGGATGACTTTTTCCAAAGTTGGCAGCACCGTTAAAGTTTC
>NW_022900919.1:18706654-18716912 GCF_012274545.1 Fukomys damarensis | reverse complement strand
TCTGTGTCTCTAACGACCCACAGACATTCTCATCTTCATAACATCAGAGAAAACAGCTCATCAAATCAACGGCAATGCTTTACCCCAACTGATACAATCAGCAATACATAGAGATCAAGCACAACTTGGACAATGACCACCTGTGGTAGTCACTAGTCTATCACCCTTAAATCATTTGAATTAAATTGAAATCAAGAAGCAGTCTAGAACATGTCTGCAGTGAACAAATTTTTCAATATAGAATATTTACCATTTAATGGCTCAGACAGAGCAAGGATGCAAGACCCCTGATCTCAGTTAGCTGACTGCTGAACCCCATGACGCTGACTGACCTCGGGCTGCAAGGCCCAGATTGAGTTCCCCATCCTTCTGAATGGATGCACTCTGCAACGTTCTATTACAGGTTTCCCACGCCCTTTCTTTAAAGATGTTCAAAGTTGGGAACTCAGAAAAATACCCTTGATGACCACCTCTGTCTTTGCAGAGTGGGTCCAAAGACTTGCACGTCAGGAGGTCTGAGAGTGCGGGGGGGGGGCTTATGGGGGTTCAGGGATGCCCACGCGGCTACCTTCCCGGCGCTTGAGCGATGGCTGCTGGGTCGGGAGCAGGCCTGGTTCTCCTAATACTACATTCTTTATCAGTTCATCTGTTGAGGGACATACAGGCTGCTCCCAAGATTTAGCTGTTTGAATTGGGATCTACAAAATGAGTATGCATGTATTACTGAAATATGATGTCTTTAACTCTTTTGGGAAGACATCTAGAAGGGGAATAACGTTAAATGGAATTTCTGGCTTCAGATTTTTGAGGAATCTCCACAGTGATTTCCATAGTGATTGTACTAGTTTACATTCCCACCAACAGTATAGAAATGTTCCCTTTTCCCTGAAACCTCTTCAGCATTTGTTGTTATTTGATTTCTTTGGTTTTGTGGTTTTTTTTTTTTTTTTTGGGTTTTTTGAGACAGGGTCTCACTATGTAGTTGAGACTGACCTGGAATTCACTATGTAGCCCAGGCTGGTCTCGAACTCACAGTGATCCTCCTGCCTCAGCCTCCCGAGTGCTGGGATTACAGGCGTGCATCACCATGCCTGGTGTTATTTGATTTCTTGATGATGCCATTCTTTCTTGTAAGATGGACTCGCAGTGTTGTTTTAATTTTCATTTCTCTAATGGTCAGTGAAGTTGAGCATTTTTTCTTGTAGTTATTGGTCATTTTTTTCCTATGGTGCCTCTTCATTTCACTTGCCCATTGTTTGATTGAATATTTTATTTTGGAGGAGTCTAATTTTTTTAGTTCTTTATATATTTTAGATACAAGTCTTCTGTGTGAGCAGTTGCTAAGCAAAAACTTTTTTTCCCATTATATAAGTTGTTTCACTCTGTTGGCTGTTTCTTTTGTTGTGTAGAATCTTTTAAATTGAATATGATCCCATTTGTTGATTCTCAGGATGATTTCCTGTGTAACTGGGGTTCTGTTCAGAAAGTCCTTGCCTATGCCTTTAATTTCAAGAGTTTTATCTATCTTGGTTCCAAATGAACTTTATTTTCTCTAATTCTGTGAGATATTCTATTAGTATTTTGATCGGTATTGTATAAAATCTGTATAACAATTTTGGAAGCATGCCATTTTCACTATATTGGTTCTTCCAACCCAAGAACAAGAAATATTTTTCTATTTTCTGATACCCTTTTGGATCTCCCTTTTTAGAGTACTGTAGTTTTCCACATAAAAGCTTTTTTGTTTCCTTTGTTAGATTGATTCCTAGGTATTTCAGTTTTTTTTAGATGCTATTGTGAAAGGTATTGTTTCCTTAATTTCTCTCTCAATAAGTTTGTGTACAGGAATGCTATTGAAGTTTGAGTGTTGACTTTGTATTCAGCTATGCTACTGAATTTGGTTATTAAACCTAGAAGTCTTTTGGTGGAGTATTGGGGTCTTCTATGTAGAGTATTGTGCCATCTACAAATAATGATAATTTAACTTCTTCCTTTCCTATTCTTTCTCTTGTCTAATTATCTCTAGTTAATGTTTCCAGAACTATATTGAGTAAGAGTGGTGATAACAGACATCCTTGTGTTATTCCTGATTTTAAGGTAAAAGCTTTCAGTATTTGATCATTTAGTGCTGGTTTGTCATAGATGGCTTTTAACAGATTGAGATAAAGACCATCTATCCCAATTTTTTGTAAGGTTTTTTTTAATCATGAATGGGTGTTGGACTTTGTCAAAAGCTTTTTCTGTATCTATTGAGATAATCATGTGGTTTTTGTCATTGGCTCTGTTAATACGGTGTATTATTTATTGATTTGCATATGTTGGGATGAATCCTACTTGGTCATGGTATATGATCTTCTTGATGATTTACTGCATTCTGTTTGGCAGTATCTTATCGAGGATTTTTGCATCTATGTTCATTAGGGAGACTGGCCTGTAGTTCTCTTGTTTGGCTGGATCTTTCTCTGGTTTTGTATCAGGGTAATGCTTGCTACCAGGAATGAATTTGGGAGTATTGCTTCCCTTTCAACTTCATTAAAGAGATTGAGAAGTAGCAGCATTAGATCTTCTCTTGTAGAATTCAGTAGTGAATCTGTCAGGGCCTGGGCTTTTCTTTGTAGGTTTTTAATTACATCTTCAATTTCATTGACTAATAATACTTTATTTAGAATTTTTATGTCTTCTTGATTTAGCTTTGGTACTTCATATATATCTAGGAATCTGTCCATTTTTTCTGTGTTTCCATCTTATTAGAATACAGATTCTTCAAGTAGGTATTAATGATCTTCTGGATCTCTGCAGGATCTGTTGTGATTTCATTCATTTCAATCCTAACTGCTTGGATTTGAGTCTTTTCTGTCTTTTTTTTTATAAGATTGGCCAAGGGTTTGTTAATTTTATTAACTCTTTCAAAGAATTGACTCTTTATTTCATTCTTTGTATTGTTTTCTTAGTCTCCACTGCATTGATTTCTGCTCTGATCTTTGTAATTTCCTCCCTTCTATCAGCTTTGGTCTTAACCTGCTCTTCTTTTTCTAGAAGATGAAGGTTCAACATTAGGTTGTTTGTTTGAGCTCATTCTGTTTTTCTGATATGAGAATCCACTACTATGACTATCCCTTGAGGGACTGCTTTCATTGTGTCCCGTATATTCCAGTATGTTGTAATGGCATTATCATTCAATTGTAGAAACTGGGGCTAGGGATTTAGCTCAGAGGTTCCGCTGCCTGCCTTGTAAGCACAAGGACCCAAGTTCAATCCCTGGTACCAAAAATTAAAAAAAAAAAATTGTAGAAACTGTCTGATTTCTTCTTTAATTTCATCTGCAATCCATTACTTCTTTAGGACAGTGTTATTTAATTTCCATGTGTTTATGAAGTTTTTGTGGTTTCTTTTGCCACTGACTTCCTATTTCATTGCACTATAGTCTGATAATATGCATGGGGTAAATGTAATTCTTTTGGATTTACTTAAGCATGTTCTATGAGCTATTTTGGCCTATTTTGGAGAATATGCCACATGCAGCTGAGAAGAATGTGTATTCTGATATTATGGGGTGGAACGCTCTATAAACATTTCCTGAATCCATTTGCTCAGAAGTTTGATTTAAGGGATGGGGATTTAGCTCAGTGATTCTGGCACAAGGACCCAAGTTCAATCCCCAGTTCCAAAAAAATTTAAAAAAATTTTTTTCATTCAGTTTTGATATTTTTTGTTGATTTTTTTGTCTAGTTGATCTGTCTGTTTTTCACAGTGATATATTGAGGTCCCCCATTACGATTGTATTAGTGCATGTTTGATTTTTTTTAAAGTCCATTAATATTAGTTTTATATAGTTGGGTGTGCTGGTATTTGGTACACATATATTTATGATATCTTGTTTTCTTGGATTGTTCCCTTTATAAAGATATAGTGAACTTCTTTGTCTTTCTTAATCAGTCTTGGATTAAAATCCACTTTGTCTGCAAATGGAACAGCTATTGTTATGGCTTGTGTTTACATGTCCCCCAAAGCCTCATACGGTCATAAATGGGACTTTTTCAGAGGAGGCTAGGTCTAGAGTGTGGGACTCTGGAATTGATTCATGGTACAACGTTAGGCTTCAGGGCGCTAGAATGAAAGGTGTGAGTGCTACCCACCCTGTATAGCCTGAATAAGATAAAAGAGGCTGAAAGACACTGGTAAGGTCTCTTGTTGATTTGATACCTTCTGCCTACCATGAACTGGTCTCCCTGTGATGCCACCCTGCCTTGGGGCCAACCGATTATGGACTGAAACCTCTACAAACTGTGAGTTAAATAAACCTTTACTTCCTTAACTTGTAGATGTTGGGTATTTTGTCTCAGCAATGAGAAAAGTAACTAAGACAGAATTTGGTACCAGAGAAGTCAGATTGTTGCTGTGACTCTATCTGACCATGAGGTTCAGGGGCCTTTGGAATTAGCTTATGGGAAAGGGAAGTTTTCCAGGAATGGACTTCAGTATTGTTATTAACCCCAAGGCTATCCAGTTATTGGCATCTCAAGAAAGTAAATTAATAGCAAGAGCTATGTCATCTTGGGTATAGTAATAAAATCAGCTTCAATTATAGCATCAAATACAAACTGAGTATTTACAAACCCTAAGAACCAATAAAGTACTACCTCTGTTCCTAGAAAAGAGATCTATACTTATAGCATAAACACTAAGACAAATCAAATATTGACCTATTATTGACCCACAGTAAATATCTACTAAATGGAGTGACTTTACCTCTGCTATCAGTGACGCAGTATTCAACAGCAATAGTGTAAACTAAGTCTAGAGATTCTTAAAGTTTAGTCATTGTACAAGTAAAGGTGGAGGGAGGTAGGGAACCAGAGATTGAAAAAAAAAGTCAAATTTGAAAAATTATTTGATAGGCTATGAGAAAGGGGAGAGAACGGAAGACAAGGGGTCCCATGGAGGAGTAAAAGGCAATTAGTAGTAATAGAGAACAGCCACTGGGAAGAAAAATAAACAGTGCTATCAGGAGTTAAAAGAAAGATAAGAAGGAAAAGAAAAAAGCTGGAAGCAAAAAAGGAAAAGAAACTAACAGAAGAAGGAGAGAAAAGAAAGGGAGAAAAACTTAAATCCCTCCCCTGAAATCCTGATAAAGGCAAGATAAAAATAATACAGAATATAAAAATCAAAAAAAAGATTGAATCAAAGAAAACAGTTCTGTGTTACTGAATGAGTGGTTTTGTCAACTAGGATCTGCAGTCTTGGGATCCAGACAGTCATGATTCTCTCTGCCTTGCTTTAGCACCTGTGCATCTTTGAGGTGCTCTCCTTGCATTTGAGGCCCCTGTTTGTTCCCCGTGACTGTGGTTACCTCCAAGCTGAGGCATGGCCCTGCTCCCATTGGCAGATGGGGACTTAAAGTCCTCAGCTTTGGGTCTGGTTGCTCCCTTTGTTCCCCAGGTGTTGTCTTTGGGATCAGGTCAGCTGGTTAGTCTTGACCTCTGCTTCTCCATGCTGTTGCTCCCTGGAGGCAGGCACTGCTCCTGCAGTATGGGTTGGCTCTCTGTGTTTTTGGAGACACAGTTTAGCTATGTAGTTCAGGCCAGCCTTGAGCTTGCTAAGTTGCCCAGGCTGACCTCAAACTTCTGATCCTCCTCTTGCCTCAGTCTCCTGAGGGCTACAATTATGCAAGTGACGCAAGGCACGCATCACTGATTTTTTTTTTTTTGGCAGTACTGGGGATTGAACCTAGGGACTTCCCACTCAGCTACATCTCCTAATCCCTTATTTCATTTAAATTTTGAGACAGGGTTTCCCTAAATTACCCAGACAAGACTTGAATTTGACACCTTCCTGCCTTACTCTTTAAAATGCTAGGATTATAGGATTATGTGGTTTGATTTTTTTTATATACAGCTTGAACCCTAATTTTAATGTCACAGTGCCTCAGTTTCCCTATTAAAACATGTAAAGTGACACCAAGCTCCTATTTTTTTTTCTTCATTATTGGAATTGAACCCAAGGCCTTCACATGGAGCTATATCTGCAGTTTTTAATTTACTTCTTATTTTTGAGAGTCTTACTAAATTGCCCAGGCGGGGCTCAAACTTGGGATCCTCTTGCCTCGGCCTTCCAGAGTGCTGGGTTTATAGGTGTGTGCCACCACACCCAACTATGTATGGTTATTTAACAAATCCAGTTTACCAAGTCTCAGAATCCCTCAATTACTGAAGGAGGACACATGTGTCTGGGGTCCTAGGACCTCGAACATGGCTGCAGCCTCTCCTGGCTGCAACTTGAGCCAACTCCCTTAGCTGTCTAGGCTGGAGGTGAGAATCAACATTGCTTCATAAGGCTACAGTGGGGGCAACAATCAGTACATGTAGCATAGATGTCCATGTAGCCTGCAGAACCTGCCAATCTTGAATGAGATCATCCTGGATTACCCAGGCAGGTCTAAAACCAACACCAATTACAGAGGTGGAAGAGAAGACACACAGCCCTCCAGGGGAAGAGGTGTATTATTCAGTTTTCCTATTGCCTGAAACCTCCAACATCAAAGAGGAGAGGTTTATTTTGACTCACGGTTTCAAGACTTCAGCCCATGCACCACTGCTAAGGTAGGAACATCATGGCAGAAGGGCTAGTTGAAGGAAAGCTCCTTCTTTATGGGAAGAGCCTAAGAAGGGGCCAGGGACTAGATACAGGCCCCAAGATCACACCTCATGTGCACTTCCTGCAGCTAGGCCCCGCCTCCCGACAGACCATTCACCCAGGAGCTCATCAATGGCTCAGCCTAGGTGAGTTTAATGCCCTCGCCTTCCTATCACCTCCCAGGAGCCTCTTAATCCAGTGCAGCTGACAAGATTAACTTGCACAGGAGAAGGAGGAGGAGGGGGAGGAGGAGGAGGAAGAGGCCATATGAGGGCAGGGACACCTTGGAGTGGTGTGGCCACAGGCCCAGGAACACGGGAAGCTACTGGGAACTGGAGAAGGCAAGGAAGGGTCCTCCGCTTGAGCCTTTGCAGGGAGCTTGGCCCAAAGAAATACCTTGAATTTTGGTTCCGGCTTTCAGAACTCTGAGAAAATCAATTTCTGTTCTCTTAGGCCCCTCAGGTTGCGGCCATGTATTACAGCAGCCCAGGGAAGGTAACCTGGCACGGATAGGAGAATTCTTCCTGAATCCATGCTCTGTGAGAATCGGCACCTGCCATAGTCAGATGTGATCTGGTTCCCTGGGTGGGCTGAGATGCAGTCTGACTGTGCTGGGCCTTCCGCTGGGACCAGGGACAGCTCTAGGCTCTGCAGCCTTTAAAAGAATGCGGCTGCCTGGGCTTCCATCCCAAGCAGGTACACTCCCTCTCCGGGGAACAGGAGGTTGACCCAGAATTCCCGGAGCCTCTGGATTCAGGCCAGGTCCTCCAGCATCTCGGAACATCCAGCTACAGCGAGTCCCCTGGGAGCTGTCCTAGCAGGGTCTGGGAAAGGGCTATAGTCTCAGGGGCCTTCAAGGACCAGTGGGGGTGTCCACCCTACAGGCCCAGGGACACAGTGTGCATTCTGGCCTGGGCTCCCTGATCCCTGAAGGCAATGCCCAGTGGTCCTCACCCTTGTCTAGGGGTGAAAGCGCTGGAGGTTGAAGCAGGCAAGTACTGCTTCCTCTGGTGATCAGTTGGACTGTGGGCTTTGCTCCTGGGGAAAAATCAGGCTGAAATTCTAGGAATTTCCAAGAGGACCAGGCGGGCCGGGAGAGAGGCTAAAGGGAAAGGAATGGAGACTCAGAACTGGGGACGAGCCAGGAAGTGGGTGAGGCCCTCAGGTCCTCTGGGAACGGCATCTTTTGACCTCTGGTGCTTTTAGCAGCTGCAGAAGGTGCTAACGTTTCTTCCTCTGTCCTCTGCCAGGACTGTCTTCTCAGGATCTCAAGATCTCAATCATTGTGACTGTGTGATGGCTGGATCACTGCTTTTCAGACTTCAACTAAAGCTGTGAATCCCAAGTACAAAAAAAAGTGAAAAATAATGAGAAACTTTGGGATTTAGCTCAGTGGCATTGCACCTGCCTTGCAAGCAAGCACAAGATCCTGAGTTTGATCCCTGGTTAAAAAAAAAAAAGCTGACACTGGTTGCTGGGTCATTCTGCAACTAGAGGAATCACCTGTTGGTTTATTCTCTCCCCTAAAACTTAAATTTTAAAATGATTTTTGTTTTTAATGAACAAGTTCTTGCCATGCAGTTCAGGCTGGCCTTAAACTCACTGTGTACTCCAGGAGGGCCTCAAATTCTCCATGATTCTTCTGCCTTGGCCTCCGAAGTGCTGGAGATTACAGGTGTACACCACCACACTGGGTTTATAAACTGAGTTTTCTAAAGGAGCTATGCATTTAAAGAAAGAAAGTGAGGAAAGTAATCTCTACTCTCCTATGTTCCAAAGAAGTAGCCAGTATACATTACTCAGGGCTTTCTATATGCTGGACACTAATTTAAATCATTAAATATATTATCTCAGTCTTTATAACTACTCCTGTGATAAGTATTGTTATTATCATTTTATTCCTCTTAGTAAGGATGGATTCAGATTTTATGGCACCATGAAGCTTATAAAATCAGAGAAGGTATTCCTTGCTAAGAAAATTCAATTGCAATTATACAATTATGAACACAAAATTCGGTACAGAGCCCCAGCCAGTAAAGGGTCCTAGCTTGAGCTCCCTCAGCTTCCTGTTCCGGTTTGCAGATACAGAAATGAACCATGAGTCTGCCTCCGACCTTTGACGCCACAGATCCTCTCCTAGCAAGGGCCTCTCCTCTGTGCTCAGCTTCAAGGCTCCATTCCAGTTCCACCTGGCTGTGGGATCATTCTAGACCACCAGAGTTGCTGCTGGGAGTTTCTTTGCTTTACATTGTGGCTCTAGGAATGGAACCCTAGCCTCCTGCATGCCGGGGAAGCTGTCCTGCCTCACCTCACTCATCTGTTTCCTGTCTTGAGATGCCCCATTTCCCTTCCCTCCAGCCTGAAAACAGCAGATAACAAAGCCAGGCACTTGCAATGGACATTTATACATTGTCTATGGATTATCTCATTTAGTTATCAAATAAACAAGGCACTTGCTATTCTTCTCCAGATACTGGGGATTGAAACCAGGGCCTTCACCTTGAGCTACATCCTCAACCCTTTTTAGTTTTTGTTTTGAGACAGGGTCACTCTAAGTTGCTAATTTGCCCACGCTGGACTTGAATTTGTGATCTTCCTGCCTCCATCTTGCAGAGTGTTAGGGTTACAGCTTGGTGGCTGTTTTTATCATTTGTGCTGGTTTCGCAGACAAGGAAACAAAGACTTCAGACTGTTAGATCACACAGTTAAGGACTGGCAGAGCTAGGACTCCAAGAGAAGATAACAATCTGCTCCTAATCTGTCTGGTGTTTAGCATTCCTTTTCAATTCCTTCTCCTCCCCCTCCTAACCCCCTCCTTTTCCCTCTTCTCCTCCTTTTCTTCCCCTTCTTCTCTGCCCCCCCCCCGTCCTTCTTTTCCTCCTCCAGAATCTAGCTATGTAGCCCATTCTGGCCAGAACTCACAATCTTCCTGTCTCAGCCTCGTGAGTGCTGGGATTACAAGCATGTGCTGCCGTACTAAGCTCCTCATTTACTTTCGGATTAAAGTAGAAG
The DNA here is from genome assembly GCF_012274545.1 of Fukomys damarensis. Lineage (NCBI taxonomy): Eukaryota > Metazoa > Chordata > Mammalia > Rodentia > Bathyergidae > Fukomys > Fukomys damarensis. The sequence continues at coordinate 18,707,267 of NW_022900919.1, read as the reverse complement.
CATTGAGTCTGGGTGTGGTGGCTCAAGCCTGTAAGCCTAGCTCTTGCATTGCCATGAGTTCAAGGCCAGCCTAAACACAGTGAGTTCAAAGTCAGCCTGAACAACATAACGAGACCTTATCTCAAAAAACCAAAAAATAAATAAAAGAATCATTAAACAAACAAACAAACTAGCACACTGAGAGTTGCCTTATATCTCCTGACAGCCCCACAGCCTGGCCAAATGCTAGCACAGAGTGGGTTAGCAGGTGAGGAGGCTGCTGGGCTTGGGAGGGGATTCGTTTCAGGTGAGGGCCGGGTGTGGGAGAGAAGTATGCATTTGCTCTGCAGGTGGGACCCTCTGGTTCCTGGCTTTGGGCAGAATCTCCCTGCCTGGGTCCCGGCCCACACTCCCTGCCATGACCAGCGAGAACTTGGCCTCAGCCTTCTAAAGGAACCCATAGAAGTCAACACTCTGATTTTTCTCTTGGCATTTGTGTCTCTAGGAATCTTGCTTGTTTCTCTGGTTTTCATAAATATCCCCAGGCCGCTGGAACTTGGATTCCAATCCAAGACCCATTATTCTTTTTTTTTTTTTTTTTTTTTTTTTTTTTTTTTTTTTTTTTAGAGGGTTT
>NW_022900919.1:18703887-18706523 GCF_012274545.1 Fukomys damarensis | reverse complement strand
ACCCCCTTTTTTTTTTTTTTTTTTTTTTTTTTTTTTTTGGTTTTTTGAGACAGGGTCTCACTATGTAGTTGAGACTGACCTGGAACTCACTATGTAGCCCAGGCTGGTCTCTAACTCACAGTGATCTTCCCGCCTCAGCCTCCCAAGTGCTGGGATTACAAGCATGCACTACCACACCTGGCTAGATTTTTGTTTCTTGTCATTATTTCCTTTAAAATGAAGTATAGCAATTTTTTTACATAGAATTTACATTGTATTTGATTTTTTAAGTCTTCAGAGAAAGTTTTAAGTGTAAGGGAGGAAGAGTGTAGGTTATATGCAAATATTACATCTGCCATATCTCCAACCTAGTGCTATGCCACTTTTTATAAAAGACTTGAGGGCAGGGGATTTGGCTCAGTGGTTCTGCCACCTGCCTCACAAATGCAAGGGCCTGAGTTTGATTCCTGGTACAGAAGAAAAAAAAAATAGATTGAGAATTCTCAGATTTTTGGCATTGGGTAGAATTCAGGGACATGTCCCTCACAAATAACAGCAAATGGCTATCTCAAAAAATAGCAGCTATTACCAGATATGGTGGTGCATGCCTGTAATCCCAGTCAGTTAGGAGGCCGAAACAGGAGTATCTCAAGTTTGAAGCCAGCACAGGCAACTTGTCAGGAGCCTGTCTGAAAATACAAGTAAAATAAAGGGCTGGGAACATAGCTCATTGGTAGAATGCTTGCCTAATCCAAGAAAGGCCCTGGGTTCCAATCCCCAGTGATGTAAAAGTAAAAAAATAAGTGCATTAACTGTTCTGATGTCCCCTATTACGGATGAGGAAACGGACGCTCAGTTGAACCACCACCGTGTAGCAAAAGTTGGGCCCCCTCCCCTCTTCTCAGAGCAGCCATTTCCCTCTCTGGAAGGGATCCAAGCAGCACAAGTTTTGTTTATCCTTCCAGATGCACTTATGCACTCTAAAGCCAATGTGTATAAATAGCACCCGTCCTGCTGCCAGGGGCGCCGTCTGCACCATTCTGCACCTGGCCTTTTGTAGCTAGTGCACCCCACCCCAGTTATGTTAAAGGAACCCCATGGCTTGCAAGCTATGAGCAGGTGGCAGGCCCAGGTCTCCGGATGCAAAGACTGGGCCTAGCCCATTCAGCGCTGCTCCTCAATGGGCCTGGGCAGCTCCAACCTCCACACCTCCTGGTGCCAAGGGAGCTGGGAAAGGACCAACCAATGGCCCCGCCTGGCAGAGGGTTCGAGGACCTGGAGAGAAAAGGGTTTTGTTCTCCACCCCCTGAAAACTGGCAGGGGTTGGCTGCCTGGCTTTCTCTCTACCCTCGCTGAGAGCAAAAACGTTTTCTCCTCTTGCCAAAACCTGATGGCCTCCTGGCGGGCCCCGTGGTGGACCCCCGAGGGCCCGGCTCCCACGCCGCACCTCCTTTTGATGGCCTCTCGGGAGATGGCAGCTGTGGGGTCCCTGCCAAGGCCTGGGGACGCGGCCTCCTTGGGAATAGTGCATCTTCCTCATCTCCATCTGGAGCTGGGGCTGCCCTGGCAGGAACTCTCCGTATCCTGCTCAGCGCCAGCCGGCCTGCTGCGGATTGGCAGGGGCTGGGGCCTGGAGGGGCCCTGTCATTGGGCGTTAAGTGTGTACTCACGCTCCCCCTACAAAGATCCCCGTTTGTAGCCTCCCTGTCACCCTCTGGCTGCCTTTCCCCAGCTCTGCTGTACTCAAAAAGGGCTCCATCGAAAGTCTGCAGGGCTGAGGCCAGCAGCTTCCGGTACCCTGCTGGCCTGGGTGCCAGCTCCCCGCGCAGGCAGCTTGGCGGAAGGAAGGGGCGGAGTGGCTCTGGCTCCGAGGGCTTCTCTCCCCCGGGACCTGGTACCTCAGCGCTCCAGGCAATGCACAGGACCGAAGCTGAGCAAGCAGCCCACAGTGGGGTCTCTGCTCCTCCTCCCAATTGTGAGAGGCCCAAGCTGGGGGAGGGCAGAAAGGGGCCTCTGGGGAGGGGCGGGGGAGGAGTCGGCTCACAGTCAGCCCTGGAAAGTGGTCCCCAGGGTAGGCGAGGTGCCACTGGTGTTCCACCGACGTGGGACCTGGCAGATCCTGCATCCTGGAGAGGAGCGGGGAGAATTTAACGAACCATCTGTAATTTTCCAGGGCCACTTCGCAAGTGGGGGATAACTGCTGTGGCTTCTAATTACAGGGGTCCCGCTGGTTTTCTGGATCTCTCCCCACCTTTGTCTTTCTAATCCAGAGTGCAAAGGGTTCTTTTAGCATAATAATGAGGCAAAGCCCAGTTAGCAGAGGGAGTGGGAACTCTCAGTGAATCTGGGAGACCAGAGTCCAGCTGTGAGGCTGTACCCTCCCACCTGGGAGGGAACCAGAAGAGTGAGTCTGGACTACACCTGACAGCCGTCCGGTCCTGGCTCACCGGGAGGCACAGAGGACAAAGGGGAGGGAGGGGACAAGAGAGAAAAAGAAAAGTCTGGGTCTCTGTCCGTGTCTGCCCTGCCCTTACGGAAAAGATAAGATTTCTTATGTTCTGGGAAATTCATGGTTGACCAATAAAGTTTTCATTTTCTTTTTTGTATCTTTTTTTTTTTTTTTTTTTTTTTTTTTTTTGGGGTTAAATCAGACACTT
>NW_022900919.1:18687795-18703687 GCF_012274545.1 Fukomys damarensis | reverse complement strand
TTTTTTTTTTTTTTTTTTTTTTTTTTTTTTTTTTTTTTTTTTTTTGGTACTGGGGATAGAACTCAGAGCCTTGCATTTGCAAGGCAGGCGGTGGCACCACTGAGCTAAATCTCTGGCTCTGACATCTTTTTAAAATTGACACATAATGACTGTACATATTTATGGGGCCCAGTGTGACAGTTCGATGCAAATCTGCTATATGTTATGATCCGATCAGGGAATTGACATATCTGTCTCCTCAGATACTTACCTCTTTTTGTGTTAGGGATACTCAAAATCTTTTCTTCTGGCTTTTTTTGTTTCAAATTTTTGGTACTGGGAATTGAGCTCGAGGCATGCATATATGTGTATATTTAAATTTGAGAAAAGCCAGGAGTGGCGGCACACGCCTGTAATCCCAGCACTCGGCAGCTGAGGCAGGAGGATCGCTGTGAGTTTGAGACCAGCCTGGGCTACAAAGTGAGTTCCAGGTCAGTCTCATCTACATAATGAGACCCTGTTTCGAAAAAAAAATAAATTTGAGACAAGCTCTGGATAAATTGCAATTGCCTAGACTTGAACTTGTCACCTTGCTGCCTCGACCTCTTACAGTGCTGAAATTATAGGTGTGTGACACCATGCTCAGCCTGCTTTTTTTTTTTTTTGGTACCAGGGATTGAACTCAGGACCTTGCACTTTCGAGGCAGGTGGCAAAACCCCTGAGCTAAATCCCTGGCCATAGATTTACTCTTGATCTCTTTCGTGAGAGTAGACAGAATGTATGGGAATTCTGCTTGCAGTTTCTGCTCTCATTCAGATAAGCGAAGTTGCTCTAGCTGTCCTGTCTCAAATATCCTCAGTTTAAAACAATCATCATATGAACTGGAGTCTGAGTGGATCCATACTGCGGGGCAGGTGCTCAATAGATGTTTTTGAATGACTGTGTGAGTAAACAGAGTGGGGGTAGACAGGGAAGGTTTTTTGTTTTGCTTCTTACTTTTTTGGGGGGTGGTACTACAGATAGAAATGAGGGCCTTCACGTCAAGCTACATTCTTTTTATTTTTTATTTTGACAAGGTCTCACCAAGTCACTAAGCTGCACGTCTGGGCATAAAATTTTGATCTCCCTGCCTCAGCCGCCCAGAGTGCTGAAATCTCAAGTGTGCATGACCGACCCTGACTTCCTGGGAAGCTGTGTGTGTGTGAGTGTGTGTGTGTGTGTGTCCTTGGGATCCAACTCAGGGCTTTGTGCATATCAAACAAGTGCTCTGCCTCTAAGCCACATCCCCAGCCCGAGAGCTACTTCTCTAAGGCCAAGCCTGCAGCACAGGGATTTGGGTAGCAGGGTCCAAACTGCATTCCCTGGTGTGGTTGCCCTGTACAGCCCTGCTGGGCTCCCTGGACTGGTGGCATGTTTGGGAATTGGCAGAGGCTGGGCCCACCCACCCTGCCCCTGGCACCTCTGCTTTCCTGACATCTGCTAGGACTCAGGAGTTGATTCCAGAGAGGGTTTGAGGCCAGAGCTACTGAGCATTAGGATTGGAGCAAGAAGTCAGAATTGTTTTTTTTTTTCCAGTACCAGGGTTTGAACCCAGGGCCTTCACACTGAGCTACATCCCCAGCTCCCCCACCTTTTATTTTTATTTTGAGACAGGGTCTTGCTATGTGGCTAAATTGCTCAGGCTGGGTTTGAACCTGTCGTCCCCCTCCTGTCTCAGTCTCCTACAGTGCTGCGATTACAAGTCAGGAATTTTAAGTATCCTATTCAAGTCACAGGCGAGGGTTGACTGTCTTGGACAAAAAAAAAGGGGGGTGGAATAAGTGTTTGACAAGCTTCCTGAAGGCTGCTTTTCTGCTTGAGAAGAGGACAGTGGGTAGAGAAAGGAGACACCCAGCTCCCTTGTGGGTGGGGGGTCTCTTTGTGGGGGAGGCTCCCACACCCTCAGAGGGAGGCCCTTGGTGGGGGGGGGCAGGGAGGCTGGCCCTGGCTGCGGTGAGCCACACCAGCTGCTCCTGTGCCACCCCCACCCTGCCCAGCCTGGGTTCTCACTGCTCACCCCCCTCCTGGGTGTCCATTTCGGAGAGAGGACGCGATGTTCTTTCTGTGGACTCGGGTGTGAGATGCGCTGTCCAGATGTCCAGCTGGCCCAGTGAGAAGCTACAAGCAGCTCCTCATAAAATCACCCCCCTCCAAAGGCCTCTCCTCTGGTCCTGATCTTCTGTGAGTGTTTCTCTTCTGCAGCAGATGTGGCCCCATGACTGCTTAGGGCCAATGGGTGGCCCTCGCCAGTGTCTGGGAAGAAAGACAGATGACTTTCTATCTCTCAATCTGTCTCTGTCTCTCTCTTTCTCTCTCCTTGCAGTACTGAGGATTGAACCCAGGGCCTTCCCACTGAGCTAAGTCCCCAGCCTTTATCATCATCGTCATCATCATTATTATTACTGACAGCGGGTCTTGCTAAGTCACTGTTTCTCAGGCTGGACTCAAACCTGCGATCCTCCTGCCTCAGCCTCCCAGGGTGCTGGGATTACGGCCATACACCTCTGCACTTTTTTTTTGGTACCAGAGATCAAACTCAGGACCTTGGGCTTGTGAGGCAGGCAAGGTGCCACTGAGCTAGCTAATCCCTGGCCCAAGAAGACTACTTTTAAAGAAATAAAATAAATGTACACAAGCAGATGCCTGGCAAAGTCACTGGGCAGTTAAGGCATGGAGTTGGGATTCAAATACAGGTCCAGTCTCTAAATCTTTCTGGACCACACTCGGCTGAAAGTCTCAGGGTAGCAGGCACATGGGATGTAAAGCACACAGGGCAGGTCTCAGCTGTGAGTGGACACTGGGCACCAGTTCCAAGTGTTGGGGCTGTAGGCATTCAAAGACGGGAAATTGAGTCAGGGCTGAAGGAGGAGCCCAGGCATGAGAGTAGAGCACAGGTAAACAGAGTACTCCCCCAGGTATGGAAAGTCACTAAAGGAGGCTCACTCAGATTCTGACCTACGAGAAAACAGTTTTAGACTGAGGCATGTTTATTCCCAGCCTGGCCTCTGGCCCTTGGCCTCTGGCTGGGGAACAAAGGGGGGTTGTTTGATCCTGGGCTGGGATGTTTGCAGCAGCCGCTGATGTGTGCCCAGAGTGCCTGGCTCGGGGCGTGGCATGCGTGTGGGGTGTGAGGGAGCAGTGTTTGGGGTTGCTGGGCCTCTGCCCACCCTGCCCACCCTAGTTCAGGAATCCTGGAGATGGGTAGACCTCTGAGGTCGTGGGTCCTCACTGTCCTCTCAGGACACAGCTCTTAGCTTAAATCCGGGCCAGCCCAAGCTTGCCCCCATAACCGCAGCTCCACCCCACGCCAAGGCACGCAGAGCTCCACCCATGATGGGAGAGAGCGTCCTTGTCCCGGACTCATCTACTTTCCTGTCTGTCTGACTTTCTCCCAGCCCCAGGATCACATCCGGGGCCTCATCCCCGTTCGGCCAGCACCCTAACCCTGAGCTACACCCCTGCCCTCCATCTGCTGTTCTCTCACATCCACTCCTGGCTCTGAGTCTGCAAAGGGGGCAGCCGTTCCATTCCTTCAATGACTTGAGTGGCACTTCCTTTGTGCTGGAGACCCGTGTCCATTCCCAAAGACAAGAAGACCACCCGGTTCAGGTGAGAAAGGTAGACAATAGGCAGTTAATTTCAATGCATTCTGCTTACTTGGTTGCTCCGGCCAGGACGCGGGTGGCAGTCTCACTTTCCCACTTGCCTACCTCACACATCCTCTTCACCATCTGTCCTGCTCATTGAACTTCCAGAATATGTGTGGAATTTCTCTTTTTCCCAACCCCATTCCTTTCCCTCCAGTCTGAGGAGCCATTGCCTCTCTCCTGGACCGTTGTGCCAACCTCCTACCTGGTCCCTGCCCCACTGTGTCCCCATGTTCCACACACTGTAGCCTGAATCATCCTTTTTATTTTTTGCAGTACTGCAGGTTGTATCCGAGGCCTTTACACTGAGCTGCATACTCAGCCTTTTCTTTTATTTTGAGACAATGTCTTGCTAAGTTGCCCAGGCTGTGGAACTTGTGATTCTCCTACTGCCCCTATTCTTAAAGCCCTTCAGTGGAATTTCTTAAGATGTCAACTTTTCACAAAGTGCATCATGTGTGCAAAACGTTACGAGAGAACCTGAGCGCTTCCCTGGGGTGCGTGTGTGAGGCCCTGGCCCCACAAAAACAAGTAAACAGCAAGTAGCAGCAAAAACATGAAACAGACCCTAAGTGCACAGCTTGGTAAATTTTCACAAAGTGCACAGCTGTGTAGCTAGCTAACACCAGTCACCAGCCCTCCTCTTTGAGTAGCTGCTATGTCAACTTCTAAGCCACTGATTTTCTTGTTTGACTTCGATGGTGGTAGGCGCTGGAGATTGAACCTAGGGCTTTGCACTGAACTATATCCTTATCCCTTTTTTATTTTTTGAGGCTGGGTCTTGTTATGTTTCTAAGTTGCCTAAGTTGGGCTCTCATTTTTGGTGCTCTTGCTTCAGTCTCCCAGAGCACTAGGACTGCAAGTGTGCACCACACAGATTGACTTTGCCCTTTGTATATACAGAGTTACAGGTCATGCACACCTTTGTGCCTGGTTTCTTTTACTTAACCTTCTGTTTACTGAATGAATGGTAAAGAGCGTAGATTTTGCCAGTTACAGTGTCATAGGACTATAATTCTAGCTACTCAAGAGGCTGGGATCTAAAGTTTGAGTTCAGCCTGGGAAATTTAGAGAGATTCTGTCTCAACATTAAAAATAACAAAAGGGTCCAGGATCTAGCTCATTGCAAAAGCCCTAGGTTCAATCCCTAGTACTGCAAGTAAAAACAAAACAAAATAAAGAAACCCACAGATTTTTAATCTATATGCAGAAAAACAAACCCACATAAAACCCATTAGAAGGGGCCGGGGATTTAGTTCAGTGGTTCTGCTGCCTGCCTTGCAAGCACAGGACCCAAGTTCGATCCCCGGTACCAAAATGAAAAAACAAAACAAAACAAAACCCACTGGAGAAGTAAACAACATTGGAACACTGGCAGTATCTTCTACAGGTGTAGGTACAGGGCTTACAGTTCAGCAATCCCGGGTAAATTCCAACAGGTAGTAGGTATATGTTAACCAAAAGATAGGTACAAACATGTTAATATTAGACCCACATTAAAAACCATCAGGAAAGCATAATTAATACCCCATTTTATAGATGTGAAAACTGAGACTCAGAGAGAGGTAGAAGATCTTGCCTAAGTACCTGCTTGGTGTAGGCAGAATAAGGACTCAAACAAAAGCACTGCCAGGCCTGGCCTGTCTGACTCTGAGGCCTCTTTTCTATTCAGTGATGTTGGCCTTTGTCCTCTTTGTTACTTAGCCAGGATGTGTCCTTCTCAAGAGCATTTTTTAAAAAATAAATTTTATAGACTGGGGTGTAGGTGAGTGGTAAAGAGCATCTTAGCCTGTGTGAGCCCCTGGGTTCCATTCACAGCAGCCCCCAAGAAAGTATGAAATTTTAGAATTGTGTCAAAAGGAGCCAGGGATGATGGTATACGCTTGTGATCCCAGCACTACAGAGGCTGAGGCAGGAGGATTGCTGCAGGTTTGAGGCCAGCCCATGCTACATAACAAGTTCAGGATCAACCTGAATTAGATAGTGAGAGTCTATCTCAAAAAAAAAAAAAAAAAAAAAACCCCCAAAAAAAAAAAAAAAAATTTGATCCCAGCAAAAAAAAAAAAAAAAAAAAAACCCCCAAAAAAAAAAAAAAAAATTTGATCCCAGCAAAAAAAAAAAAAAAAAAAAAAAGAAAGAAAGAAAGAAGGAAAGAAAAAGAAAGAAAGGAAGGAAGGAAGGAAGACAGAAAGAAGGAAAGAAAACTTGCAAAAGAGCAGATGGTATAACTCAGGGGCAGAACACTGTCCTACTATGTGAAACTCCCTGGGTTCTGTCCTCAGCACCCCAAAAACATTATTAAAACTAGAAAAAACTTGTCAAGAGAGTTCAGTGCTCCAGTCTTCCCCACTGCGAATATCTGGCGTTACCTAGCACATTTGTCGAAACTCAGAAACCGGAGTGAGCACCTTCTTGTTGACTGACCTTTGTGTTTTATTTAGATGTCTCCAGTTTTGCACAAATGCTTCTTCTGTTCCCATTTTCCAGCAGAATCTCGTGGGGTGTGGTCATTGCGTCTCCTCTGGCCTGCAACAACTTCTTGCCCTACTTGTGACGACCTTGACTGTTTGGGGGAGCCCTGGCGTGCTAATTTGTGAAAGGGCCCTCAGTCTGGGTTTCTGGATTGTTTTCCTAGACTGGGGTTCTGGGTTCTCAGGAGGAAGCCCACAGAGAGAAAGTGCCATTCTCTTCATACAACACTGGGGTCCCTGCTGTCATCACCTCACTGAGGTTCATCTTGGCCCTTGGTCGAGGGGTCACTGCCACCTTTTCCATACTCTGCTCTTTGGCAGCGAGTTACCAAGTGAGGTCCATGCACAGAGCCAGGGAAGATCTCTGTCAGTGATCTGCTTGTCTCTTCTTCCCCATTTTTTTTCTTTCATTCAATTATTTATTTAAACCAGAGTGGACCCAGAGCTATTTATATATTTTATTCTTTGGGTTATAATCCAATATTACATTATTTTGCTGATGTCTTTTTTTTTTTTTTTTTTTTTTTTTTTTGTACTGGGGATTAAGCTCAAGCCCTTTGCACTAAATGCCCAGACTAGGCTCCTATTTGTGAGCTTCCTGCCTCAGCCTCCCAGAGTGCTGAGATTAGAGGCGTGCACCACCACTCCCAGCTTGTTTTTCCAGTTTTGATAATGGAGAATCCTTTCAGGTTAGCTCTTGTGCCCTTTGATGTACCCTCATTCCCCTTACCTCTACCCCACCCTCCTTTTCAGGGGGATTGAATCCAGACCCTTGCACACATTAGGCAAGGGCTCTCTCACTGAACACACCCCCTGCCATCCTTTTGTCTCTGAAAACCATCTTACTCTCTGTTGTTAAAAGCTCCAGGCTTATCTTATATTTTCCTGGCTCTAGCCCTGCAATTAATTAGCGGTTCATCCAAATAATCTAGTTCTTGTTGGGGAATAGGATTAGAGACCTGGGGTGCTCACTGCTACTGGGGTGTCCTGCCTCTAGGTCCTCTCTGCAGACACAGCTAGGAAACATACAGGTTTCTCACCACATTTACCACACGGTATCAGTGTTTCTGTACCAAAGTTGGACTCCCCTGACTCATCCGGGCCATATGGATTGGTCTAGCTTCCCCTTCCTAAGTTATACCTTCCTTCTCTGACAGCTGGTAACTCGGTTCTCCTTCAGCCCTCTGTTGACCTGTTTGTCCCTCCCTACGTCCAGCCTACCAGCTTTGCCATCGGCGCTGCCTTCACTGATGAGTACAGCGAGACGGCACAGCTCCTTAGGATTTCCGGTCGCTGGTGCTGTCTCCCCATCAGTACGTCAATTCTTTTCTCCTCAGGTAAGGTACTTTCAGGGAAGCTAGGTCAGACATTTGCAATACAGCTAGATTCTTCTGTCACAGTCTGGGGTCCTCCAACCTCTTGGTTGGTTTTTTACAAATTCACACAGGTTAAAATTTACTTTGTGCCAGGAGTGGTGGCGCATGCCTGTAATCCCGGCACTTGGGAGGATGAGGCAAGAGGATTGCTGTGAGTTCGAGACCAGCCTGGTTTCCAGGTCAGTCTCAACTACATAGTGAGACCCTGTCTCAAAAAACAAAACAAAACAAACAAACAAAAAAAAACCAACAAAAAAAAAATTGACCTTGTGCTATAAAGTTGTGGGTTTTGGTGGTTACATAGCATCATCCACCACCACTCCAGTGTCATACAGAACAATTCCACCATCTAAACATTTCCTCTTTCAACTGGGTGTGGTGGTCCCAGCCGTGATCCCAGCTACTCAGAAGGCTGAGGGCAGAAGGATTCGCAAATTCAAGGCTAGCCTAGCAAATCAGTGAGACTTTGTTTCAAAATAAAATAAGTGCTGGAAAAGTAGCTCAGTGTGTATCTGCCTAGCATGTGTGAGGCTCTGGGTCCAATTCCCAGTACCATAAAACAAAAAAACGTTATGTATTTATACGCGCCCCCCCCATTTTCATCAATTGTGTTTGGAGTGTCATATCTAAGAAACACTTACCCAATCTAAGGCCAAGAAGATTAATGTCTTCTTCTATATGGAGCTAGGCCAGTTGGTACACTCTGGTAATCCCTGCACTCTGGGAGGCTGAGGCAGGAAGATTATAAATTTGAGCCCAGCCTGGGCAACTTGGCCAGACCCTGTCTAAAAATAAAAAGGGGTTTTGGGATACAGCTCAGGGTGAAGGCCCTAGATACTATCTTCAGTACCCTAAAAAGAAAAAAAGAGTTTTATGGTTTTAGCGACTACATTTAGATCTTTGATTTGTTTTGAGTTAATTCATCTATAGACTGTGAGGTAGGGAACCAACCTCATTCTTTTCCAAGTGGCTATCCAGTTCTAGCACAAATTATGCTAGAAGAGACTGTCCTTTTCCACATTGAATTTTCTTGTTGCCCTGTTAAAAATCATGTACCAATAAATATGCTATAAAAAAAGTGTGCAGGAAAAAATCAAACAGAAATAAAGCATTAAAAAAATCAGTGACTGTAGAATTTCTGGACTCCATCCTGTTTTCCACTGATTTTATATGTCTGTTATAATGTCTGTATTCATTAGTCTTGACTACTGTAGCTTTGTAGTATGTTTTGAAATAAGGAAATGTTAGTCATCTAAACTTTTTTTTTTTGTGCCAGGGACCTGGCTCTTATGAGTCAGGCAGCAGAACCACTGTGCTAAGTCCCTGGCCCTCATCTAAACTTTTAAAAGAAGATTATGTTGGTTATTCTGGGTCCTTTATATTTCCATATGAATTTTAGTTTTTTTCTTTTTGAGACAGGGTCTTACTATATAGTTGAGACTGACCTGGAACTCACAGGCTGGTCTCGAACTCACAGCGATCCTCCTGCCTCCATGGCATGTGCCACCACGCCCAGCTTCCATTTGAATTTTAGGATCAATTTGTTCATTTCTGCAAAAAAGAGAAAGCTGAAATTTTGACAGCAATTATATTGACTCTGTACTTGAATTTGCAGAATATCGCCATTTCAACCTAATAGTAAAGGATGACTTCATCATCTAAGTCTTTAATTTCTTTTAATCATTGTTTTAATGTACAAGTTTCATACTTCTTTGGTGATTTTTTTTTTTTCAGTACTGGAGATTGAACCCAGGGCCTTTGTACCTAGCTACATCCCCTGCCCTTTTAAAATTTTTATCTTGAGACAGAGTCTCTCTAAATTACCCAGGCTGTGCCTAAATTTTCTATCCTCCTGCCTCAGATTCTCAGAGAGCTGGGATTACAGGTGCCACCCCAGGCTTTTTTGTTAAATTTATTCCTAAGTATTTTATGTATTTATTAATTTATTATTATTATTTTTTTTTGGATACCAGGGACCGAACTTGGGTCCTTTCGCTTGTGAGGAAGGCAGCGGAACCACTGAGCTAAATCCCAGACCCTAGTATTTTATTTTTTAATCCTATTGTAAATGGAAATTTTTTTCTCATTTAGCAAAGTGTTCTATTCAAAAGCTTCTCAGTACCATGTAATTGTCAAAAAGAACAAATATCACCTTTTCCTGGCTGGAATATTTTCTTAGTTACAATGGATTATTTCTAGTATACAAAATACAATCAAGAGTGCCTCCTGGTTGGCATGAGACCTTCTGTGTTGTCACCATGGCTTGGGTCTGGTTGGTGCCACATCCTCTTGGGAGACCTGGCTTCTCTGAACCACTCTTGTGCCACAGTCTGGGCCACAGGTAGCCCACAGCAGAAGAGAACAGAGCCTGTGGAGGGCTCTTCCTGGGGAGTTTGATAATTCCAGCAGCCAGACAACATTCATATGAACATCTGTCTGTCAGCGGAGTTGTCCCATCCTTTCACTGTGGTGGCAGAGACTTAGCTCTGAATTCTATGCAGGAAAAGTACCCAGATCTTTGTCTTGCAATGGCTTCTGGTCAACCTGGGGTGCCTGCTCTTGTGTCTGGTGGATGTCTAGGCAAGATGTCCTTGCTCATCAGGATGGGCACACTGCGGCGATGGGTCCTCGAGGACCCTATGTCCATGACTCTTCCTCCACTGGACACAGGCAACATTGTTGGAAAGCCAGCAATTCCACAGCAGAGGTATCAGTACCTCACCAAGGTAGAGCACAGAGGGACCAGGTTCTGGGGTTCTGGGGGCTCCTAGAGCTCCTTTCTAGGTTCTTGTCCTGAACAAACAATTGGACAAAACAAGTGCGAAAGGTAGCAAGGGTTTACATTTATTAAAGGTAGGAAGCCTGCCTTGCAAGTGCAAGGACCCGAGTTCGATTTCTAGTACCCCTCCCCCCAAAAAAGGTAGGAAAAGAAGAGTGTGGGACAACTAAAAGGAAAAGTATACTCTACAGGGTGAGAATGGATCACTGTGAAAGAGAACACAGCATCCAAGAGCTCAATAGCAGACATCTTTTATATCTCCCACTCCTCAGGCTGAGGTCAGGTCTGGGCCATCTTATAAAAAACCTGCTTGAGGGCCGGGGATTTAGCTCAGTGGTTCTGGTGCCTGCCTCTCAAGTGCAAGGTCCCGAGTTTAATCCCCGGTACCAAAAACATACAAACCAACAAACCCACAAAACAGCCCCCGCCAAAAAAACAAAACCCCAGAAAACAAAAACCTGCTTGCATTCTCCTGAGAATTGAAGATAGCATTCTCTGATTGGTTCCAGGTTCAGGGCCTTAGGCACTGTTCTGGACGTGTGTCCCAGGACTCTGATTGACTGGTCACATCCACTTGCCCAGCCAGCCCGCCATGCCCTAATTTCCTGCTCTCAATGGCCATGACAGCACAGACAAACTCCCAGTGAGGAAGGCTGAAGTGACCCGTGGCATTGAGCATTCTCTGATCGCAGCACAGACCCAGGAAGGTATTCAGTGTTTGGAGTGATGGGCAGGGCTGAGAGGCACGGCTATACAGCCCGAAGAGGTCTCAGCGTAGAGCAGACTGATCAGCAGTGTGGGGACAGCAGAGGGAGAGAGCAGCCCAGGGTGCCCCAAGTAGCACTCTACTTTTCCGCTACACAGAGGTCTAGGGCGACTTCTCCTCTGGATCCTCCACTGCCCTACTGGGCCGCATCCTGGGACCACGGGTGCTTCATACCACCCAGGAGGAATGCCCTAGCACAGGGAGGGAAGGAGTAACCCTGTGCCTTGGGGTGTTTGCACACCCTGACTTCCGGAGCCCTCGCTAACCCCGGGGCTGCTGGCGGAGGGGTTCTTGCGTCTCTGCTCAGGAGGATGGTATAGCATCTGTTTTTTATTTTTAAAGTAAAACATTTAAAAGATTTTTTTTGCATTACTGGTGAAGTAGGATAAAAGAAATAAAAGATAGGTAGAAAGGAGACAAGGAAATGATAGTTGAAAACTGTACTTTTAAGAAGACTGCAACTTCAGGACTCAGGGGAAGTTTCCCCCCCTGGCAACATTCCTCTGGTGAGATTTCCAATTAAGAAAGCGATTGACCCTAACAGAAAGAAGAAAGCTGAGAGAATCCAGGGATGTTTAAAATTACCTATCTGTAAAGCAAAAGAACAGCCCATGCCTGTGAAACGGGCTGAGACCTTCCCTTTTTGGGGGGAGCTCCTTTTCCCCAGGATTTCCACCCCCTTAGGAAAAGTATAAATGTTCCCAATTCCAATCTCTCTCATTTTTCTGAGCATCCATACTTCATACTTGAATCTAACAAGCTGTTTCTTTCTGAAGTGTCCTGAAAATTCTTTTTGTGCCACAAGAGTCAGCGAGTAGGAATTTAACTCATCTGCTGCAAAAGGATAAGTTAAGTCCTATTTCAGCTTCTCTGGCCCAGTGACACCGGGTGGTTGAACCAGGGCCTTGAATGCTGCTGAGCTGTACCTGCAGCCCAGGAACAGTATGTTTTAAGTCTCTTACTCTGAGGCTGGAGCTGGAGCTATAACTGATTTAAAGATTGTGTGTGTGTGTGTGTGTGTGTGTGTGTGTGTGTGTGTGTGCTGGGGATTTAACCCAGGACATCTCGCATACTAAGCATGTGCTCTGATAATGGATTTTTGAGAAGTACTAGTGTAAAGCTTGTCCTTTTGCACTGCTTTCTAGTTATCCTCAGCACTGATGTTTGAGGGACCTCATTACTTATTTTTGTATGATTTATCCTGGGCAAGAACTTCAATTAGCGTTTACTAGATAAGCACTGTTTGTGTGGTTCTAACTTCTCAGCATTTTTTTTTAAAGACAAATTTTCATTATATCATCCCAGGTTGGTCTTAAATTTGCAAACCTCTTGAGCTGGGGATTTAGCTCAGTGATTTCACTGCCTGTCTTGCAAGCATGCAAGATCCTGAGTATGATCCCTGGTACAAAAAAAAAATTTTTTTTTGCAAACCTCTTGCCTCAGCCTCCCAAGTCCTGGGATTACACGTGTGCCACCATATCAGACTTCTTTTAAACTGTGTGTGTGTGTGTGTGTGTGTGTATGAGTGTGCTCGCGAGCATGTATGGTGTCTTGGAGACAAGGACTTGCTATGTATTCTAGTCTGGCCTTGAACTCATGCTGGTTCTCTTGCCTCAGCCTCTTGAGTGCTGGGTTTACACGTCTGCTCCACCATGCTTTTCGAGTAGTTCTTTTATCATTGACCTTGTGAACACTGACCAGCCATGGCATAGAGTCGCCCACTGACTGGAGGGCTTTGGCTTGGCTGTGCCAGGCCTGTGCTCCAGCCTCACCCGTAGGGGACTGGAAACTGATTTGAGATCTGCTTGCAGTTAAAGTCAGGCTGGGCAGGGACCCTATTTTCTAGGCTGAATCTGGTATCTCCCTCCTTCTTGGTGGCCTGATTGGGTCACTGTGTCTTGCAGTCTGCTCTTCCTGGGCTATTTTTTGACCCAGTGCTGAGGAAGTATGCATCTCTTTTATACATCCCAAGACAAACCTGGTCTTTCGTTTTCTTTCTCGTTCTTTATAGTGAGATTAAATCATGCCCGAGGATGTGAGTTTTATCCTCAGAACTGCAAAGAAAAAGAAAGTAAGCGAAGCCAGGCATGGTGGCAGCCGCCTGTAATCCTAGCACTGGCGGTAGACCGAGGCAGGAGGATCGCTGCAAGTTCTAGGCCAGCCCAGGGTACATAGCGACCTCCACTACAGAGGAGACCTTGCCGCAAAAAACAAAAGAACACCCCAAGTCCAAAATTAAACAGAACAGTGAAATTAATTTGACTCTAATCTAGTTGAAACCTTACTAGGGGAGAAAATTCAGTCTGCTGATTTGATATAGATAAGTGGATGCTACTCTGTTAAAAAGTGAATCAGATGGGAAGTACAGTTAGTTATAGTCTTGAGGTTTGTGTGAAATAAGAGCCACTTTTAAAAACATTCCCTTGTCTATGTCAGGACCCAAAGCTTTTTGGGGGAGAGGGTGGAAAAAATTCAAAACTTTCTTATACGAAAGCATTTTTTACCAAAATGAGCCTCATACTTTGATGTAACACAGACCTTGGTGAGGACAGGACATAGAGAAACAGCTTTTAAATTTTGCTACATTATGGGTGTTTAGTTTCTTTTCTTTTTCTTTTTCTTGGTACGAGGGATTGAACACTGGACCTTGCAATTATGAGGCAGGTGACTGAACCACTGAGCTAAATTCCCCTTCCTTGGATGTTTAGTTTCTGTCTTTTCTTTCTTTTTGTTTTTTGTACTGAGGATTGACCCGGTGCCTCTGCACTGAGTCACATTTCCAAACTTTAAAAACATTTTTTAAAAAATTTTTTTAGTTTTTATTTTGAAACAGGGTCTCTCTAAGTCACTAAGCTGCCCAGGCTGGGCTGGAACTTGTGATTCTCCTGCCTCAGCCTCCTAGAGTGCTAGGATTACAGGCATTCATCACCATCCTGATTTCTGGCCCTCTAAAATTTTCTTTTATACTGCGGTGGAGTCTCCCTAAATTGCCCAGGCTGTACTTGAACTTGTGATTCCTCCTGCCTCAGCCTACCGAGTAGGTGGAATTACAGTATGCGCAGGCAACCATATTTGGTCATTTATTGGCGTTAACAGTTGCTTTGTGTGTGGCTTCTTCAGGGTTTTCTATACCCAAGATCTGTGAATAGAAGCAGAGACAGTGAGATAGTTTTACTTCCTCCTCTCCAGTCTAGATGTGTTTTGCGGTTCTGACCTCACTGTCCTGGTTGGAAACTCTTGGACAGAAATGAATAGAAGTGATGAGAACAGAAGTCCTTGTCTTGTTCCTGATTTTCAGGAAACACTGGATCCTTCACCATTGGCTTTGGTGTAAACTGTGGGCTTTTCACAGGTATTTTCTTATCTGGTCAAGGAAGTTCCCTTTTATTCCTAATGCCTTGAGTGTTTTGTCAGGAAGGACTGTTGCGTATTATGAAATGCTTTTTCTGTTGAGTTGATCACATGTGGTCTTTTCCAAATAGTTTATTTGCAGTCCTAGGGATTGAACCCAGGGCCTTTGGGCTGAGCTACATCCCCAGCACTTTTTTGATGTATTTATTTATGTATTTATTTTTGGTACCGGGGATCAAACTCCTGCCCTTGAGCTTGGTTTTTATTTTGAGACAGGGTCTTGCCCAATTCCAAAATTGCCCAAGCTGGGTTGGAACTTGGAATCCTCCTGCCTCAGCCTCCCAGAATGCTGGGAGGAAGTTTTAAAAAGGACCTCCAGCCAGCGTGCAGCTTCCTTCTCTTCTGTTCTTTCATTTTTGTTAGTGTGATTGGAACACGAGTACTCAAGTTATTTCTTCCTAAACAGACAATACTCACAGGCGATTTTTTTTTGTGTGTGGTACTGGGGATTGAATTTAGGACTTTGCACTTGCAAGGCAGGTGAGGTACCACTGAGCTAAACCCCCAGCCCTTCAAAGGCGATTTTTATAAAAAGAATCAGTTAGTGAAAAGCTTGTCATGACCAGCAAGAGGCCCTCAAGGTCCAGCTTCTGCCCCTTGTCCCTCCGCAGCCACCTCAGGCTCATTTCCTTGCTACCTTTCGGGGCTGCTTTTCTGCCTCCAGACAGAGGTGAGGAGAGGCCGTGGAGCTCTGCCGCCCCGAGGTCCTAGGATATTATTAACTTTGGGACCTTTACACATCAAGCTTATGGATGTCTCTGCAGGTCTTTTTGCTATTTCCGACACCTCTATGAAGCGTAGTTGTCCGTTTTGGACGTGGGATTTCTGTAGAGTGAGTGTCCGCGAGAGAACTACAGTGTTGGTGCAGGGACCTGTCATTTTGCTCGGGCTCGCCAATCGGAGAAGCCGAGCCCTTCACACACTGGGCCTGCCCGGGCCTGGCCTGGACTACAAGATCCTCGCCCATCTACTCACTGGAGTCTTCCTTCTAGGATGAGGAATAAGCAGCTGTGTCTGCAGAAGTCTAAAACTTTTTCCTGGTCCTGGGGGTTGAATCCAGGGCCTTTACACTGCGTCCCCCCTTTTGGGGGGGGCTTTAATTTAGGGCCGCACGCACACTAGGCAAGTGCTCTCCCACTCAGTTACGTGCCTTGTCCTTTTTTTTTTTTTAATTTTAAGAAAGGATCTCCTTGAGTCTCTAAATTGCCTAGGCTGGACTCGAACTTGGCAATTCTCTTGCCTCAGGCTCTCAAGACTGCTAGGAGTACGTACAGGCGTGAGTCATCCTGCCCAGTTTGAAGTCTAAAATTAAAAAAAAAAATCTTCCTAAAGTTTTCTCTGCCTGGTCCATTCACAGGCTCCCCAGCTGCAGCCTGAGGATCGCGAGCTGCAGGGCGTGGCCGGCGAGAGGGGACCCGCTGCT
>NW_022900919.1:18679995-18687401 GCF_012274545.1 Fukomys damarensis | reverse complement strand
GGGGACAGCGGCCGGCCCGCGAGCGGGACGCGGGCACTGGCTGACAGCCCGGCTCCCCCAGGATGTGGTTTACACAGAACAAAGGAATCCGCTGCGTCTGCCTCTCTTTTGCCGTCTGTAGAATGAGGCCACGGATCTGCGTCCGACTCTCAGTACGCCAGGAGAATCCCTGGACTCTTGCAGGGCTGCACCTCCTTCCGCCGCTCTCTGCGCAGCTCCCTCCCGAGCTGCCTGCTAAGCCCCGCTTTGAACTTACTTTTTTTCTTTTTGGCGGTATTGGGGCTTGAACCCAAGGCCTTCATGCCGAGCTGCATTCCTAGTCCCCTTTAATTTATTTTTCTTTTTGAGACAAGTTCTAGCTAAGTAGCCCAGGCTGAGCTAGAATTTGGGATCCTCCCGCTTCAGCCTCCCGGAATGCCGAGATTACTGGCGTGTGCCACCACTGCCCAGCAGTGCTTTGGACTTTTGCGCCCCCACTTGTCCGTGTTTGATCAGATAAAGGAAAGGCCGCGGAGGCGGTGGGACAGTCAGGCTGGCTGGGGGTTGGGGAGCAATTGGAAAAGAGCCGCCCCTGGTGCGGGGGCTTCGCCTCCCTCCCTCCTGTGGCCTTGACTGCCTCCGGTATCTTTCCTGGTCAGCCTCCTCCGCCGAGGCCCCAGGCACACTGGCAAGCTGCTCCGCAGGACGCCCCACTCGCTTCGTTTTGGGGGTGCCAGCAAGGGCTCCTCAGGCAGTCCCCCATCATCTCATAGAGATGGGGTCCCCTGAGGCAAGGAGGTCTCAGCTGGGTTCCAGCTCCGCTGTCCTGTGAAATATATGCCACCCAGGCTGGAGCTGAAGCCTTTAGTACGCCCCAGCCAGCCAGAAAGATATCCAGGTCTTCACCGCCCCTTCCCGCCCCTCCTCTCTGCCTCCTGCGCCCGGCCAGAGGCCCCTGTGGGTGGCTCCCCTGGAGCTGGACCCTGAACGCCAAGCTCGGGCGAGTTTGTAGAGGGCGATCTGGCTCTTCCTAGCAGGAGGCACCAAGGCCACCTTAGGTGGTGGCCCCGCCCTTCCCCTCTGGACCCCCCCCCTTTTTTCCACTATGGAGCTTCACGGGGAGGGTGTGGCTGGGAGGGGAGGGGAGGAAGAGGCGCCCAGGCTCCTGGTCCTCGCAGTGCCCTCCTCCTGCTGCCGGGTCAGAGGCGGGATTAACCTGCTATTTAAAGCCCGTGACTAATAGCTCTTTGGGAGCTGCCTGAGCTCCCTGGGCCCCGCTGAGGAGGCCAGGCTGATCACGCTGAGGGCCTCCTGCCTGGGAGCTGGGCCCACCTGGGCTCCCAGGGCCTTGGGACTGCAGGAGGGCCGTTGGCTCCTGTGGGTGAGTCAAGGGAAGAAAGGTTTCCTCTGGCCCAACCCAAATGGCCTGTTTGGGTGGGGGCACGTACAGCCCTTTAAATCCAGCCCAGCCTGCTCCTGTATGCTCTGGCCGGTGGACTGTGCCGAGTCACCTAGGGCCCTATCTGGGAGCCTTGGTAGCTTCCCCAGCCCTCCTGTCACCTCCTTGGCCCTCACTCCACAGACTCAAGTGACCCCTGCTCCTCACCCTCTGCCCTGACGCCTTGGCTTTCATCCAGGGGGCTGGGCTTGCAGCCCTGGATCCTCCTCACTTGGGGAGCTGGTCAGGATCTGTGTGCACTGGGGGCGCCTTGCCTCTTCCCAGGATCAGACAGGCTTCCCACTCCCACCTCCCACCTCAGCTGTGTGTGTTTCCCTGTTGAACTGTACTGGAGAAATTGGAGGAAGGCTGAAAGCTACTGATGTGCTGCAAACTCCAAACTTGTTTCTCTCCCTCTCTCTCTCTCTCTCTCTCTCTCTCTCTCTCTCTCTCTCTCTCTCTCTCTCTCTCTCTTCTCTCTCTCTCTCTCTCTCTCTCTCTCTCTCTCTCTCTCTCTCTCTCTCTCTCTCTCTCTTTCCTGAGGACTGAACCCAAGGCCATTGCACTGAGCAACCCTCCCAGCCCTTTAAAAAATGTGTTTTTGTTTGCATTTTGAGACAGGGTCTCACTCTAAGTTGCCCAGTCTGAGCTCAAACTTGGGATTGCCCTGCTGCAATTCCCCAAGCACTGGTGCCACAGGTGTGTGCCACTGTGCCTGAAAGAAACTTGTCTTTTTTAAGGTCCCTCCCAGTGTAGCCCACCCCGTTCTTCCACCACATCTTATCTTCCAACATCTCGTACCCTGAATGCTCTTCCCAAAGCCCCAGTCTGCCTCCACCCCGACTGTCTTTTAGACCCAGCTCAAATGTCCCCTCGCTTGTGAATCTTCCACTCCCTGCCACGTCCTGCACCAGAGGATCCACTCAGTTCCTGGCCTCCTCTTTCCCACTGGTCCCTGGAGGCCTGGCCAGCATCTGATTTCCCATCTCAGAGCCCAGCACGCACATGGCAGTTGGCCTCCTACATGTTTATTGAGTGCCTGACGTGGGGTTGCTGTTGCAGGTGACTTCTGTGACTCCAGCGTGTGCCTGAATGGTGGGACCTGCTTGTTGGGCCAGGACAGTGTCTCCTTCTACTGCCTTTGCCCTGAGGGCTTCATAGGCCTCCTTTGCAACGAGACTGAGAAAGGTAAAGGGTCCTGCATGAGCCTGGCCTGTTGCATCAGCCCCTAGCTTCTCTCTTCCTGGGTAGGTGGTGGTCCCCACCTCTCCCTGTGGCAGCCACCAACCCCCTGGAAACTCCCAGGCCACTTGGAAATCTGGGCAGATTCCAGATTTCCTGTATTTGGGCAGATTTGCCTACTCATGAGCCGGCTGCACCAGGTAATTGGAGGAGGGGACAGCGAGGTAAGGGTGGGCTGAGTGGGCAGAGGGTCTTTCTGTGCTAGGTCAGTCTGCCACTGCGGATCATCTACCCATCTTCCTTGCCTCTTGTTCTCAGGTCCCTGTTCCCCAAACCCTTGCTACCAAAATGCTGAGTGCCAGGTGGTCGACAGCTCCCACCGAGGGGATGTGTTCACCCCATACGTCTGTGACTGTCCTCGGGGCTATGCAGGCATCCACTGCGAGACGAGTGAGTTCCGGGGTGCTGCTTAGGGCAGACAGGTCCTGTCCTGGTGGTCCAGGCTGTGGGCTGCTCCTGTTCCTCGGGGAGACACTGAGGCAGGGCCAGAGCCTCAGTGAAGGGGGAAAGGGTCCTGGTGTCCTTCTTTTGGCCTGGCCCTTCTGAGACTGCAGGCCAGGCCTGATGTCCCTGCTGGGAGTGAGGGTTGTGGTGACTCCGGAGGTCGTGGGAGTGCTGTTTCCTGAGTCAACATGAGCCACACACAATGTTAGGATTAATTCTTGGGATTTCCTGCCACTCAGGGCAAATAAACACTTTCTTAATCTTTTGGGAGCCAGGAGTTCAGTAAATCAGGCTTGGTCTGTTTGACCTATGACCTTGTCATAGAGGTTAGGGGGAAGCGGGGGAGGCCTGGGCAAGCTGGACTGTCCCCTTTGGTCAGGTGACCAGAGGCCCAGCTTGTGCCGTGGGGCTGAGCCCCGGACCTTCTCTGTTATCCACTTGCGGCATCAGGGTGATCCAGAAGGGTGCCTGGCTGGAGCCCCCCACCCAGTGCCCACCGCCCCACCCCAGGACTTGTCCTATCCCCTGGGATGTGGGGGTGTGTTGTGCCCAGGACGGGTGGGTGAGGGGTCAGGTTCTCATTGCCCTGCAGGTCAGGTGCTGAGAGTTGGGGGCTGGGAGAGCAGACAGGGTGTCCAGGATGCCCTTGTCTCAGGAGGCTGGGGCTGAAGCCAGAGGTGTTTGAGCCTGGGCGGAGGAGGGCCTAGGGGTTGCTAAGGCAGCTGGAGCCAGGGCTGAGCCAGGGCTGGTAATTACTGTGCTATGTGCTGAGGTAACTACAGGTGTGCCTGTGTGGAATTACCCACCTGCCCCCCCTTTTTGTTTACTGAGGAAGGAACCCAGGACGTTTGCACTAAGCTACATTTCCAGCCCTTTGTGTTTTTTGTTTGTTGGTTTGTTTTTTTTTTAAGACGGGATCTCAGTAAGTTGCTAAATTACTGAGGCTGGGCTCCAACTTTCAATCCTCCTGCCTCAGCCTCCTAGAGTCCTGGGAATTACAGGCATGCATGATTACACCTGACTAATCTGGCCTTCTTTGAACTTCTTGGCCTGGGGTCTTCCCAGCTGCACATGGTCATACCTGGGACACAGGATGGGAGGTGACCCCACGGGCCAAGGGAGTCCCAGAGAGCCTTTGGTGGCCCCTCCTTGCTTGTCCTTGATGTTTCCCTGGAGCCAGCATTGAGGTTGCACAGTGGATCCCTTGGGTGCCCCTGGGGGGCATGAGGATGGTCCTGGAGGCAGAGCCAAGTTGCCAGCTATCCCTGATCTCAGGCACCTGGTCACTGAGCAAGGGAGAGTGCTGAGCTCAGCACCAGCTGGACGCTGGGTCCCTGTGTCCTCACCCTGGTATGTGCCGTGGAGACCCTTGGAGCAGGAGAAGCCCAGCCTGCTGGTGGGTTTGGTGGCTGTCCTGTGTCCTTGTGCCATGTTGCTGGGGTGGTGAAGGTCATGGGGTCCACCTGGGAGGGGCACGCTCACAGCTGGCTGGTGGGTGAGGACCCTTGGGTGATGGAGGGCAAAACAGAAAGGTGTTTATGCCTCACCCGGAAACTCCTGCTTTAGGACACCCAGGAAGGTTCGTGTATTGCTTTGTTCCATTCTCCATTGTCTACAGTCCCCCTTTTCCTAAAACCGCCCTCCTAGAAATACCGAGGAAGAGTCACACTGGTGCCCTCTCCCACGGTCCACCCACACCGGAGCTGCTGCTGCCCAAAGCATGTACCACACCCGGGGACACTCGCCCCCAGACATGCCTGTCCCGGCCGGGTCTCTGGCAGTGCTGAGGCAGCGCTGGGGCTGAAGCTATGGTGGCTTTGGTTGGACCCACTCTCCCTCTTGGCACTGCCTCTGTTCCGAGTTAGTGTCTGAGGTTCCCTTTTGGGCTGCACCCTCTGAGTACTTGTCTTGTCCTCTGGTCCCTGACTGGCCCCATCTTCCCTGCAGACTGCATCAGGGGCCTGGGCATGGAGGGGGGCGCCATCGCTGACTCGCAGATCTCCGCCTCGTCCCTGTACTTGGGCTTCATGGGTTTGCAGCGCTGGGCTCCGGAGCTGGCCCGGCTGCGCCTCTCGGGCATTGTCAACGCCTGGACGGCCAGCAACTATGACAGGAAGCCCTGGATCCAGGTGCGGGTGGTGGTGAGAGGGGTGTGCCTGTGTCTGGGGGGGTGAAGCCAGACCCAGCAAGATAACAGGTGGCTGTGCTGAAGGTCTGAAAGTGGGGCAGCCTTGGGGACCTGGTGGAGCTGGGTGGGTTCAGGCCAGGGGGCTGGCAAAGGAGGGGGCTGTCTGCTGAGGACGAGGCCTTGGGTCCTCTCCTGGGGCCAGCAGACCTGTGTCTTGGCGACGAGGTGCTGTCCTCCTTGCCCTTGCAGGTGAACCTCCTTCGGAAGATGTGGGTGACAGGCGTGGTGACGCAGGGTGCCAGCCGTGCAGGCAGTGCCGAGTATGTGAAGACCTTCAAAGTGGCCTATAGCCTCAATGGACGCAAGTTCCACTTCATCCAGGATGAAGAGGGCTCGGGGGACAAGGTAGTCCCAGAGTGGGCCTAGGCTCTGCACCCGATAGAGTTCTAGCGTAGGTGGAAGCAAGGGCACCCTGGGTGCTTGGCTGTGACGCGCGTCCTAGTGTCTAGAAATTGATCAAACCATTGTGTCCACGTTCTGTGGTTACAAGTCATAGCCCCACTTTATAGATGAGAACAGAGAGCCCCACAATGGTGCCATGACCTGCCAGGGGGATTAATGTCAGTGGGGCTGGATTTCATTTTGTGTACAGGGTTCACATTCAGGGTGGCTTCAGGGTTCAGGGTTTGCTGCGTACGTTGTGCAGATTGTACACAGCTCAAGAATGTCATCACTAAGTGGACACTATTTGCAATACAGACGGGGTAGATCTGTGTGGCTCTAGATTTTGGAAAATTATCCTAATAAAGTGTCATGCAGAAGGAGAGCCTTTCCCTAGTATACTCAGAGGTGCTTCTGGGGTATGGGTAGCCCTTGCACAAAATGTAGGGGTGGTTTATGTCCGGTCCCCACGATGACCAAGGAAGGTGCAGATGGAGAATCTGCATTGGGGGTGGGGGGCACCCAGAGAAGGGCTGCTGCCTAAGCATCGGAGGCTCTGCTGAGTCCTCACTGTCCAGCCTCTGTCGGCCCACGCTGACCGCAGTCCTGGCCCTCCTCGCTAGGTGTTCGAGGGTAACATGAACAACAGCGGCCTGAAGCTCAACCTGTTCAGCGCCCCGCTGGAGGTCCAGTACGTGAGGCTGTACCCTGTGGCCTGCTACAGGGGCTGCACCCTGCGCTTCGAGCTCCTGGGCTGTGAGCTGAATGGTGAGTGTGGGAGCTGCGGCCAGTTCGGGGGTAGCCTTCCCTGCTCCCTCTTTTTTGAGCCGGCCAGGGCTGGCAGCAAGCCCCGGGGACCTGGGTCAAACCAGAAACTGACACTGGAAGGTCGCCCGTCTGGGTGTGTGCTCTCTGCCACACCATGGCTCTGGATGCTCTGGTTAGTCGAGAAAACTCTAGTTTCCAAAATACTTTCACTCAGCCTGGTTGGGCTCTTGTGACTCTAGAACACAGGTGCTGGGGAAACCTGGATGAGTGCTGGATGAAGGGAGGAGGGTGACACCAGGTACATCACTGACCAGGGGTGTACAGCTGCAGTGTAACATGGCCAGAATCCTGGGGGCCCAGGGCTTCTTGGACCACAGGATTGGAGCTGTTGCTTCCTACTGCCATGTCCAGAGAGAATCCTAAATGGAGAGATGGGAGGAACCAGAAGGCAGCATGCTGAGCCAGGAAACACCACTGGTGAGATTGGAGTGCATGGTTTATGCTGACAGATGCCACCTTCAGGTCTGAATTATTTCGTGGTTTTTTTTTTTTAAAAATCGAAGCGCCACCTTCTGGCCATTGGTAGAACTGCATATACCAGATAGGCAGAGCAAAGGTGGCTTGGTCACTGCCTGCCTCGGTCCTGTGGGCCACTCGCTTCTCTCTGTGGCACCTCTTGTTATCTGGTTTTATCTGGTTTCACATACTACCCAGTATCACTTGGAGCTGGGTCCTGTGGCTTGCTGGGTTTCATCTTTTGTGTGTGTGTGTGTGTGTGTGAGTGTTGCTGGGGTTAAACTCAGGGATTCATGCATGCTGGGCAAGCACTCTACCACTTAGCTAAAACCTCTAGTCCTCCTGTGCCTGTTTCTCTCTCTGCTTTTATTTTTGGTGATACTTGGTATTGGACCAAGACCCTCTGCACTGAGCTGCATTCCCAGCCTTTAATTTTTTTTTTTTTTTTTT
>NW_022900919.1:18669690-18679657 GCF_012274545.1 Fukomys damarensis | reverse complement strand
CCAGCCTTTATTTTTTTTTTTTTTTTTTAATTCAGGGTCTCACTAAATTGCTAAATTGCCTAGGCTGGAGTTGCACATGGGATCCTCCTGCCTCGGCCTCCCAGAGTGCTGGGATTACAGGAGAGCATTGCTCCATTTGGTCCCCATCTCTGTTTGAAACACGTCCCCTCCTAGGCCCTCTGCCTTTTCAGCCAGATTGTTTAAGTGGGGAGTGAAAGGCTTGGCCTTCTGCTAAGGAGAAATTTAGATAGTGGGTGAGAGAGTCACCTGTGGCCTGTCCTTGGGGCCTGGCCCCTTGCTTTCTTAACTTGACACCTTTGTCCTTGAAGTTGCCCGTGATCACTGCAGGTTCCACTCAAGGCCCCGATATCAAGCTTCCCCTGTGGGTGCTGAGGTTGCCTTGCCTCCCAGGGGCAGGAGAGGATGGGGTGAGCACAGGGGCGCCTGTGTGTGCAGCAGCACCCAGGACTCATGGGTAGGTGCTAAGGGGGTGTGTGGCTAGCATAGGATGCAGGGGTGCCCCTGGGCCCCAGGGCTCTGACTTCTCCAAATCCTGGGTGCTAGAGAGCAGGGCTGCTGTCAGGCATGTGGCTGAGCCTTTCCCAGCAGGCCTGCAAATCTGGTGCTTCCTGCCTCAGCCTTCATGTTCTCATCTGTAGGACGGATGGCTCACAGCTGCCCTGCTCAGGTTTTCCTGTGGCTGAAGCCGTGACTGAGGTCAGCACTGGGCAGACAATGGTTGTCAATACCTGTGAGGTGTGGCTGGTGGCAGTGTGCAGGCGCGAGGGAGAGCGCCGCACTCTTGCAGGCTGGGTCCTGAAGGAGGGCGGGAGGTGGTGTGGCTGGGTGGCCTGGTGCCTGAGGACATGAGTGGCAGCTGGGCGGTCTTGTGTGGTCTGCAAGGCGCCGGTGAGGGTGTGGGGGCTGAGGCTGCCAGGCTGCATGAGGACAGAGTGGGACAGACAGTGGCAGGTGGGGTATTTGGATGGAGCTTTTTTCTCTCGCCCACAAGGATGACAGCCTGGATGTGGTGGTGGCACCTGTAGCCCCAGCTACAGGCTGGGGAGGCTGAGGCAGGAGAGTTGCTTGAGCCCAGGAGTTCAAAGCCAGTCTGGGAAACTTGAGGTTCTTTCTCAAACAAACAAACAAACAAAGTTCAGGGGCAGATCAGACGTTTTCCACTCTTCCCCCTCCCGGATTTGTGCTCCCACCCAGGGAGCTGCAGATCTCAGATGGGGTGACAGCCCCCCTTGCCAGCAGGATGCTCCGAACCCCTGGGCCTGAAGGATGGCACCATCCCCGACAGGCAGATCACAGCCTCCAGCAGCTACAAGATGTGGGGCCTGCGAGCCTTTAGCTGGTCGCCCTTCTTCGCGAGGCTGGACAATCAGGGCAAGTTCAATGCCTGGACAGCGCAGAGCAACTCTCCCAACGCCTCTGAGTGGTTGCAGGTGGGCGCCCCACCTGGCGGGCGGGAGGGGTGGCTGCACCTGTGACTTCTGTCTGTCCACCCGACCGGGCTTCTGCTCCCTGGAGACCTTGAGGCCTTGTTTTTCTTTGGCTTTCCTCACTGTTCCTCCATGTGGCCTGCCTTTCTCTGTTGTATGTGTCTGTGTGTGCGGGGCAGGGCCACCCTCAGTGGCTGCACAGGGTTGACAAGAGCGGAGGGGGACACCGAACCCAGGCGTCTCACGGCCCCCTTCCCCAACTTGTGCACAGTTGGAAAACACTGGAAAACATGAGAACGGTGGAACCAGAGCCTGTGTTACAGATGGGGAAACTTGAGTCCCCTTGTTGGCAGCGAGTGGGGTTTGCAGGCTGGACGGTGGGACTGTCTGTCCTGGGATGGTCGGGGCGGAGGCCCGAGGTGCCCAGTGGAGTGGATTCCATGCCAAGCCACCTGTCTGGGGACCCCTCAGGACTGGTACAGGGGACCTCAAAGCAGTCTGTCCCATTGCAGGCTGTGGCCTCTCCCGTCCCTGTCCCCATCCTACCGAGGTGCACGGCTGGGGCAGGGCTGGGTGCGGAGTTGGCGGGGCCCAGACTGAAGTTGGGACTGTACCACAGGGAAGTGCCTGCTGCTGCATGTGGCCAAGGGCGTGTTGCTCTTTGTGCCCATTCTACAGATTATGCAGAAAGTAGGGGTCCCTAGGGTGTGCCCTGGGGCACCTGCCTCCTTCCACCTTCCCAGGGGTCCCAGCAAGGGACACATGGTGGTGTCTCCTATAGGTTGACCTGGGCTCCCAGAAGCAGGTGACGGGGATCATCACCCAGGGCGCCCGTGACTTTGGCCACATCCAGTACGTGGCTTCCTACAAGGTGGCCTATAGCAACAATGGCGTCAACTGGGTCGAATACAAGGAGCCGGGGGCTGTGGACAGCAAGGTGGGTGTCTGTAACCCTCTACTCGTTATCTGGGGGGTGGGGGTCTGGCTTGGGGACAAGAAGGGAGGGAGCTTACTCTGGGGTGACCCCCACACCCTCCCTGCCTCCAGATCTTCCAGGGGAACTTGGACAACAACTCCCACAAGAAGAATGTGTTTGAGACGCCCTTCTTGGCTCGCTACGTGCGTGTGCTGCCGGTGTCCTGGCAAAACCGCATCACCCTGCGGCTGGAGCTGCTGGGCTGCTAGCACTTGCCCCGCAGGTCAGACCTGAGGGACCTAAGTGACCACAGGGCTGCCTCTCCACACCCTGCTGCCCCTGCCTGCTGCGTCCTGCTGTCCCTTCATTTCCCTCTAAGCCTTGGACGAGGCACCCAAGGCTGCCACCCTTTTTCTCCTTTCCTTCCTGTTCC
The DNA here is from genome assembly GCF_012274545.1 of Fukomys damarensis. Lineage (NCBI taxonomy): Eukaryota > Metazoa > Chordata > Mammalia > Rodentia > Bathyergidae > Fukomys > Fukomys damarensis. The sequence continues at coordinate 18,676,860 of NW_022900919.1, read as the reverse complement.
ACAGGCTTCCCCATCTTCCCAGGGGTTCAGTCTGGGATTCACTCTGATTCAGGGCACCTCCCCAGATCCCAGGCTCCAAGCGCTGGGTTGACTTTAGAGGGGCCTCTGGTCTTCCCAAGCCCCTCGCTGCACACCATGTCCCTGAGTCCCCAGACAGCAGAGTCCACCCACCCCCCAAGCACCGGGCCAGCGATTGCAGCCTGGGGCACACGCTGCCAGCCAGCTCTGCGTCTCCCCAGCACACCTCCTTATCTCCTTGGAGACCCCTCTTGATCCCTGCCCCTAGGAAGAAGACAGGGGCGCTGGGTCTGTGGAGAGACAGGAGACTGGAGCCAGCCTGGCGGTGAGCAGGAGGCTGTCTGGGTGGGCAGGGGTCTCTGTGCCGGCTCCTCTCCCAGGCCACGGGCAGCTTCCCAAATATATTTGTATTCACCACTGGAACTCGGCTGTGCTTCCTCATTACTCGCCATCGCTCCTCCCAGGGGCATTTCCTGGGTCCTGGTCTCCCATCTGCACCCCGGATTCCCCCAGTTACCTGTCCAGCTGCATAGACAGCAGGAAGAGGGTCTCGGGGGTGGGGTCACCGACTTCCCTCTTCCCCTCCTTTTCCTTCTCCATCTCCATCCCCTTGGCTGCTGCTTGGTGCAAGGCCAGGGGGTGCCTGGCACTGAGGCTGTCTCCTGGACTGCCTCTCCCACCTTCCCATGCCAGGAAGACTGGCAGCCACTGCTGGCTTTTCCTCCAGCGATTTCCCCTTTCTCTGCTACCACTGGAGTGCTGTGCTGCAAAAACTATTAGGAGCCTGCAGAGCCTGGGCTGCTTCCAGAGCTGCGGCAGGCAGGCCCGGTGTGGGCAGCGTGGGGAGGGAGGAGGGGATGGGATGCTGCCGGGTGGGCATGGGGCCTGTTGGCCTGACACACAGGTTCTGGGGAGGCTGCTGCCCTGTGTGCTCCAGTGCTGGTGGGAAAGAGGTCCTTCCTCTGCCTTGCCTGTACAGGGCCTATCAAGAAGCGGCCAGAACCCTGGTGAGCCAGGAAGGGAGTGGCAGGCAGGAGTCACTGACTAGCTGGGAAAGGGGCCAGTGAGACTGCCCTTCTCTCTTCCCTTACGCTCCGCTGTCCTCTCCACTTTTCTTTCCTGGGGATCCCAGGGCCCTCACACTGAGCCCTTTTTTATTTAGAGACAGGGTCTTCTTAGTCACCCAGGCTAAGCTCATGTGCCCTCCTGAGATCACGGGTGTGTATCACACCAGCTTCCTCAGGTTTGAGGTGCTGGGGCTGGAGCTCAGGGTCTCCATATGCCAAGCAAGTGCTTTGCGGCTGAAGTCCACCCCCAGCGCAGCCCACCCGAGTTTGCAAGATGCATCGTATTGTCCAAGCTCTGGAAGCCAGGCTGAGACAGCACAGGCTGCCTCTGGGCAGCAGGAGGTCAGCCACTTGGCCACCAGAGGGCAGGCGGCGCTGTGCTGGAAACATATCAGGGAAACCAGTGTGGAGATGGCGCCTTCCAGAAACCTGCCTGTTGCCCGAGCTTCTCACTGGCAGGGACAGAAGGAAAGGCCCGGGAAGTGGTCGTCATATGTTCTGGGGTGCTGGACACCTCATCTGGGGGAGCTTTGGAGTCTTTCTGGCCTCTGACTTTCCCCTGGAGCCTTTCCTACCCCAGCCCTGCTCCAGCCTTCCCCGGGAAGCAGCGCCTTTCCAGATGCCTGCTCAGGATGCTTTTGCTTCCCAGGGACCAACTGTAGGTTGAACCTTGCTGGACCCAGGAGTCTTCTTCACTTAAGGGGAAACTGAGCCTTGCTCCCATCTCATAGCTAGCCTACCTTTTCCACATCGGGGAGTTTGCAGGCCATCTTTTTGACTAGCCAGGCAGTGTGGTGGACAGTGGTCACAGGTCTTTCCTGGCTTGAGAGACACAGGTAACCTCATTCTTTCTCCCTCTCATCTAAAGCTCCCTCCTGAGCCCTGCACTGGGGTCCCCTTACTTGGGCTCCTCTCTGATCAGTCTCCCCCGTTTTCTGGGTGTTCCTTACCATTGCCTCTGCAAATTCACTTCTGCTTCCTGAATGCAGCCACCCTGGCCCAGGGGAATTACAGTGACAAAGTTGCCCCTGCCTGTCCCCCCACCCCGTGGCTATCCCCACTGGAACCTGTTACCCCGCCTCGCTTTGGAACCCAGGCCCCTTTCTCTTCCTGGTTTAAATGCTCAGGACTCAAAGCCTCAAGTCAGACAACTAGGGTTCAAATCCTGCCTCAGAGTGACCTTGGGCAGGGCGTTCAACCTCTCTGGTCCTCAGTTCATCAGAAAGATGAAAGGAAAAGGACTGAGTCCTTGGCCTTGCCAGGAGTAAAGTGGACAAGACACAAGCACCAGTGCTGAGTCTGGGCTACTGGAGGCCACCAGAACTCTGGCTGTTGTCATCAGAGTTTCCTGATTGGTGCTTCCGCCGATTTCTTTTTTTCCCCTCCCCTCTACCCTGCTTAGGATGAGACTTGTCTTTCCCTGCAGAGGAACCTTCATGGCCTTCCTTTGGCCCATGTGCCTGGTGCTCAGCTTTAGGAGCAATTTACTGTCTAGTTCTCCATTCTCCACTGTAGCCCTCTGACTTGATAAGTGCAGGCACACACGGACACACACACACACACGTGTGCACACTGTCCTGAGCTGTTTTAGGAAGAGGCTCTGGGCTCTGCGACCCTGAGGTCATCTCCCACCACACTGATTCCCTTAGGCTTCTCCGTTGAGGAAACAAGGGTGGGGTAGGGTGGTGGTGGTGGGGCTGTCAGTCTGGCCCGGGAAAGAAAACACCTTGTCCAAACAGGCATTCTGAGAGGTAGCGCCTGAGCCTGAAGGCGGCGCCGACAGATGCCAGAACCCTAAGGGTCCTCGGAAGCCTGATTGCCCCTGGGGCTGCAGGGTGGCCCATCCTTCTCCCCTGTCCCCACCCAGAGCCTCCCGCTCTAGCTAGTTTACTAGAGAGCATCCTGTGCTGCCACAGGAGACCATTTCCCCAGGGGGCTGTCGGCACCCCCTCGCTCTCCCTGGGGCTCAGGTCTTCGGAATTCCTCCAGCCCTCTTCTAAACAGGGGACAGCCATAGCCCACCCACAGAGCACCGGAGAGCCGCTTCCCCGCTCTGTCCGACTGTGGTAAATCAGGGCCTTCTCACCGCCCCCATGCTCACCCCCCACCTGCGTCTGGCCTCCGCTCCCAGACACTCCCTGGGCGGCTTCGGGGTGGTCCCCAGCCCGCCCGGAATCTGCTCAGGTCCGCACCACCTCCTCCCCTGGGGCCCAGCCCTGGGAGGGAAAGGGGCTGTGTTTCTTTAAGGGGCTGGCCCGCCGGGACCGCGAGGTTTGTCCGGCGCTTCCCTCCTGGTCATTCAGGATCCCCAAGTCCTCCTCTCTCTTGAGTCGGGACAGCCGTCGAGGAACCAGCTGGGGACGGTACTTGGCTCGGGGATCTGGGCTCCTGGGGCGTGCAGGTTCTTTCTTTCCTCGCTGGGTCTACCGGGCAGGGCTGGGGGTCGGGAACTGGTCCCGCGGAGCCTGGGCTGCCCTGCTTTGTGATCTCCGGTGAGGGCGCCCTGGGCGAGTGCACTGCGAACGACGCGGGGCGCGGATAGCTCGCGCGGGACGCTGGGGTGCGGCCCGGAGAGGCTCGGAGATCCCCGCTGGGCTGGACCCTTCCCCCTGGGAGGCCGGGCCGGACCCTTTCCCGGGGCAGCCTGGTTCCTTGAGTGTTGTCCCCGCATCTGTGGGGTGTGCGGGGCTGCGGGGCCGCGGGAGGGGCTGGGGACAACCTGGGGCGGGCGCAGGGATTCGGGTGGGTTCCAAGGCTTGGACCACTGCCTTAGAGACCGGGAGATCCCCGCTGGGCTGGACCCTTCCCCCTGGGAGGCCGGGCCGGACCCTTTCCCGGGGCAGCCTGGTTCCTTGAGTGTTGTCCCCGCATCTGTGGGGTGTGCGGGGCTGCGGGGCCGCGGGAGGGGCTGGGGACAACCTGGGGCGGGCGCAGGGATTCGGGTGGGTTCCAAGGCTTGGACCACTGCCTTAGAGACCGACACGTGGGGGGCGGAGGGTTGTGGGAGAAAGCGTCGCCCCGAGAGGTGCCACGCGGGACCTGTAGGGCCGGCCCTGTCGCCCCCTCGCCGGGTGGCCACGCGCAGCCTCTCGGGGCCTCTGCCTCCGCAGCGGGGGGCGGCGGGAGGGCTGCGGGTCGCATTTTCCCGGGACGGGAATCCCTGTCCTAACCCGGGTCCCCGAATCAGATACCTCTGCTAAGACTGGGGCTCATGGCTGCCCTCTGCTGGCGTCTGGGGACTGGTCCTCGCCGGGGTCCTCTGCGGTTATGACTCTGGCGGCCCGGTGACAGGTGGCACCTCCACCTCTCCCAGGCGGGGCCCAGCTCATTGTTCCGTTGGGAAGGGGCCTCCGGCAAGTGGCCTCCGGGGACGGCAGGAGACCAGAACCTTTTCTGAGCTGGAGGTAGTTCTCCAAAGATAAAGTCTTGGGTGGTTCAACCCCCTCCGTGCCTCTAGCCTCGGTTTCCTCAGCTGTGGAGGGAAGGGAAGGGAGAGAGGGAGGAAAAGACACACTTGGGTAATGGGAGGCTTCGCTTTGTAAATGGCCAAGTTACAGCAGCGAATGCTGAGAGCTTGCTCCCGATCAGGCAGTGTTCCGTGCTCTGCAGAACACGTTGTCCCTTGATCCCACAAATGTTTTCTGCCCGGTTCATTGTGACTCCCATTTTGCAGAGGAAGAAAGCGAGGTTCAGAGAGGTGCAGGGAAGGCCGGGGATTTAGCTCAGTGATGCCGCCATCTGCCTGGCAAGAGCAAGGTCCCGAGTTTGATCCCTGGTACCAAAAACAAAACGGAGAGGTTCAGGGTCTTGCCTGAGGACACACAGGAAGTGAGTGGAGCCAGCACCGAATCCAGGTAGCCAATTGACTCCCAGAGCCCCAGATCTGCCAATCCACATGAGATACTCTGCTGTGTTTCAGGAACTGGATGGTTCATCTTCCTACACCCTCGCTACAGACCTGCAGGGATGGGCTGTTAGAACCCCCCCCTTTTTTTTTTCTTCCAGTACTGGGGATTGAACCTAGGGCCTTTGTGTGGAGCTACACCCCCAACCCTTTTTTGTTAGTTTTGAGTCAGGTTCTTGACGAGTTGCTAAGTTGCCCACACTGGTCTCAAACTTTCTGTCTTTCCGTCTCAGCCTCCCAGAGGCCTGGGATTACAGGTGTTGCCATTGTGCCCAGCTTAGTATTCTTTTTCTTTTTTATTTGTTTTGGTACTGGGGGTCAAACTCGGGACCTTGTGCTCACAAGGCAGGTGGCAGAACCACTGAGCTAAATCCCCAGCCCTCTTTCTTTTTTACAGATGAGGAAATGGAGGGACAGAGAAGTCGAGTAACTTGCTCAAAGCCACCCAGCAGGACACAGGTGTGTCTGGCCTTAACACTGAGCCCAGGGCCGGGTGCCCAGGCAAGCCCAGCTGATTTGCAGGGTGACCCACTGCCAAGGGGACTGGGTTGACTGGTCTTGAGCCTTCTGGGTGGCCCTGAGGGCTGGTGGCTGGGGCAGCCAGGGTTAGCAAGAGGAGGCCACAACGCTCACTAGGATGTGAACTAGGCTTCTGTCTTCTATCTTGGTGCCTGGGACCATGCCGGGCATGGCAGATTCGTGGTTCATTCTTGTACAGCCTGTGAGGCCAAGTCTCTGCTCTTTCATCTACCCGGGTAAACTTAAGCGAACATCTAGGCATTCGGAACTTCAGCTTCCTCGTCTGTCCAGTGTGGGTAATAATTCTGACACCATGAGGCCCACAGGTATCTGGGTCTATGAAACTGCTGATGAGAAGAGGTTAGCCTTTAAATATGACCAATCACAAAGAAGATTGGCTGAAAAGACTTCACATGAGTTCTGCTTCCTGGCTGTGTGACCTTAGGGTAGTTGTTTCATGTCTCTGTCTCTTTTTTGCTTTTGTTCTTTTTACAGCATCTCATATATAATTCAGGCTAGCCTCTAACTCAAGGTGATTCCTGCCTCAGCTGCCCAAGTGCTAGGATTACAGGCGTGTGCCACCACACTTGGCATGTCTTTGTGGTTCTGAATGCATATTTAACTTGTGGATGAAATGGAAGAATATACTTTTCCTTGCCAGGCATGGGGTGGGGCTCTTGGAAGGATCTTGAAAGCTGCTAGATGTAGAAGCCCTTCAAAAACCAGGAAGGAAGTGTGGGGCCCAGGCAGGAGGCTGTGAGTGTGTGTCAGGGTCTCCGAGGCTGGCCAAGAAGGAGCCTGGGTTCCCAGAGAACCACAGGTGTAATAGGCTGTTTGCCTCGGTTCCTGTTTCTGCTATTCTTCTGGAAGAAGATGAGGGACAGTATGGATATGAAGACTCTCACGGGCTCAGTATCGATTTTTCTCAGCACGTGAATGTTGGAGATTTCTGATATTAGAAAGCAATTCATTGCATGGTTCCTTACAATAGATGCTGACAGACCTGCAGAACACACTTTTCCGTAATTACGGCGGTGACCAAAATATGCAATGAATGCTCAAATTTAAAAAAAGATCTGTTACAGTAAAGGGACTCATTGCCACGGATCCTCCTCAGAATCCTCCCTCTTGCTTTGCCCACAGTCATCCCATTGTTCCTGCCGCTTTCTGAAGCAGCTCTGGAAGTCCTTCTTTGTGAGTGTCTTTACGAAGCGTGATAAAAAACACAGCGAATGCTGCTACTGAGTGCCAAAAAATGGAAGGCAAGCTGATAAAGACACGACAGTGTGTCCTCATCCACCTTTCACCAGATCTGAGACCATACGACTTCCGTGTCTTCCTCAAAGTGCAAAGGACCATGAAAGGTAAACATGCTGAATCAAGTCAGGACTTGGAGGAAGCTGAGACAGCCCAACTGAAGACATTCGTGAAGGAGGACTCCTGAACTGCTTCAGACGGTGGCCGGGATGATAGAATAGGTATGCCAGGGACAGTCACAGCCATGTGTCTTTCACTGTTACAATTTACCATAATTTTTATTAAACTGCATGCCGGCACCTGTCCCTCTACATCACAACTCTTGCCCCCAAAGCTGGGCAAGCATCGGGAACCAAGAATTCCGCATACCCTCAATAGCCAAACTCTTATCTTCCCAACTTAAGG
>NW_022900919.1:18668351-18668574 GCF_012274545.1 Fukomys damarensis | reverse complement strand
AGGGTACAGAGTTTCTCTCTATGCTTTGTTTTCCTCATCTGTAAAATGGGGATCTAACAGGTCCCAGCTCTGGGAGTGGTGGTGACGATTCAGAGAGTTCAGTGCTCGGCAACTCAGCTGTTCGTGTTTTTCGTTTGTTGTTTTTCTTTTTGTGGATCCTACCGATCCTGTAAAGTGGGTGTGATTTGTTAGACCAAGTGAAGCAACACTGTGTTCACGGGGA
>NW_022900919.1:18667136-18667913 GCF_012274545.1 Fukomys damarensis | reverse complement strand
TTTGTGTGTAGAGATGGGATCTGAACCCGGATCTTCCAGTTCCCCAGACCTGCCCTGGTGGCCAAGTTTCTGGTCACCAAGAATTTCATGGATGCCAGCTGGGGATTCCTCCTGGACAAGAGCCAAGGCGTCGGGCAGGCACTGTGCCATCTGTGAGCACAGGGCGGAGGCCAAGCGTGGGCTTCAGTGTTTCTGCAAGGACGTTGGAGAGAATGGCAGTCTGAACCCGGATCTTCCAGTTCCCCAGACCTGCCCTGGTGGCCAAGTTTCTGGTCACCAAGAATTTCATGGATGCCAGCTGGGGATTCCTCCTGGACAAGAGCCAAGGCGTCGGGCAGGCACTGTGCCATCTGTGAGCACAGGGCGGAGGCCAAGCGTGGGCTTCAGTGTTTCTGCAAGGACGTTGGAGAGAATGGCAGACTCTGCCTCTCAGCTTCCTCCCCTCCCGCCAGACCTCTTCAAGTCCTGAAAACAGCTCTTTCCTCCAGCTTGCCCCACCCAGCCAGTGCTTTACTCTTCTTTCTCCTTGGTCTTCATGGTGTCGCCTCCCCTGTCCCCAGCACAGGCGTTCATACCACGCACGGTGCGGTCCTAGGGTGGCAGCTGTGTATTCGGCTCTGTCCATGTTAAGTGGCGCCCAAAGCCTCCTCCGTGTTGCTACATGATGATCACAGCTGTATTTGTGAGTGCTGCTTCACTCAATGGGGCGACGCCTTCCACATGCCCCAAGGGGCTGCTTCCAGGGTGTGAATCTGACCCTGACCCCACAGCTATTCT
>NW_022900919.1:18663000-18667036 GCF_012274545.1 Fukomys damarensis | reverse complement strand
GCCCCCCCCCCCCCCCCCCCCCCCGACAAAGAACAGGCATCCAAGCCTGACACTGAGGAGAGGACATCCATACTTCTCTCCTCTCCCCTACCAGTTAGGTCTTGGCAAGATGCAGAATTCATTCTGAATGGTCCCCATAAAAAGACCCTAATGGAGCACTGACTTCTGGACTGTAGGGTGCAGAGTCAGGGAACAGCAGCCTCTGTGGGAGAGGCAGGCGAGCAAGAGGGAGCCAGAGAGAAATGCTGACGGCCACCACCCCTTCTCCTGTGAGTGTGTCCTATTGGCTGAGGGTCCTGGGCCCAGGACCGCCTGACTCTATGTGCTGTCCCTGGCCCAGGACACTGCGGGGGCTCTCCCTGTAGGACCAGCCTGTCTTTCATCTCAGAAATCCCTGCATTGTCAGTCTTTCCGGAGCCTCTATCCTGTCCTCAGTCCTGGCCTGGGGATCTCCTGCCTGTGCCTCATGGCCCTGCCCACGACTGAGCTTCTCCTAGGAGCACCCAGCGGTGGCAGGGGCAAGGTGGGGCGGATGTGGGGTCAGCAAGGCACCAGCCTCAGGCGCAAAGTATAAGTGGAAGGGCCCAAAATCCTAGGGCTCAAGACATGATTGCTAGTGCAGGACAGAGGGACTCGGGCCCCCCAAAGTGGGATTCTCTAACTCCTTTGCTTCCTCATCCCAGGTTACCTCGGGGCCCCAGCCTTGCCCAGGACGCCTTGGTGCTGCCACCATGGGTGCCTTAATGGACCTGCTGCTCCTGGTCCTGCTTTCCCTGCTGCCTGGTGTCCCTGGACTGCCCTTCTATAATGGCTTCTACTACAGCCCCAGTGGCAGGAACCTTGGCAATGGCCACGGGGAAGGTGAGTGTCCCCAGGCCTGTCCTCTGGCTCCTGGGGTGAGGACAGGCACAGCACAGCACAGCAGCCTCTGGGCTGTTGCGGTGGACTTCTAGGTTGAGAAGTGGTTTCGTTGCTCTGGGCTTGCCAGCCCCTCAGACACGGGCCAGGTCCTCTTAGGGATGATCACTTGCATTTTTTATATTTTCCTCAAAGTCCTGCCAGTTCTTCAAGATTTGTCTTAAAGGCAACCTCCCCTGGTCTCCCCAGTGGAAAGGGGGCCTGAGGTCTTGTAGATGTGACTTTGAATCTTAGTTCTGCCCTCCTAGCTGGGTAGCCTTGGGTGCGAACAGTGGTGGGACTTGTGCCCCTGGTGGGGTCTCACACTAAAGGTGAGGTGGCCTTTGCTTGGTGAGCCGGTCCTTTGGCTGCCTGTTGGGTTGTGCTATCCATCATCCTGAGCCCCTAGGACAGCCTGCTGCACAAGCTCTGGCCTTAGCTCACCGGTATTTAGAAAGTATTCTGGTGAACAGCTGCCCAGACACTAAAGGGAAGGCTGCGACCTCCAGAGGTGGGTGTGTCAGGAAGGACATCCTCAGGGGACATGCTTGGAGAGGCTCTTACTGCCTGCTGTACCAGTTACCTCCCTCCCTCCCTCTCTCGCCCTCCCTTTAGTCCTTCTTTCTGCAGTACTGGATTTTGAACTCAGGGCCTCATGCATTCTAAGTGAGAGCTCTACCACTGAGCTGCATCCCCAGTCCTTTAAAACTTTTTGTATTTTAAGACTCTAAGTAGCCCGGGCTGACCTTGAATTTGCAGTCCTTCAGCTTCATCCTCCCAGGTAGCTGGGGTCACAGGCGTGACTCATCGGTCAGCTTTTGATGCACAACGAACTACCCAAACAGTGGGTTGAGACCATAGACCCTATCTTAATGCACAAGTCCACAGCTCAGCATTCGGGAGGAGGCAACTGGGTGCCTCATCCTTGTGGGTGAGTGTGGGTGGCTATGCCCAGCCCAGGTGGGCTGTGGCAGGGCCCCTCTGTGCCCCTTCACCTCCAGGCCCTTTCAATGGCGTGAAGCTGGTGGTGGAGACGCCTGAGGAGACCCTGTTCACCCACCGAGGCGCCAGTGTGACCCTGCCCTGCCGCTACCACTACGAGCCGGCCCTGGCGTCCCCAAGGCCCGTGCGCATCAAATGGTGGAAGCTGTCGGAGAATGGAGCCCCGGAGCAGGACGTGCTGGTGGCCATCGGGCAGAGGCGCCGCTCCTTCGGGGACTATCACGGCCGCGCGCACCTGCGGCAGGATGGGGAGCGGGAGGCCTCCCTGGAGCTGCAGGACCTGCGGCCCGAGGACTCGGGGCGCTACCGCTGCGAGGTCATCGATGGGCTGGAGGATGAGAGTGGCGTGGTGGAGCTGGAACTGAGGGGTGAGGCCCTGACTTCGGACGGGCAGTATGGGGCCCGGGAGGGGAGCATCCAGACCTCTGTGCTTTACACACACGAGCACATCCATCCTCAGAGCAGCCCGGGAGGAGGCTACTGTTCTTGCCACCACATTTTACAGAGGAGGAAGCACAGGGAGTAACGCAGCTCTTAAATGGCAGAGCTGGTGATTGAACCCAGGCAGCAGCCTCCAGAATCCACTGCCTTTATTCCATCAAGCTCACATCCTGCTCAGAGAGAATAAAGTGGGAGCTGGTCCTGGAGCTCATTAGAGCCAGGGCTGAGATTCAAGGAATAAGGCAGGCCAGGGAGGGCTGTGGCCAGGGTACATGCTGAGCCCTGGCCCATCCAATGGGAGCTGCTACCCTCAGGCCCAGCTGATGAGAGCAGAGTGCAAGCCCAGGCTGCTGGAGTTTCTAATTGGACAAAAACAAAAGAAAACAAAAAACCCTTATCTTTATTTAAAAGAGCTGAGTGTTTATGTAAAAGTCTCCTACTTTTAGAAACGCTCCATTGCTGAGCAAAGCAGCCAGACTCTGCCACCAGGTCTTACGTGTGGGCCCAGACTGAGATCTAACTTCTGACTCCTCTGCCTCTGGCATGGGGTCGTGGGCTGTTGTCTCTCTTCTCTGCTGGGGAGGCAGCTGTGTGGAGGGAAGAAGCCCCAACAGCACCCAGCCGGTCTCAACCTGGAAAGCCTCCTCCTGGAGCACCAGTTCTCTCCCATGTGAAGAGGGAAATAGCAGTAGCTCTTTCCTTACCTGCCTCAGTGGCCAGGAGGAGAGAGAGATGCTCAGTTTTATGGCATCTCTGTCTCTGCAGGCACAGAGGGACCACACTACTCCTGCTGAGTTGGGAATGATGGAGCTCAGAGAGAGAGATGTAAGAGTTATTGGTCTGGGTCTGCAGGGGCAGGATAGAGACCCAAGGAGCTCCCACCCTGTTCTGGGGCTGTAAGAGCTGGGAATTTGGGGGTGGGACCAGATCTCCCTGCCTGCAGGGACTGTTTCTGAGCTGATTGTTGGGGCTGAGGGGTTCTCTAACCCCTCCACCTGGCTTTTCTCAGGTGCCTGGCTTCCTGCCTCAGCAAGGCTGGAGGTCTGGTGCTCAGGATGTTCTCAGGTCCCCAGCCACAGGGAGGAGCTCCAAGGACTGCCAGTCCTGCTTCTTAACATAAGTCAATCAAGGGTCCCCTCCTAGGGTTATCTCCACTCCTTTCAGCTGACTGGATAAGGACCGAATCTTAGATGATTAAAAACTTTTTATCATAGTAAAATTCCCAACATGTAGGGTAACATTTAAGGGGAGCCTGCTGCCCCTATCTGACCTTGGTGATCAGGAGAGAGGCCCCTGCCCCAGGACCTCCCTGGTCCCCTTTATTTAAGGGACCTTCACCACTCCTAGTCCCACAGCTTCTATGGCCTTTCTTTTCCCTGAACTTGCCTGAGAAATTTGCACATTAATAATGACACATATAGTTGGTCCTTTGTATTTTTTGTTTGTTTATTTGTTTGTTTTTTGAGACAGGGTCTCACTATATAGTTGAGACTGACCTGGAACTCACTAGGTAGCCCAGGCTGGTCTTGAACTCACAGAGATCCTTGCCTCAGCCTTTGTTTTTTGAGACAGGGTCTCACTATATAGTTGAGACTGACCTGGAACTCACTAGGTAGCCCAGGCTGGTCTTGAACTCACAGAGATCCTCCTGCCTCAGCCTCCTGAGTGCTGGGATTATAGGTGTGCTCCAGTGGTC
>NW_022900919.1:18637733-18662500 GCF_012274545.1 Fukomys damarensis | reverse complement strand
TGCCCACTGGACCCCCACCAGGAAGTCTGGAGCATCAGGAGGTCTGAAAGCAACAATGTCCATGGAGTTTAGAGTTCTTTGTGGCTGCTGCTTCCTGTCCATCTTCAGTTTATTCACTTATCAAGTACTTTCCGAGTATCTGTCCTATGGTGGGGCCTAGCCTAGGCTCTGGGATATCATAGACAAAATGAAACACATCTGTGCCCATAAAACAGCCCCATTCATTGGAAGATACATACATGGGATCTGAATTTGTCTCCGTGCTGTGTCCCAGGACCTTGGAAAAATGTCTGGCACACACTGGTGCTTGGTAAATGACCGAATGCCTAAGAGGCTCTAATGGGCCCTGCCTAGGTTGGGTACATTCAGGAAAGGGTGGCAGGGGAGGGACCCCAGCCCCATGGCAGATGGGAGGGTGGGAGGGTGAGATGCAGACTGGGAAGGTGCCCCCCCAAAGTGCCACTGTGGACACGCACGGCATGAGCTGCCTGGGCTCAGTTGCTGCAGCCCCTATCCCCTGCTGGCTGCCCAGTGCTCACCCTTGCTCTCCTGCAGGGCGGGTATACTACCTCAAGCACCCTGAGAAGCTGACGCTGACAGAGGCCCATGAGGCCTGCCTCGAAGACGGCGCCCGTATCGCCAAGGTGGGCCAGCTCTTTGCTGCCTGGAAGTTCCGGGGCCTGGACCGTTGTGATGCCGGCTGGCTGGCAGATGGCAGTGTTCGCTACCCTGTGGCTCACCCCCGCCCCAACTGTGGGCCCCCCGAGCCCGGGGTGCGGAGCTTTGGCTTCCCAGACCCACAGAGCCGCTCCTATGGTGTCTACTGCTACCGCCAGCGCTAGGCCCGTGCCAGCCACCTCCCTCCCAGATATGTATTTATGGACTGCTTCCTTTTCCTACGTGGGATGGGGCAGTTTTTGTACTTCTCAACTTAAACAAGATTTAAAAGTATTTATTATTATTTTGGTGCCGGGGCAGCCTCCAAAGCACAAGGGCTGAGTTCGAGCCCCGGCACCACTGAGCTAAATCCCTGGCTCAAAAGTATTAATTTTTGGTAATGCCAACTCTCAACTCCTCGGACTCCCCAGGCTCTCCCGCTAGGGACATCTGGGGTCCGTGGGTTTTCAGAGGGGTCTCTGCCATCACAGAGGCCACAGAGGCTGATGCCCAGGACCTGGTGGCTGCAGCTGTGCCCCTGCCTCAGCCTGGGAGGCAAAGGGACAGGTGGGGTGGGGCGGGGGGGTCCTTTTCACTCCCTAGGCTTTTGGGTGAACTTCCCTATCCTCCCTCTTCTGGTTCTAGAATCTGTGTTGTCCTTACATTTGGACAATAAATGGTGCTGTGGCCCTTTCTTCATCCTTGGCCTCCTTGTGTCTCGGTCATTCCCAGGTCTCAGCTCGCTCAGGTTAGTGGGCTCCGCTCTGTGCTGGGCTTTACAGGAGGGTGGGCAGGGATTGTGAGTTGGAGGCCAGCCTGAGCAATTTAGGCCTAGAGACTTTGTCTTAAAAAAAAAAAATGGTTGGGGATGTATCTCAGTGTAGAGCACCTTTGGGTTCAATCTGCAGTACTGAAAAAAAAAGAAAACCCAAAACCAAACAAAAATGAATTTCCTTTTTCTTTTCTTTTCCCTCTCTCTCCCTCCCTTCATAATGTTAGAGATCAAACCTAGGAAATCATTCTACCACTCAGCTATACTCCAAACACTGAGTGTGTGTGGTGGAGGGTGTGGGGTTGTGTGGTACTAGGGCTTGAACCTAGGGCTTTGCACTAAGCTATACCCCAGCCTTTTTAATTTTAATTTAAAAAAATTTTTGAGACGATTGTCATTAAATTGCTAAGTTACTCAGGCTGGGCTCAGATTGGCTATCCTCCTGCCTCAGCCACCCAGAGTGCTGAGATTACAGGCATGTAACACCATGGTTGGCTCCCAGTGTGTTTTTGATTTGTGACATTTTAAAGAAACACTTGAAGGTCACTTTAACTTACCATGAATCACATAGTTATCGAGCCCCTTCTATTTGGCCGGGGGTCTACCTTCTTTTGCCTACTTTATCCCTTCCAGGGTGGTAGTAACTGGTTACACCAGCCAACACCCAATCATACACAGCCACACCTGAGGAGACCCCAGCTCACACAAATGCACACCAGCAGGCCCTGGCAACACCTTGTGGGCACAGGGAGCAACCGTGATGAAGGAAGCCTCCCGAGGAGGAGGAGGCGGCGGCGGTGGTGCTGGGGGAAGCCACTGCCTGGCCCACTCACCCCGGCTGGCTCTCAGGGTCTGGGGAGGATCCACAGACATTTTAGCCAGGTTTCTCTTCTACCCTGTAGTCTGAGTAGGGTAGAGTGCCGAGCCTGCTGTACCTAGTATGCCCTAGAAATGTGAAAACAAAACCCATTATTCCCACACTGTCTGCGGTTTTTGGTTTTGCAATCCACACAGCACCAAGGACTGGCACACTCACATGCAAACATGTCGTTCGTGTTCTCACACACACAACTTCTCATACATGCTCGCAGAGAATCCATCCAACACATTGTCATTCTAGTGAAAATAAACAGATGAAGCTGTCTCGGGCTCTGAACAGACTGGAGTTACACCCACGTGGGGTCATTTGATCAAAAGGTGCCTCCCTGGCTTCTAGTCCTGAGAGCCCCTCCTGTAGGCCCCAGATTGTGGTTTGCCCGCTCCTTAAATTGAAGAAAAAAAAAGGGAAAAAGAAAAGAAATAGATCTCTTCCAATGTCTTTATTATTATAATTATCATAATCTTTAGTTTTCAAAAATATAAATAGGTGCACGGAACCCTGGTGCCTGCACCGTCCCGGGGTGGGGGAGGGGAGGGGATGGGGCTGCACCCCCCAGGGAAGGATGTGCCCCCACCCAGTCCTGCTGAGAGATGACACCTACTGGGGTACTGACTGGGTGAGCACACTGGAGGGGGGACCCTTGGAGGGAAGGTGACCCCAACGTTGCAGAAGATGCTTCCCAAATGGCCCCCTCCTGTCCCTGACCCCCCAGGCTTCTCTTGCGACCCTCCTGGCTCCTTTGTGTCCTGTCCCCTACATTCAGCTGCCGTGGTCGGGTCAGAGTCCTTCTGGCCTCAGGCCGCTGATCGTTCCAGCTCCTTTCCACCCACTCCCTCCGTCCTAGCTCTTCCTGGAGGTGAAATTAACCAACCATTGCACTGCTCTTGGATAAAGTCAGGAAACAAAAAATAATCTTCTTTATTTAACTTAACCCCTTCCCCTCTCCCCCGTCTCTGCACTTGTCCCTGGAAAGGCACGACGGGAGACTGAAGAAATGTCTCTAATCTCAGTCCACGGGTTGCGATGAGCTTGCTTTGCTTTGGCATTTGGGGACAAATTAGGCGTGGTTTTGGAGATTTGGGGGTGGGTGGGTGCATACACAATGTGGGATTTGGTTTTTCCGTCTTTAATGGGATTCCTTATATGAAAAAGCAACAAGAAGAGGACAGCACCGCGGGGAGATGCGTGGTCTGGTCAGCCCGGTGGGCTCCTGGGCTCAGCATCCTGGGTGATTTCCCGAGGCGCCTCTCAGTGGCCTGAGCTCGGGCGGCTTTGCCGGCTTTGCCAGGAGCTCCGTTTCTGTAGTCGGCGCTTGTGGCGCTTGTAGGTGGCGGCTGGAGCAGCAGGACACAGGAAAGGATGGTGAGCCGGGGAAGTGGGGCCGAGCCCTGGCTCCCCATCTGCCCCTCTCCATTGGCGCCCCTCCTTGTGGATGCCCTGGGCCAGGAAGGCAGCCTGAAGCTTTACTGGAGCCCAGGTTTGATTTTTCCTCCTCCTCGTGTTCAGGGGGTGCAGGCTGGGGTTGGAAAGGCAGGCGGGCCACCGTGTTCTCCTTTGTCCTCTCTGAACATGAATCCTCAGCGGACCAACCCCTGTCCCTCCTGCAGCAGGGGCAGTGGTCCATGACCTCACTTCTTTGGGTCTATCCCAGGTTCCCCAGGGGACAGTAAGCCAGAGATGTGCTCAGCCATGGGAGGGGGCACACTCACGGTCTGTGCAGGTGATCCGAGGCTCCTCCCAGTGCCCACTGGGCTGGCACCGGATGGTGGGGACGTGGCGCTGGACAAAGCCCTCTGTGCACTGGTACCGTACCAGGGAGTTGATCTCATACCGCTCCTTTTTCTGCCCAAGGGTCCTGGCATGCTGCACCATAGGAGGGTCTTTGCAGGCCACTAAGGAACAAATGTCCTTTACAAAGGGGTCTCTTGGGGCTTCTGGATGACACAGGGAGCCCTGGGATCTAAAACCTGGGTTTCTCTCTGATGTTCCCTGGCAGGGAGGGTATTCCAGATGAAGGGGAGGGAGAAAAAGGTGGGGGATGGGAGGGAGGGCCAGGCAGACCATCTGTGGGCAGGACTAGGATGTGTCCTACCAGTTATCTGTATCTGCAGACCTAAAGCCTGACAACTCTGATTCTGTGACCGTTGGACTTGGGAACCCCAAAGAGAGGAGGTTCCCCACCCAGGTGCCCTCAGAGGTGGCTTTCTGCTGCTGACATCCAAGGGTCTGTGGTATGTGTGTGTGGAGGGGTCCTGTCCTCTAGTCTGGGATCTTTACCTCTTGATGCCCCTGTGAAAGACCCCTAGAAGTGAGCTGGCTCTTGCAATTTGGCCACAAGTCTCTGGTTCTGGGAGAGGCTGCCAGGTCACTTCCCATGCCATCTGCTTTGTAAGGGTGTCCCCATAAGCCAGGCATGCTCTGGGAGGCTGAAGCAGGAGAAATGTAAGCTTGAGCTCGGCCTGGGCAACTTAATGGCTTAGCCAGATCTTGTCTCAATATAAAAAATAAAACAAGGGGTAGGGATGTAGCTCAGTGCTCAAACCCCAGTAGTTGGGGAAGGGTGTCCCCACTGACCCCTTCAGCTGGAACACGAGTGAGAGCCTCCCATGCTGCGGAAGTCCTTCTTCCCCACTCAGACCTCTGCCATCCTTACCTGTGCCCTTTTTACAAGTGAAAGGCAGGTGGTAATTGCAGGGGACATCGTTCCACTCGCCCTTCTCGTGCCAGATCATCACCACACAGTCCTCTCCTGTGGCGAAGAAGTTGTCCGGCTGGTTGGGACGCCATTTCTCAAATTGCTGTGGGCAGGAACGGGAAGGGGTGAGGGAGAGCAGGAGTAAAGAGGCGGGCCTGTCCCCCACTTTCTTTCCTGGCCAGCCTCTCCTGTCTTCTCTTTCAGCCCAACTTCTGTCTCATCTGGCAGTGCTGAAGGCTACCGGGAGGTTTGCGGCCAGGGTTGTGCTAGTGCCACGAAGCCATGGGTCCTCTAGGAGCTGCTGACACGGCTGGCTCTGGCCTTTTGCAGGAGCCCAGACCCGCAGGGGTTTGGTCCCTGATGGACTCTGGCCCTTCACTGACAGGCAGCATTAATGCTCATGTTGCCCTCCGGGCATCTGTGCTGTCTGTCTGTCTCTATATACACACAAATCCTTCATGGGCAAGGAACCTCTCCCAAGTCTGTGGATCCCTCATGGTGTCTTGCTGTCATTCATTCATTTCCCTCCTGGCTCCCTCCCTGGTGTCATGTTTCTGCTGAACCTGCCCAGCCCTGTGCTGGTCCCCAGGGGTAGAGGGGCAGGAGAAACAGCCAAGCCCTCCGGGGCTCTGCTCCAGTGGCTGCTCGGGGAGCATGGGCATGGTTTTTGGAGGCATCTCTCTGTCTGGGGACTTTATCCCACCTCCCTCTTCTCTGCAGCCAGTGAACCTGATGGAACTCACCAAGGGATGTCCATCTGACCAGCGGAAGTCCCCTTCAATGGTCCTGTCGTTCAGGCCGACCCACTGGTAGTCCTGAGCATTTCCTGGAGAGGGAAGGTGGGTTGGGACCTGGGGTTGGACCCCGTGGGGTTCTGAGGACTACAGCTCGTGGAAAAGGCAGGAATGAAGGAGGAAGGGGACCATCTAGGGTCCCTTACAAGGGTCTCAGCACATGTGTGTTGGTGAGCATTTTGGACCCCCTTGCCCCAGGCTGGCATGGATTGGTGACAGGCAGAGTTTTTCTGGGACTGCCCTTGACTGCCAGAAGGCTGTCCTTGATGTGGCCAGAGCCGATTGCTGCAAAGACCTCTGTGTTGTCTCAGGGAGCTCAGGCTATGGAAAGGCCCCTCCCTCCCAACCCCCACCCCTGCCCCCTCTCTGTCCCTCTCTGGACCCATTCTGCCAGGCTCTTCTTTTTATTGGCTTAGCAGTACTGGGGATGAACCGAGGGCCTCATGCATGGTGGGCAAACGCTCTACCGCTGAGCTACATTGCCAGCCCCCAGTCTGCTAACATCCGACAAGTAAGGCCCTCTGCCCACTCAGCCACTGTCCTCAGTCCCTGGAGGTCCCCCCAACACTCACGGTTGACAAACTCCTGCTCCTCTGGGGTGATGATGCTGCTGAGGTGTGACTGGTGCTCCCGACACTGCCTCTCGGCATCTGCCCAGGTTTTACGGTCAGGGAAGTGGCGGTAGCAGTGGCCCTGGAATTTGGTCCAGCCTTCCTCGCACACCTCCTGGTCTGCAACACAGGTGATGGCCTTGAAGGGGCTCTGAGCCCAGCTGGGCATCTGGTTGCTGTCAGTCTTGTGGCTTGGATTCCTATATCCACCCCACCTTACATGCTGTGCCCTCCAGGAAGGGACAGGCCCCACTGGAGCCGGGTTTGTGTTGGTGCTGCGAGGCCTGGCCCCCAGGAGTCTCTGAGCACACCCCACCCATGGGAAATGCTGGGGACCCTTTCTCTCCCTGATGTGATGCCACTCTTTCCTCCCAGCCCCACATCCCAAGCTTTCCTCCTGCAGATACCTGCTCTGGAGGCCTGGCAGAGTCATCAGGCCAGGTCAGTAGAGGTGGGAAGGTGGGAAGTTATGCGATTTAAGGTACACATGGTGCACAGGCTCTGAGGGGCTCCAGAGTCAGGAGCTGTGGGGAGCAGGGGAGGCACCAGAGGATTGGGCTGGCATGAGCTAGAGCCAGCAGCCTCCTTCCCACAGATCCCTGGGTGAGGACAGAAGGTTCAAAGAAGACTCAGAACTCTAAGGCCACTGATCAGAGCTGGCCCTGGCTAGGCCTGCCTGTCAGAGAGCAGCACAGTCCTGCTCCCTGATTTTATATTTTGGTGGCAGATGGGGAGAAGGGAGAAAAGTCTAAATTTGTAGTGGGTTCTCCTTTCTGGAGAAGGGGCTGATTTGGAGGGCTTGGAGCAGCCTAGGGGGACAGAGGCAGGGACGCGCCAGAGCCAGCCCCTTTCAGGATTGGAAGAGGCAACCGTGAGGGCATCTTCCTAACTCTGCATTGTTTTAAATTGGCACGATGGGAGTATTTACACAACAGAGATTGTCAGGGCCCCTTTTCTTCTGTGAGAGTCAGGTGTTAAACATCTTGCAAGGCAGCCTTCTTTCTTTGGCAACCTCTGTGTGTAGGGCCCTAGTCTTGGTGAAGAGTCATGAGTGTCATGGGATGTGTGGTCCCCTCCCATCGGGTGCTACTAGTGTGTGGTTGTCTCAGGGAAGAAGGCCCAGTGCCTGAGAGACAGGAGCCTTGCAGCGGATGTTTGGCCAGCTTGGCAGAGACAGCTGGGAGAGAAGAGAGGGCAGAAGAGGCTGGGAGCCTGAAGAGAAAAGTGGCACAGCAGGAGGGCTTGGGAGAGGCCTGGGGTCCTCTCGCTACCAATGCCCTTCCCCAGGTGGTTGCAAGGGCTGGGAAGAGGCAGGGAGGCTTCTGAGGTATCTTAGCACCACGAGGAGGACAGATCCCACGCTAGGGCTGTCTGGTGATGGTGGTGGTGAGGCAATTCCCAGGCTACCTCAGTGACACAGAGATGAGTGGGGCAGGCAGAGCCAGTGGGTGAAGCTGCTGTGGTGGCTGAACAGGGCCATACAGGAGTGGGCTCTGGGCAACAGGCAGAATTCCAGGGAGGCTGGAAGGATGAGCAGGTCTGGAGCCGAGGATGGGCACCAAGGGGATGCGGCCTTGCTTCATGGGCCAGCTCAGGGCTCCAGCAGGGTGCAGAGCCCTCTTCCCCTAGGCAGGAGCCCCAGAGCTGTTTGTGGACACTGCAGACTCTTCTCCCCTTTGGCAGATGTTTTGGCAACTTGGGGAGCTGTCTTCTTCCACCCCAGCTGAGACCCCATGTACCGATTTCTTAAGATCTTGGGGTGAAGATGGAGAGTGGAAGGCTGCAGGGCAGGAGAGCCCAGGACTTTTCTTCCAAAAACCATAAGCTCCTCTACCAGCCTTAACCCTGGCAGTGCCTCCAGGGAATGTGTCATGTTCTTACACTGCTTGACCCCAAAGGGAGACTTCCCAGCTTCTTTCCGGAAGTTTCTGGGGGTCCAACTTGAGAGTTCATTGAAAAGGCTTTGAGCCTCTACACACTTCCTGTTCTGTGTAGGCCTTGGCTCCCAGCACCCCAAAGCCCCATCTCCTTTTTCCTAACTTGGGAAGACTCTGGGATCCAGGAGGCTGTGGGGGACACAGGGAGACCTAGGGGGTTAGGCCTGGCCCTGAGAGATTCCTGAAATACAGGTGCAGAGCAGAGGGGCTGGCAAGGCCCAGGATGGGCAACTGAGCCCCTGCCTCTTGCAAAGATATTCTGTTCTCTGACCAGAACTTTGCCTTGCATAGGGAGGAAGAAAGGAAGGAGGGCAGGCATGGCATTGACATGGTAGCTATCGTGGTGTGAAGAAGAAAAAGTGACATGCAGCAGTCCCTGTTCATGCATGACTTGAGCATGCTGGTGACATGAGTGCTCTCAGCAGACCAACCAGGAAGTCAACTTGGCTAGTGTGGCACCACGGCTCCCAGAGCCATGGAGGGGCCTCACACAAGTCCCGCAAGCAATACAGCAGGCGGACACTGCCTATGACCATGCTGGGAAGGGTCCGTGGCTGTCCCTGGAATGAGAACCAATCACTCCCACCCATAGCTTCCATCCAGACAAAAGCAGAGAATCAGCCGTGTCCTCTTAGTCTGATGCATGCACCAGGCTTGGTGGTGGCCTCAGAAAGTCTGCAAGCCCTGGAGAAGGTTAGTGTTTTAAAGGTTCCCAAAGCCCAGTCTGGGCGTCTCCTGTGATCAGGTCAGCCAAAGCCTGGAGAAGGATTTTCAAGGAACAGAGTAGAAGAAAGAGAGGGAATCAGGAGGGGCTGACAGATGTCTCAGCTGTGGCCCCTGGAATGGCTGTCCAGATGGACCTGGGTACCCAGCCAGGGCCTAGATCCTGCTGTTAGAAAAAAAAAAAAGGTAAAGGGGTGTGTGTGGAGCAGTTAGTAACATTAGCTGAAGCCGATACGGCCGTACCGATCTCACACAGGTCCCCTCCGTAGCTGGGAAGGCATAAGCATGTGAAAGAGTCGATGGTGTCCACGCAGGTGGCTCCATTCAGACAAGGGCTTGAGAGGCACTCATCAATGTCTGCAAGAAACCAAGGGCCACCATTAGGACTCTTGTTGGCAATTCTGGCCTCACAGCACTGTGGCTTCCTTATGGGTGACCAGCCCTGCTCCAGAGCCCCAGAAGGGGACTGGCTGGTTTTCCTGAGAACTGTTGCTACTGCTGCTGCCGCCATCTTGGAATATGCTGAACCAAGGATCCAGAGAGGGGTTGTCTTGGATGTGTGTGAATCCCGGTTGCCAAGCTGGGGGCCTCGGAGCCAGGCTTCCCAGTGGGTAGAAAAAACTTAGTACTTGTGATGTCAAACACCTTTGGGAGTGCAAGGGTGGCATTTCTCCCAGATATTTTCTGTTGTATTTTAAGAAGCCTGAGCTTGAACTGGCTATGACTTTGGTGGTGGGCAAGGACACTGGGAGGCAAGTTCTTGAAGCTTGACTGAAGGTCTTCCTTTCCCTCGTTTCCTCCATAGATGTGTACCAGGGAAACAATAAGCATCCTGGAAGGGGTCTGCAGAGTACAGATCCATGAGACAGTGGCCATATGGGATATTTGCATGAAATTCTTTAGCCTTCTGAATCACAATGTCCAGATCAGCTCTATCCTGGCCAGTTATGGCAAACATTTGAAGCTGGCCAGGTGCTTATAAGGTGGCTGCCCACCAGCAGTGGGCTGGAATACAGGCTTCCTACAAGCTGCTTCTTCTGGCTCTTCGTCCTCTTTCTTCTGGACCCAAGATGTTCTTTCTGGTCAAACTTCTCTGTAGGAATCAAACTGGTAAGTCATTAGCCTTTGTCTCAAGTAGTCAAGAACTGTATCTGTAGTCTAGTCTTTCTGTGTCCTTTTGAGAATCTAGAATGCCTTGGGATGTTTTCTGCTCTCTTTGTGTTTGGACTCCAAAGCTCTTACTATTTTTTCCCCCCTGGGAACATGATAAAGAGTACTATGCAGCTCCTTTTGCCAGGAGATCAACAAAATTCAGCAACAAGAAGGCTCCACGGTTTTATGGTGCATCAGGATATGTGGCTGGAAGAATGCTAAGCCTTGGTGTGTGCTGCTGAGCTCATACAACCTTCAGGATCCAAGGGGATGTCTATGGGGAGTCTCCACTGAGCCTATTTTAGGAATAGGGCCTCTGAGTCCTACATATGTCCCAGGACTTAGTTCTGCCTCCCATTGAGCAAAACAAACCTTAAGGTCAAGCCTTTATTAGGATGACAAACACCTTTTCCTCTGGATCTTCACACTTGGGTGTAGCAGGCATCTTGAGTTTGTGCAGTGGGTGACCCCCAAAATCCCTGGTTCTTCTTGTTCCATGATGCTCTTGATCTCTGATTCTCACTCTTCCCATTAAGTCCTTAGCTTCATTTCATGGAGTGCACACCATAGATTAGAAACCAACAGTTCCAAATTTGGAACCGTTCCAAGCAAACCCAAAATGCATGGAGGAACTGGCTGAAATCCCAGCATGCACTTGGAGTCCCAGCATGCACCAGGATTCCCAGCAGCAGCAGTAGCAGCAATAGGTCAGGTCAGTTGGCAGGGTGGAAGCTGGGGCAGCTCTCCTGCTTCAGGAAAGCTATGTCCTCTTTTTTCCATTAGCATCATTATGGGAGATGGGAGGCACTGGGCTAGGGAAATTAAGCAAATGTAGGCGCTTAAGCAGTTGTACAGAGCAGGGGATGGGGTGTCCTTTGGGGAAGAGAGTCAGACATCAACCCTAGGGCCTCTGGCTGACCCATGGGAGAAAGGAGGACAAGGTGTGAGGCCAACAGGGAGAGCAGGCCAGGTGGCTTCCAGGTGTTTCAGAGGCTTAGAGCTTATGCCTCACCCAACCCCAGGTGGCACAAAGGTCCTGGGGGTGAATGGGGGGCAGTGTTGTGTCCTTCTGTGTCTGGCCAGGGCACAGATCTGAGAAGGCATCAAGGACTCAAGGAACCAACTCCTAGTTTCAGAAGGCTTTTTTTCACAGGGCCCTGCATTCATAGATGAGGAGGGAAGGAGGGGCCAGCATACTGAAGATCAGCGAGCCTGTGGGTACCACTGGGGCACTTTAGAGGGG
This sequence comes from Fukomys damarensis, assembly GCF_012274545.1. Lineage (NCBI taxonomy): Eukaryota > Metazoa > Chordata > Mammalia > Rodentia > Bathyergidae > Fukomys > Fukomys damarensis. The sequence goes on along the minus strand of NW_022900919.1, from coordinate 18,651,036 downwards.
CTGTGAGTCTTCAGCAACACAGAGGGGCCCAGTATCCTCATTAGCTGTATTGTTCATTAGATGTTCAGGCCAGTGGCACCTCACCTCTTCCTCTGGCTGCAAGAGCCACTCTGGACCTGGCTGCCCACCTCTTTCTGTGAAGGGCAATGGGGTTATCCCCAGGCTTCCAGGACCAAGAGAGGAGTTCAGTGAGGTCCAGCTGTGAGCTTAGACTGGGAGGTTTCAGACAAGGGGACAGCAGCTGAAGAAGGGAAGGACTCTGGGCAAGAGAAGACTTTGTGAAGGAAGGTAGGAAAGAAAGGGCGGGGACCAGAATCTGAGCAGATGCTGCTGACTGTCAAGGGCCCAGTGGTACAGATGTCATCACATTACGCGAAGAGCAGAAGAGATGAAGGAGTCGGGAAATGACACAGAGCATCCAGCCTTTGTCCCACATTGGGAAAGAGAGCCAGGCATCTTGGACTCTCAGCACCTCATTACCATTTCTGCTACAGCCACCATGTTATCACTGAGATCCTCTTCCGACTAAATAACCGAATGGGATGGTTTGTTCCTGAACAAAGCCTTTCAGTCGAATCTCTAAGGTAGGAGAGAAAATAACTGAGCACCCCCTGGTAAAGGCTAGAGGAGGAGAGGTGCTTGCAAATAATCACTTTGGTGTCTGACTTAGAGACCTCAGACCTGTCTTGAATAGTTATGTCCAGTTTTGCCTGGAGCAGAGCCTAGGACGTTCAAGTGAGCAAGAAATGTCAATGGAGAGTGACAGCAGGTGGTTTTATTCAAGCGATTCACAACTGAATCGTAAAGAATACAGCATTCTTGAATAAAGAATTCGAGTTACTCAGTGTACGACATGTACAGCCAGCTGTTTATGATGACCTAGGACATAACTTTTTAGGACAAGGATGGAGGTGAATCCCTTCAGGAAGCATAGACAAAAATTTTTAAATCAATGGGAGTTCTGCATCCTGCAAAAATCTAGGATCAGTTAGGATGGAGAGAGAAGTAGATATACTGACTTCCTGGTTGGGCCTCTTACACAACTGAGAGAAGACTATATTTATGCTGAGAGTATATTTATCAGTCCCAATTTGCTCTCAAAGTAAGTATCATTAAATTAGGGAGCATGTTATTATCTATACTATTTCGATTCTACATTTTAGAGGTTGATCTTCCTTTAATATCTTCTACCTTAAATTCAACTAGGTGTCCATTAAAATCTGCTGATGGATTTTTTTGGTTAAGTCAAGAGGCTATAAACGGAGTGTGGCGGCACCTGCCTGTAGTCTCAACACTCTAGGATGCTGAGGCAGGAGGATCACAAGTTGGAATCCAGGGCAACTTAGTGACTATGGAGACCCTGTCTCAAAATAAAAATTAAAAAATGGGCTGGGGCTAATACCCACTACAGACAGAAATGGATAGATAGATAGATAGATAGATAGATAGACGAGTCTGCCAAAAAAAATGTATAAATCAGGAAAAGAAAAACTTGCATAAATATTTCAGTATTAAATGTATTGCGAACTCATGAGATTACTACAAGTTACCTTTGGCTTCTACAATTATAAGAGGTGCTCAGTGTGGTGGCCTTCAGCTTCCAGACATTCATTTATTAGTACTGTTAAAACTTGCTTGAAAAGAATAGAGGTTTCACTGAAATTCAAGCATTTCCCTAGAGGAAGAGATAGTGTCAGATCATAAAGCAGATCTCTAAACCTAGAAAGCAAAAAGTGGCAGTGAAATAGAAAGGAGCTAAATTTTAAACCTTTATTTCCTATAACCCAAGAGTTGAGAAGCTCATGTAACAGGATTGATGACTGGAAACAACTTGCTTGAAAAGAATAGAGGTTTCACTGAAATTCAAGCATTTCCCTAGAGGAAGAGATAGTGTCAGATCATAAAGCAGATCTCTAAACCTAGAAAGCAAAAAGTGGCAGTGAAATAGAAAGGAGCTAAATTTTAAACCTTTATTTCCTATAACCCAAGAGTTGAGAAGCTCATGTAACAGGATTGATGACTGGAAACTAGAAATGAGGTTTGATTAGAACAGTATTTTTTAAACTTGGCTACACATCATCATTATTGGAATAGTTAAAAAAAATTTAAATTTAAAGAGTAAAAAATAAAAGTCAAGACTAGGGTCCCTCTCCAGACGACTGAGTCAGGATATCTCAGAGTGGGGCCAGACATGATGCTTTTTAGAAGCACACCAGCCCCCAGGTGATTTTCAGCAGCCACTAGGATTGAAGCCTGAGTCTAAGCCCCATGGGTGCTGTCAGCAGAGGATGTGGGGAAGCTGGTGCTGCTTTTTAAGTGGGTCAGGAGAGAGGCGCTGCTTCTCATTGCTGAGGACTCTGACTATTCATTAAGCAGATGTTTATTCGGAAGGAAAAAGTACTGATTAGTAATTTACCAAGTTTATGGAAAACTGGCTGAATAAAATGACAATTCTTTTAGGATTAAATATAGCTGTTGACTCCTTTATCAGGTGGATATTTCCCTGAATATAATAATAATAATAATAATAATAATAATAATAATAATAATAATAAAGCTTTTTGCTGCCAGTGGCCCTTGGAGGATAATGGTCCAGGGTCTGTCTTCTTCTTCTTTTTCTAGTACAGTCCTGCGATTGAGGCCAGTGCCTTCATACTGAGCTACATTCCCAGCCTTTTTTTTGGTACCGGGGATTGAACTTGGGTCCTTTCACTTGCAAGGCAGGCCACTGAACCACTGAGCTAAATACCAGGCTGCAGTCGTTTTTATTTCTTATTTTGAGATAGGGTCTCACTAAATTGCCCAGGCTGGGCTTGAACTTGTGATCCTCCTGCCTCAGCCTTCCAGAGTGCTGGGCTTACAGTTGTGCACCATCACACCTAACTTCCCCTGGGATTTTAAAAAGCCCCATTGCCAAAGTCCACAGAACCGTTTCAGTAAGACTCCATGGGGCTTGGTCCTAGGGGCCACAATATTTTTAAAGCTGAGGACCCCTACCATGGATGTTGACTGATAAATGAGTAGAGCGAAGGCTTGCCTGAAAGTTTGAATCAGACTAACTCTGATTCTACAGCCCCCTTCTCCCTTGACTCCCTGAAAATCTGGTGTTGGCTTTTCAACACCAGCAAGTTTTCATTGTGTTCAAGAGAGTGTATCTTACCAAGTGTGTTAAATGAGTGCACTGAGAGCCTTACTCGTGATTTACCTCACTTAGTGGAGATAGGCAAATGAATTAACCTCTCTGTGTTCCAGTTTTCAGTGGGGGTGGTTATCAACCTGCCTACCAAGATGTTGGGGGAAAAACCATGGGAAGCAAAGTCCTGGGGAATATATATGATCAGAGAAAGGCTGCTCTTACAACAGAAGAGGTAAGTTTCACTATCACCTGCCTTTACCAACTTCAGACTGCTAGAGATCTGAGTCTTGTTGTGACTTCTGATACCAGTATCACATTTTTGTCTCAGTTATCAGATTGGGAAGGAGTTGCTCGGAATGGAGTTACCCACTGGGGTGGAGAGGTCCAGGCCATGGTCATCAGGGCCACTACAGCCCAGTGGAAATGTAAGATGTGATAAAAATATAATGACTATTCAAATAAAATAAAAAAAATATTTCAGTGAAAGACACATTGCCATAAACCCCCTCAAAATACTCCACTAGCTTGGAAAACATTTATTCTGTCATTCTGGCCACTTTTTGAAGCATTTCTGGAAGTCCTCTTTCCTGAGGCTGCCTTGAATGGGCTCAAAATATTTACAGCAACTTTTGTCAAATAAAAACATTGTGGTGTGTCCTTCTCCACCTTATTCACTGGATCTGGTACCATGTGAGTCCTGGCTCCTCCCCAAAGTCAAAATAGAAATGAAAGGTAAATGGTTTGAATCGATTCAAGACATTGAGGCAGCCACCACAGTACAACTAAAGAGGACTCACCAAAGAGGACTTTCAGAACTGCATCAGAAAGTGGCAGAAGGATGGGATGAGTGTGTGGGAAGTGAGGGGAAGTATTTTGAGGGAGATATAGTTTGTGTCTTTCACTATAATAATTAAAAAAATTTTATTGTTTTTAAAACATTTTTCAGATTTACTGTATTTTGTGATCACACCTTATACTGTCCCCTGGGCAGTAAGGATTATCTGTCCTGTGTTTTTAGAGGCCCAGTGTCCTCAGGTTTTGGCCCTAGGTGTGGGCACAAGCTGACTCTAAGGAGGGGAAAAGTGGATGGATATTCAGCCGAGTGCCTGTTTATGTAAAATACTATATATGTGCAAAATGTACAGTGTATTTACATCATGTGAGGGTATATACTGATGTCTTCATTTGCATTATACTATGTGATTTATGTAAACCCCAAGCCCTTCCTTGTGTGCCATGGAAGGGCCAGGCAGGGTTTACCTGGGAGGCCTGGCAATGGTAATCTTTTCCCTAGACACACAGATTACTTTGTGTCTCAGGAATGAAGCATTTTTATGAATGGCTTCAGAGAGAGGCTAGGGATCAGGGTGTTGGGGCACTGGAGACAGAACTGGAGAACAGGAGCTTGGAGGCAACTGGGTAATATCCCATGTTCAAGAAAAGAGATATCATTGTGGCATATGCCTTGGACAGTCTGCAGAGCGACAGGCAGGTGCTAATCATCTCATTTTTGCGGTGCCTCCAGGCATTGGACCCCCAGGTTTCTCACCCATCCCACCAGCTGCCTGATCCACAGCAAAGAACCAACAGCCTCCCAAGTGGTGGGTGCCCTGGGAAGCCCACCATGGTCCTGGCTGCCCTGCAGCCACAGATGCCAGTGCTCAGTGACAAGTTCTCTGGTGTTTTCTGGAGGGCAAAAAGCGACTCAAGTTCCACTTAGACACATGGAGGCCCCATAGGCTTTCCTGGTGGGGTTCCTTCTGTACAGTGCAAGACAGTGGCCCTCAAAGAGTCCTCTCCAGGGACAGAGGGGTATGTCCACCATACTGCATACTCACCCCGAGCTTAAACTTTCCTTGAGGTCTCAAGTTTTAGCTTAAAAAGTTAAGTGCACTTCGCACTCTACTCAAAGAATAGTCACTGGCTTGCTAGAAAACTATTCATTAGCCTACTTATTTAACAACGTTTTTCTCCTAAACTCTCTTGTCCACTAGATGCTCTGGAAAGATGTGCCCTTTGTGCTGTGGCTTCTGTCCCTGATGTCTCTGTCACTGCGCACCTCTCCTTCCCATTCTGAGAAGCTTGAGCCTCAGCTGTCCTCGCTCACCTCCTCTTGCCTGCGGCCCCTTCTGCGGAGGAAGTAGTTTAATGGGCTGATATGGGTCTTACCTATGTCACAGTGCTCACTAGTGTCAAAGGGGCACGGACGTAGGGCACGTCCCTCTCTTTCCTGCAGGTCCCCGTGCCACAGGGCTTCTCCACACAGAACCTGGCAGGACTACAGCCCCCCAGGGGAGAAGGTGAGGTCAAGAATACAGCTGCCCAAGAATACAGCTGGTCTCTGACAGTGGGAGGCATGAAGGGTCCTCACACAGAAAGCTAAGAAAGAGCAGCTGCTGGGGCCTGGGATCATGGGCAGTGAGATGGGTCAGAGCAGTAGAGCGGGTTCTCTTGCTGGGATGGAGTGGGGACCCTGGGTCGGGTCACAGGCCAAATGGCTATAGTTCCTTGAATTGTGCAGGTTTTAGCCCTACGCAAAATAAATATTTGGACCTCAATGTCATCAGCAGATTCACTCTCTCATCTCACACTCACTCTGGGGCATGGTGCCCGAGCAGAATTTTTAGCGTTATCTAAATAGTCACCCTCCCCTTGCCTGGTGCCAACTACAGAGATTGGGTCTATATAGAAACACTCATAGTGGGTAATTCCATCTCAGTGATGACAGCCACTAACCTTTACAAGTGTGTAGTCTGCCCAAAGTAGGATGCTAAATGCTTGCTTTTTTGTATATTTATATTCTGTTTAGGCTTCCTTGGGACCTTTCTTATTTTACAGATGAGGCTCAGAGACTTGCCTGAGACTGCACAGCTAATCTGTGGTGAATCTGTGCTACAGCTTCCTACGGTCTGACTGGCCCAAATGCATTAAAGGGAAGAATCCCTACAATACCTGCAGTGGTGCTTTCTGCTTCACCCGATCCCTCCGAAGAAGTGGAAACAGCAGCGTCTGTTTCGGCAGTGTGGGTCTCTTCTCTCGAGTACGAAGGGCTTGAGGACTCGATTTCTAGATGCACCTCTGCAGGGTACTTGGGCTGCTGGGTCCACTGGGTCTCTAGGGTGCTGGTACTGATGCTGACATCTAGCCCTGAGCTGTGAGCAGACAGGTCTCCGCTAGTTTCCGTCCTGTCTCTGGAAGCCACAGGAGTAGCCCAAGGTGCACCCGAGGCCTCTGTGACCACCTGGGAGGTGGTGAATGACTCTCCACTCACTTCTGGGGCAGCTGACCCCTCCTGGGGGCCTCCCAGAAAGGTCCAGGGGCTGCTGCTCACATCCAGGCCCGAGGCTCTATCAAGATCTGCTTCGTGGAGGGCAGAGGTGGTCTCACTGGAGTCAGGGGACCCAGATGCCTGTCCGCTGGCCTCGGGGACAGCAGATGCCCTCACGCCAGTCTCAAGATAGGCAGAAGACTCACTGCTGCCTTCCAAGACTGATGATACTTCTACCCCAGAGCCAGGGAACGTTGCTGTTGTTCCACCAATGTCCCCAGATGCAGAGGCTTCCCCACTGGCCTCAAAAAGCAGGGGTTTGTATGTCACAGGGGGTCTTTGGCCTAATTCCTGGGACACAGTTGCTTCTGTCACACCCTCCACTAACTCTGAAGTGATTAATGTGACTTCTGGAAGTCCTGAGGCCTCCCCGCTGCGGGTGATGGCTGCAGTGGACTCTCCACTTACATCAGCTGTGCTGGAAAAGTCCCCACTAGAATATGGAGTGCTTGATGGCTCTCCACTGGGTTCTACCAGCCCAGACTGTAGTCCACTTTGGTCCAAAAATCCAGAATTGTCTCCAGACACTTCTGGTGCTCCAGAATGAGCACCACTAAGTTCTGAAATGCCTGAAGGCCCTTCTCCAGGTTCTTGGGCTGTTGGATGTTGGGTTACAGATTCCACCAAGGTTCTGTCTATAAGAGAGATGGTGGGGAACCCAGAAGGAAGTCCACTGCCATCGTATGCTCCCGAGGGAAAGCTACTCCCAGCCTCAGTTCCAGAGATTTCTCCACTGACCTCAGCTGCCCCACTTGGTAGGCCACTGAGTTCTGGAGCTGGGGATATAAACCCACTGGAATCGATTGTTCCAGAAGACTGTCCACTGATGTCTACTACCCCAGAGACTGACGGATCAGTCTCTCTAGAAGGAAAGCCACTGAATTCCACAGACCCTAAGCCTTCTTCTTCTTTAAATGTAGTAGGGGTCACTTCCACCAAACTGGTGTCCACAAATGTAATGCCAGAAGATTCCCCACTGCCACTCATGGTACCAGAAATCAGGTTGGGGATTCTAGGTGTTGTCCCGCTGAACTCTGGCAGACCTGATGGCTGTCCACTGATATCAGGCCCTGCGGATGTTTCTCCACTCAGGTCTATTGTGCCAAATGGCTGGCCACTGCCAAAAAGAACTCCAGATGCTTCTCCACTGATGTCTGGTTGTCTGGGAGGCAGTCCACTGAACTCGGTCACACCAGATGTCTCTCCACTGGAGTAAAGAAACCCTGAAGGCTGCCCACTGACCTCAGAAATCCCAGATGTTCCCCCACTGATGTCAGGAAACCCAGATGGCTGTCCACTAACACCAAAGAATCCAGATGTTTCCCCACTGATGTCAAGAGATCCAGATGCTTGACCACTGACTTCACTTCCCGGAGGGAGTCCACTGGTTTCTCCACTAATGTCTGGTTCTTCAAAGGGCAGCCCAGATATTTCTCCTGTGCCACTGATGCCAATGGCTCCCCGCCCTTCCAGTTCACTTGCACTGGTGGCTGTGACAACTTCCACCAATGTAGTATCCACTAGGGAGACTGTTGGGAACCCAGATGGAAGTCCACTAAAGTCAGGAAGGCCAGAGGATGGGCCACTTCCAGAGTCCACTCCAGAATACTCACCACTAAATCCAGCAGGAAGACCACTTGCTTCTGGAGGTTGTCCACTTCCTACAGTTTCAGAAGGCAGTTGACCAATGGCCAAGTCTCCAGAAGCAGATCCTACCAAGTCTTCTTTTCCAGAAGGCAACCCACTGAGATCCTCTTTTCCAAAAGCTGAGGTCTCTACACTCTCTCTTCCAGAAGAAAGCCCACTGAGGTCATCCCCTCCTCCAGAAACAGAGGTTTCTAGACCTTCTCCAGAAGAAATCCTGCTGATATCCTCTATTCCAGAGGCAGAAATCTCCAGACCTTCTCCTCCAGAAGGAAACCCACTGACATCCTCCACTCCAGAGGCAGAGGTCTCTAGACCTTCTCTTCCAGTAGGAAGCACACTTATATCCTCTATTCCAGAGGCTGAAGTCTCTAGACCTCCTCCAGAAGGAAGTCCACTGAGATCACTTATTCCAGAGGCAGAAGTCTCTAGACCTCCTCCAGAAGGAAGTCCACTGACTTCTATTCCAGAGGCAGAAGTTTCTAGATCTTCTCCTCTAGTAGGAAGTCCACTGATTTCCTCTATTCCCGAGGCAGAAATCTCTAGACCTTCTCCAGAAGCAAGTCCACTGACTTCCCCTATTCCAGAGGTAGAAGTCTCTACACCTTCTCCAGAAGGAAGTCCACTGACCTCCTCTACTCCGGAGGCAGAAGTCTCTAGACCTTCTCCAGAAGGAAGCCCACTGACTTCCCCTACTCCAGAGGTAGAGGTCTCTTGACCTTCTCCTGAAGGAAGTCCACTCATTTCCCCTACTCCAGAAGCTGAAGCTTCTAGATCTTCTCCTCCTGAAGGAAATCCACTGACTTCCTCTACTCCAGAGGCAGAAGTCTCTAGAATTTCTCCAGAAGGAAGCCTGCCAAGGTCCTCTACCCCAGAGGCAGAGCCCTCTAGGTTCTTGTCCCCAGAGGGCAGCCCAGCAACTGTAGGAGTGCTGGACCACTCAATTCTGTCTTCATGTCCTGAGGGTAGGCCTGAGTCCACTGTGGAGGTAAGACCACTGGAGTCAAGGTCTCCAGAAGGCAGTCCGCTTGCAGTGGCTCCTGGAGCTTCTCCACTGCCTGTGAAGTCACCGCTGATATCAGGGGCCTCAGATGCCTCCCAGGAGCCTGGCAGCTCAGTGGCACTGGGCACCTCAGAAGAAGGTGTGTATGGCTCCTCTGAGGTGGAAGGTGTTTCCCAGGTGGAGGGCACCAAAGTTACCCCAGAGCCCTCTGTGCTTTCCTCTGCTGCTGTGCTGGTGGGAGGCCATGTGGGTGGGATCCCTGCAAGAAAGGAGGAAGCCAGGTGAGGTGTGGGTGGAGTGACCGGCAGGAGGAAAGAAGAAAGACAGGAAGGAAGGAAAGGAGAGAGACAAGGAAGGAAAGGAAGGGAGCAGGCCAGGAAGCTATCCAGGCTGTGCTTTGTGAGACACTAGGGAGCTACATCCACACGGCCCACTGGATATGGGGCTGCCACTGATGACAACCGCAGCCACCCTTCAGGTGCCTTAGCATCTCCTGCATCTAAATATGTGGTTTTCAAAGCCTGGGCCTTGGCCTCATGCCCTAGGGGACAAATGGGGATGCAGTCCCAGCCTTGCTGACCCAGAAGCTTGCTTCCTTCATACTTGCTGGAGGGTGAGACCTGCCTATTTCAGTTGGTGCTGTTTGTTTGCTTATTTGGTTGGTTGTTTTAAGAGTAGGAAAAATTTATTGAGGGAAAGAGACCTTCTAAAAGAGACAGAAAGGGGACCGGAAAGTGGGTTGCCCACTCACCCCACCTCTCCAACGTTTTTACAGGTGCTGTTGTTTGTTTTATAATTTTTTTCTCTTCTATTTTTGGCATAAGGTACTGAACCCAAGCTCTTCACCAGCTCCCTCTTTTCATTGTCACTTTGAGGCAGAGTCTTGGTAAGTTGCAAAGTTGCCTAGGCTGAATTTGTAACTCTCCTCACTCGGCCTGCCAGATGCTAGGACTACAGGCTTACACCTGAACTCCCAGCTTCAGGTGGTGCTGTTTGTAAACATGCATTTATTTTTTTCAATTCTGAGAGCCTTATAATAGAGGATTTGAAAATAGAGAAAAAACCAAAAATCTCACCATGCTAAATAATCATGTAAAATAATTCTTTTAGTATAGATTTCTTTGGCACTTAGAAAACAACTAGCTGGGTTTTGAACCTGGCATGTACTCTGGGGCTTATTTGCCAGGCACACCTGAGTGTTGGAGGAGCTGGGAAGGGTCCTGGTTCCCTTCTGTGTGAGTTTAGTGGGGCCCAGAAGAGCTTGGCTATGCATTTAAAAATATGCATGAGAAACAGGCTGCCATGACCATTCACAATCATGATCTAACAGTTCTCTATTAAATACATTTAAATGATTTTTCAAAAAGCAAAGCAATTGAAAGAAAAAGTCACAGTGTGAAATAGCATAGATGGCCCAGATGTGGTTGAAACCAGCAAGGTGGTCAGGAACTGAAGTCGAAGCTGTGTGCTGAGCACGGTGCCCCTGGACAGTTCCCCACAAAGGGTGGCCAGAGTCCTGTGCCCAGCCTCGCCTTCTGCCGGCCCAAAAGGACTTGGTTCCTCTTGCTGTAATGAAGGGTGAGGAAAGGGCCATGGGCCAAGGACCAAGAGCTGCTGGGCAAGGTCTTGGGCCCGGGATCCCACCTGCTCTTCAGTTGCCTCCTCTCCCTCAGCATGGAAAGAGGGAGGCTTTGCATGAGTAGCATGAGTGGCTGGATGGATTGGTTGGAAGCGCTGAGACTCTTTCCTTCCCATGTGTATGTCCCCAGCTGCTGACACTACTGGGCACACAAACTACTACTGTACATTGGTTTAATCCTGTGTCACCCAAGCTGGGAGCCACTAGATATTAACAATACTCCATAAAAAACCTTATTGGCTCTACAGTCAGGTTCTTTTGGGGCCTACTGCATACTGACACTACACATTACCCTATCCAAGACTCTGAGAAAGTCTGTATTTAGGAAATCTGTAGATCTTTTGGCAAACCAGCATTTGCCAAACCTCAGAGGGCACAAAACACTTCCAACAAGGGTTGGGGACTGTGGCTTTCATCTCATGAAGTCCTATCTGCTTTAATCAGGATATTTAGGGTTTAGGAAGTTCTGGCTAGGCCTGGCCCAGAGGAGGGACATGGAAGGAGAGAAGGGTGAGGATATAGGTTCAGATATAGTTGTGGAAACAACTACCCTGTCCCTGGTTCTTGCCCCTCTATTGGAGATCCCACAGGGAGATTCAAAAGGTTAGGAGAGGGTGTCTGTGTAGGAGGACAGTGTGACTGAGGGTCTCTGATTGGCCCAGGGCTGGCCACTGAGGGATGTGCTCAGGAGAAATAAAGGAAAGGCAGGAGAGAGAATGTGTGTGTGTGTGTGTGTGTGTGTGTGTGTGTGTGTGTGTGTGGTCTCTCTGTGTGTTTTATGAACAAGTCTATCCTATTACTCTGAGGTAGGTCCTAGAGGACAGCTGAAGTGGTCAAAGTTGTCCCAGCAGCACATCAGGCCAGTGTCATGGCTGGGAACACAGCTCAGGTCCCAGGGAGAGAAACCACCCCACTGTGTATACCACAGATAGATGGGTGTGTGGTTTCATGCCCTGGAGCCCCATCACACTGACCTGGCAGAGGGGAGGTGCCCACTGCAGTGTAGGCCGGTTCCCATTCGGTTTGGTTTTCTGGCTCAATGGTGAAGTCTAGGACTGCAGTTGTCTCCTCTCCCAAGGGAATAACAGCCACGCCAGGCACTGCTTGGGTGATGATCCTGTCCTCTACACCTGCAGAGGGTGTGGGTGTGCTCCCCTCCTCTTCTCCTGGAGAGGGCGCCACTGGAACACCTAAAGGGGATGTGCAGTCAGGAGACTTGGAAAGGCCTCAGGGCCTCTGGGGTGGGCCAGGCTGAGCAAGGGCCTTCTAGCCCCCCACCCGCCTGCAGTTCAGCAAGATGGCTCTTTGCTCTCTCCAATAATGAGACCTACTTGCATCAAGTACACTATCTTATTCTCATTTTATAAATGGGGAAATGGAGGCATGGTGCTACATTCATAGCCCAGGGCCAGTGACGTAGAACTGGCACAGCTAATCTTTGAATCCAGGCATCTGGTGCAACAGCCTCATTCTCAGCTACTGTAGAACATGGGCTATCTTGGGGACACGGATTATGTTCAGAGTGTCAGGACCCAAAGCAGGCAGGTGATATTTAAATTCCATGCAGCCATCCTGGGGTTTGGAGGGGTGAAGGCAGGATTCATTGGGGTAACTGTTGTGTTTCAGGGTGTGTGTTGGGGGAGGCCAGCAGACTGGGGGAGGTCAGGAAAGGACGGGAACTTTTCTGCAGGGTAATCCAGGGAGCTGAGTCCACCGAGTGTCAGGATGGGGCGTGGGGTTTCTGGCAGGAAATTTACTGGGAGGCTGATTAGCCAGCTTCTGTTGCCCACAACACAACTAGGACCTCATCAAACCCCCTGGGAGGAGTCTGGGAAGCTTCTTCAGGGTGGTTGACTGGGGAGGCATTCTGAATGGGTTTTAAAGGTGAGCCTAGAAGTTTGGGAAACTTGGGGGTCCTTCCCTCAACATTATCTGGAAGGAAGAAAGGGGCTAAAGGTGTAGGGAAAGTGGGAAGGTTAGGGGAAAGCTAGTAAGGGAAAGGAAAAAAATATGAGAAAATGAAAAAATGGAAATGAAGTGCTTGTAAAGGGAGAGGGAAGGAGGGATGAAGGGAGGCCAGGGATAAGGGGAAAAAAATGACCTGTCATGTAAAGGTAGAAGATCCCAATAATGAATGTAACTGCACTGTGTACCTAAAATGTGCCAATAAACTCAATGAGGAAAAAAAACAACATTATCTGGAAATGATCATAGACCCAGGAAGGTGCAGCGAACTTGATGAACACTCGTACTGATGTACAATATGGAAAATACGGCCCACATCGTTCTACATCTATATTCTGGCCTAGGGACCCCGCCCCTACATCGAGGCCTCGAGAACTCATCCAATCAGAGCCTAGCAATGCCTTAGCCCCTCCCTGGCCATGCCCACGACGTTGCTAGATGACATTACTCTCAGCTATGGAAGGGTAATGATGGTTGCTACATCAGTGTTGCCGTAGCCCGAGTCAATAAAAACATTGTTGAGTGAATACTTTCTTGGTTAAGCGCATCACCAAAATATTTACAATTAGGAGAGAATTTGACAAACTA
>NW_022900919.1:18626862-18637576 GCF_012274545.1 Fukomys damarensis | reverse complement strand
GGTGTAAATGCTTCATATGCATTATCCTAGTCCAAATCTGTCTGCTACTCTTTGAAGCAGGAACTATTTTATCATTTACCGTGAAGCAGAGGAACAGAGAGATTAAGTCACTTGCTCAAGGTCACCTAGCTCTTAAGTAGTAGAGCCATAGTTCAAATTTAGGTTTGTGAAGTTCTTCACTATCTTCTGTCTCTGGGATCTTCAGAAAGATGACATATGCATTATCCTAGTCCAAATCTGTCTGCTACTCTTTGAAGCAGGAACTATTTTATCATTTACCGTGAAGCAGAGGAACAGAGAGATTAAGTCACTTGCTCAAGGTCACCTAGCTCTTAAGTAGTAGAGCCATAGTTCAAATTTAGGTTTGTGAAGTTCTTCACTATCTTCTGTCTCTGGGATCTTCAGAAAGATGACCTTGACTTAGGGTCAAAGCCTCAAGTCCAACTAGCTCCAGAATTGCCCCGCCCCATCTTTCTTGCTCCGCGGCGTGGTGATGGCAGTCAGAGGCCAGGAGGGGGCGCCCCAGGGAAGGGGTGTTGGAGGACAGGCAGAATGCGTACCTCGGAAACAGAAGGCATGGTGGCGGGACAGCGGGTCTGGGAGGCCGGTCTGGTTGGGATAGAGGTAGACAGTCCTCACGCCCGGCTTGTCCCCGCCGCAGGCTGGCCGTGGGGTGATGATGGGGTAGCGGAGGCTGCCGTCGGCCAGCCAGCCGGCGTAGCACTTGTCCAGGCCGCGGATCCAGGCTGCGTAGAGCTGGCCGGTGGAAGCCAGCGTGGCGTTTTGGGATTCACAGAATGCCAACGCCTCATAGAAGGTGAACTGCTCCGTGCGTGTGGCAAAGAACACCTCCCCTGGGGACAGAGGCAGGTGGCTGTGTGACCGTCCATCCCTGCCCCCAGGGGCAGAAATCCTTAGCGCTGCAACTATACTGGCAGGGGCTGACACCAGCCACCGGCCTGGGGTGGTCACACCCTCTAGCCAGGCCCTTAGTGCCTCGGGTTTTACTGGACTCAGCTTCCGGTGCTGTGAAGAGGCAATGACCCAGCAGAGCTGGCTGAGTTGGGCACACTCTCTGCAGGACGCACTTTCTGATCCTTCCTTTCTTTCTGGATTGTGCGTTACACTTAGGCCCCCTCTTCTTGGCTGAGACCCTCCCATCCCAGCCACATGAGCCTTGCACTTACCAGGAAGCCTCAGGGATGCTGTAGCCATCCCTCCCACCTGTGAGCTCAACAAGAGCAGGGTGGGTCCCAGCACCCAGCATGGCACCCAGGTGCCTGTGTGTGTAGGGGGGAGGGGGCTTTCACAGCTACTTAACACTTCTTATGCCAGGCACTTTTCACAAGCATCTCACTTAGTACTAAAAAAAAAAGCCTCTAATGTGGTACATTTTTATAGATGAGTAAACTGAGTCTGGAGACATTAGGTGACCTGCCCAGGGTCCTGAAACAATGGATGGCAGTGCCAAAACTTTTCCACAACACCAGTGTCCCTCAAATTGTATTCAGCGTGACAGTGATTTGATAATTTTCTTTCTTTCCTTCACACTCGAACTCGGGTCCTTGCACTTGCAAGGCAGACAGCGGCACCATTGAGCTAAATCCCTGCTCCCACCCCCCACTGTGCTTTTTTTGAGACAGGTTCACTGTGTAGTACAGGCTGGCCTCAAACTCGTGACAATCCTCCTGCTTCAGCCTCCCTAATGCTGGGATTACAGCTGTGTGCCACCACACCCTGCTAGGTGATTTTCATTGAAAATAAAAAGATGTGAAATAAAATAAAGGCCTGTGGTTGAAAAAGCTTGGGGTAGACACAGGTAAAGAGATTTCTTATTGCAGGACTTCTCAGAGCCTTTGATTTGCTCATGGGCAATGGACTCTCTAAGAGCAGACAGCATATGTGACATTTGATGGTAATGGATTAATTGTGGACCCACAGGACTCATGGCTTTACAAGGAGCCAGGACCCTGCAATGCTGGGGAGCCACCAGAGCCCTGGGGAAAGAGACATGGGCTGGAAGTGAGGGGCTGTGTGGCCCTTCTTCCTGAAACAGCAGCTCTGCTCCTGGAAGGCAGTGAGGGAAGGGGCTGGGGGTGCTAATTCCCTTCCTCTTTGTCCCCTCGCCCTGCCCATCTAGGGCCAGGAGGAAGACTGTGGCCTTACCCTCGAGCTTGTCCACGTAGCAGTAGACATCATAGGTTTCTGATGGTGGACGCACACCGTAGGTCCTCACCCCGGGGCTGTTGTCCTTGTCACCCACACACGGCATCCGTGGGCTCACAATGGGGTATCTGCAGAGGGGTAGGATGGGAAGATGAGTACCTGTCCCGTGGGGCAAGGGGGTGAAGGAATGTGGGCACGGTGTGTCTTGGGATGTCTGATGGGATTCAAACCCGATGCAGTGAGTTCCCTGGGTCCCTGCTTCAGAAGAGACTGGCTACCCAGAAGGGCGCTGGGCCTCGCTGGAGGGCACCACGGGGCTACAGGAGGGGTTTTCCTCTGTATGTCTCCTGAGGCGAAACGAGCAACAACTTAATCCAGTGCCCCTCACTGACTTTCAGACTAGGCTTTTGTTTGACTGCGACATTTACGGAGAAGCGAGACTCACTCATGAGCCAATGAGTCCGTAAGGTGGTAGGTGTTGGACTGGGACAGGGTTCCTTGGGCCTGGCCCCTGGAGGTTGGGGGCTGGGAGGGGGTGAGCGGCCCTTTACCTGACAGTCTGGTCGTGCAGCCAGCCAGCATCGCACTGCTCGTAGCCTGCCTCGTAGGCGGCCTGGAGCTGTTCTGGGGAGGCCATGATGGCATCCGTGTCCAGGCAGGCCTGCCGCGCCTCCTCGAAAGTCAGCGAGTAGCGGGTGGGCCCGGGGCGGTAGTGGAACACGACCCCTGGGTGGGGTGGAGAGGGAGAGGAGCCAAGGTCACGCTCAGCTGCCCATGGCCTATTCTGAGCCCACCCCTCCCTCCTGATGCATTGGATTTGTTCGGGCAATTTGGGCGGAGATCTCACTTGCTGGCACTGAGGGTGGAAGGGCAGACGGCAGTGTCTGTGTGCTTCTCCCCTGGCATGCCACCACGACCCACAGGAAGCCACACCAGCATGCCCTTCTGTTCAAGGACTTGAATTTTGGGAATAGCCATGTGACATCCCGGCTCTTGGGACATTTACTGGGCACATGGACCAGGACCACACAGTAGCTGTTTCTGGCTATGGGGCCCACACAGCCTCTGTCATAACAACTCCGCTCCACTGCCATTGCCTAAGTCAATCACAGACAACCCGTCAGCAAATGGGGACGGCATTGTTCCAATCAAATCTTATTTGTGGACACTGAAATTTGAATTTCACTTAATTTTCACGTGTCACATGTATTCTTTGGAGCCCTGTCCCTCAACTATGTAAGAGCATAAAATCCTTTCATAGTTCACAGCCACACGGGAACAGCAGGCTTTGTTCCACTGACTCCAGTTTGCCGAGTTTTGCCCCGGCAGGGCGGATGGGTGGAGGGGAAGAGGCCTCAGGATCATCTAGGTTTTTAAGTGGGTCCACTTTGGGGTAGCGCCTGATGGGGCAGGGAGGGGTCCCTGATAGGAGGAGCCCCAGTTCTCCAGTCTACTTAGATCTGTGGTGCTTTTATTTGCTTGACATGTACGGGGTGATCAAAATATATGGTGAATGCTTAAATGAAAAAAATATATTACAGTAAAAGGACACATCGCCATTAATCCCCTCCAAATACTTCCCCTCCCTTCAAACACACTTATGCCCTCATCTTGTCACTTTCTGGAGCAGCTCTGGAAAGTCCCCTTTCCTGCATGTCTTTATGCGGTGTGATAAAAAAACAAAACATGGTAAATTCTGCCACTGAGGGCCACCCAACAGAAAGGCAGGCTCACAAAAACGTGACACTGTCTCCTCATCCACTCTATTCACTGGATCTGCTATCGTGAGATTTCTGTTTCTCCCTCCAAGTCAAAATGACTGTGAAAGGTGAACATTTTAAGTTGAGTCGGGACACTGAGGCAGCCATGACTGTGCAGACACTCTGGAAAGAGGACTTCCGGACCTGCTTCAGAAAGTGGCAAGAGTGATAGGATAAGGGTATCTGAAACAAGTTGGAATATTTTGAGAGGGATTAAAGGCAATTTGCCTTCTACTGTGATAAAATTTTAAAACAGTTAAACATTCACAGTATGTTTCAATGTATCCTGGTCTCTACGTATGACTTCATTGGAGATTAATGATTTGTGGCAAAAAAAGTGGACATGATTGCTGTGGCCTGTCCACCCCCAGGTTCCAAGAGGCACACTCAGGCCTGGCGGGTGGGACACAGTGGCAGGACACATGGCTGCTGCTGAGGGCCAGCCCCAAGCGGGTACACACCTCTTCGTTCTACATACAGGACAGAAAAGCTGCAGGGAGGAGAAGCTGGTCCCACGCCCCAGGTCAAGTCCAAAGCGCAGCAGGATAGCTCCTGACCCGTAGGCCTGCCTGAGGTATCCCCCAGGGGTGAGTACTTACCACCCGGCAAACGGGGCTGCCCAGGGACCTCGGCTCCCCCTGGGGCAATGGTCATCGGCAGGACCAGGTCCTCGCTGGGGAAGGTCGTAGGGTGGAACTCCTCAGGAAGGCCCCAGGGCCGGGTGACCTCTTCAGTTTCATTCTGGGCCTCAGGGAAGGCTGTGGCCTCCACGTCTGGGGCAAACGTGAAGGGCTCCTCGGGCCCCAGGTCGGTGGGGGAGACCTCGAAAATGGGCTTCACTGTGAGGATCACATTCCCTCGAGCTTCCCCCTCTGTGATGTTTCGAGGCAGAGGCAGCTCCATGTCGGGCCAGGTCACTGTCTGGATGGTGATGTCCTCCTCACCACCCGCACTGAAGAAATTTTCTGGGATGTCTATAAAGTCTTCACCTGGGCAGAGCACAAAGGCAGGCTTTAACCATTCTGCCACACCTCTTTCCCTCCTGGGGCGCTGGGCACCTGGCCCAGCCCAAGCAGGTCCTCAGCTGTCTGACCACAGTTGTCCTCTGGTATCCATGGGGACAGATTCCAGAGCCCCGTGCAGACACCAAAATCTTCAGGACCCTTCTATAAAATGTGTACTCTTTGCACAGAACCTACCACACATCCTGCCATGTCCTTTAAATCATCTCTAGATTGCTTACAATACTTTATACCATATAAATGCCATGTCAGTGGCCGTTGTGTTGTTTATGGAGTAGCAGCAAGAGAAAAAGTCCATACAGCTTTAGTACAGACACGGTATGCTTTCCCCCAAATATGTTTGAACTGAGATTGGTTGAATCCGCAGATACTTGAAAAATATCAACCAATCAGCATATTGCTTCCAAAATCAGTTGCAAGCCTGATGCCCTTCCTGCTTGATCTCAGCAGCCACGTCACCCATCTTATGAGCCCTCCACCAGCCATCCAGTAGAACGGGGTAAATCAGTTACAAAGGGAAGTGGTCAGATCTGTGGAACCTGTAGTTCATGAAACAGATGAAGGTGGCGTTGGAGATCTGCCAGCCTCATGGCCCTGCACAAATGAGGGGCAGGCTGAAATAAGCCAGTTACTTAATAAAGAGGAAAAGCATATGGTGAGACTTCCGAAGAGGGGCTAGACTTTCAAAAGCTTAAGAGAGGCCATGGAGGGCAGAGTCCTAGTTATTTTTGCAACACTAACTTTCTTTGTGTAAGACCAAACTATGTAACTGAAACATGAACTGGTCTGTCATTGTCACCAGTTCTGTTGAAAAAGTTATAAAAGTTGTCATCTATGTTATTCATTTTCCTAAAAAAATAAGCATTCGTTATCTGACATATGCTAAATATAAGAAAAATTATTTTTAAAATACAGTCTAATTTTTCATAATAAAGCCCCTACCTTTTTCTATTCTTTCAATAACAGGCCCTCTTTCTAATTCAATATATTTTTTCAGTATTTCATTTTCCTAAAAAAATAAGCATTCGTTATCTGACATATGCTAAATATAAGAAAAATTATTTTTAAAATACAGTCTAATTTTTCATAATAAAGCCCCTACCTTTTTCTATTCTTTCAATAACAGGCCCTCTTTCTAATTCAATATATTTATTTTCAGTATTTTTTTTTTTTTGAGACAAGGTCTTACTTTGTAGTTCAGGTTGGCTCTGAATTCACTATGTGGGCTGGGATGTAGCTCAGTGGCATCTTGCCTGCCTTGCAAGCATAAGGTCCCGAGTTTGATCCCTGGTACCCCCCCATGAACTCACTATGTAACTCATGGTGATCCTCCTGCCTCAGCCTCCTAAGTGCTGGGATTACAGGTGTGCACCCAGCTCTATTTTCAGTATTTTAAAAAATTTACTTGTAGTACTGGTAATTGAACCCAGAGTTTTCATATTGAGCTACAATCCCAGCCCTTTTAAAGTTTTGCTAAGCTGCTAAATTGCTCAGGTTGCGCTGGAACTTTCAATCCTTCTGCCTCAGCCTCCCAGAGTGCTGAGATTACCAGCATACACCACAATGGATGGGTTAATTCAATTTAAAAAGGCAGGCAAAAGTGCCTTCCTGTGAGTTCATGGTCTCATAACAGGCCCTCACCATCTTCCACGGGGTAGCCCTCTCTCTAGTACACAGACTGCTACAGTAAGGCTCAGAGCCTTGACTTTCCCATGGCTTTATGATCATAGGCAGCAGAGCTGTGATTCAGGCCTGAGAAAACACAGACTCCAAAGCACATGCTTTTAACCTTGTTCCGTGTGGATGTCATGAGACAGAGTTGGATATGCTGTGGCCTCCTGCGTCTTTACTTTAGGAAGCAGCAAAAATGGGGGCAGGTTTGATAAAACATAGGGTTTGTCCCTTGAAGGGACAAACAAATCCCAGCCCTCCCTTTCCAAGACCTTCTCTTCCTCTGGGACCTGGTGTCAGGGGAGTGAGCCCCCCCTGCCCGGGCTCCAGCCCTACCTGTGTAGCAGATGGCGTCGTAGCGGGATGAGGGGTCGGGGTACCCGGTCTGGTTGGAGTGCAGGTAGACGGTCCTCACGCCCAGGAGGTTGCCCCCGCAGTTGGGCCGGGCCTTGGAGATGGGGTAGCGGACGCTGCGGTCGGCCAGCCAGCCCGCGCTGCACATGTCCATGCCGCCCTGCCAGGCCAGGTAGAGCTGGCCCGTGGTTGCCAGGCGCGCGCCCAGCCGTCGGCACTCGCTGGCGGCCTCCTGGAAGGTGAACTTCTCCTGGGACGTCGCATAGAAGACCTCGCCTGTGCAGGGCAGGGGTGGCCTGGTGAGGTCTCCCTCCCACCTTCCCTGGCCTGAGTCCCCCAGCGACCCACATCTTTCCTCCAGGTTTGAATCCACAAGTCCGTATCTCAGATCTTGCCCTTAATCTCCCATTTTCCCATCTTTTTCTGAGCTTTTGGGGAGGGACGGCTCTAATGTCCTAAAACAGGGGACCAAGAGAAGAGAAAAGCAGCCAAAATGAAAATGCGTGGAACAAAACCAGGAGGAAAATCTGGCTAACAGCATCTTTGCATGGCCGCTTGCGGTGCAGCTTCCCACCACTAGGGGCGCCTTCCTATGTGTCAAGGCGTTGCCCTACAAAGCAAATCTGTAAAGCTCTCATTCCAATGGGAAAACAGGGCTCTGAAGGGGCAGTGGACCTGATGGTCAGAGAGACCAGAATCTTGCCTGGGAGGAGCAGTGCCAGGTGAAAGTCTTCCTTTCACAGGGACTTGAGGGCCCAGTAGTGACATTAGACAGTTTGCAGACGTTTGGGGTCACTGAGGCCCTCTCCCTGGTGGACAGAGGGTCCAGACTGGTAGCCCCCTTTAATCCCCTTATGGGGGAGAATTTAGGGGGGCGGCCTCACCCTCCATCTCCTCGGCGAAACAGTACACGTCATAGGTCTCGTTGGTGTCCCGGATGCCGTAGGTTCTCACCCCAGGAAACTCGTCCTTGTCCCCGTAGCAGCCTTCCCGGGGAGTGTGGATGGGGTACCTGTCAGAGATCCGAAGTGGACTGTGACCCTGGGACAGAGGGACGTCCATGGTCCGTGCCCTGTAGCCTTGTCCCTTGCAAGAGGAAGGGCACCGGAGCATCGATAGAATTTGACTGTGTCTGCTCTATTACTGTGCCCTCTCTGCTTCTATAGGTATTAAGGGGTGAAGGCAGGCAGCCTTTTACTGAATATTTATTGGTACCAAATACTCTATCAGACTTCTGATATAAGCTTTTTCTGTAAAATGCCAGATAGTAAGGTTTTTAAAAAATTTTTAAATTTTGTACTGGGTATTGAACCCTGGACCTTTGCACTGATTTATATCTCCAGACCTTTTTTATTTTGAGACAGGGACTTGCTAATTCCCCAAGTTGCCCAGGTGGGGCTTGAACTTTTGATCCTCTTGCCTCAGTCTCCCAGAGTTTTTTTTGGCCCATAGTCTCTGGGGTCAACTGAGCAGGAGGCAGTGCAAAGGGAAGCAAACAACCCAAGGTCTTGAGCAAGTATCAAGAAACCAGACAGAGCAAGAACAGCTATGTCAAAACACTGGGAAGCCAGCAGAGGAAGGGTATCCTGTACCCCCAAGACCTCTAGGCATGTATGAAGCCACAAATATCTAATTCTGGTCCATAAACAACCTTATTTGCATTGTGGTTTCAACCCTCTCTCCCTATGAGCATTGGACACCATGACACTTCCTTTAAATCCATGTATGGTAAAAAACTCTCCCTCCCAATAGGTGTTGGAGGCAGGTATCCCATTGGGCCATGACTCCTGTCTATCCCCAGCTGTGGGTCCTCTCATAACCCCAGGACTTTAAGAGACCAGTGCCTGCTCCTAGGTGTGGGAGGTTTTCTTACTGGCCACTCCCACCCTGAGGAGTGTATGTTCCCTTCTTTCCTTTTAATAAACCTCATTCCTCTGTCCTGTCTTTATTCAGGATACCAAGAGCCTGGAAATACTCCCCTGAGACTTCCCATCTCATAACACCACTACCATGGTAGCACAAAATGGTGACAGATGATATATAACCCAGGAAGGGCACCTGTGTTCCAATAAAACTTTATTTACAGAAACAAGGTGTTGGGTTTGACCCGTGGGCTGTAGTTTGTTGAATCCTGCTCTGTATCACTTGACTCTTATGTCAACTTAAGGAGGCTTAAGGTGCTATAAAAAGTCTATTCAACTCCTGAAGAAATGGGGGTCACGCAGGGTCACACAGCATCCAGGGCCTGCACTGGGGTTTGAGTCCAGCTCTTTCTGAGGCCAAAGTGTGGGCTCTTACACTGTGCCAGGCTTTTGTCTCGCTTTGCTTATGTATTGGTTCTTATGTTTAGTGTTTTTTGTGCCCTGATCTCTCTTTACTGTGTGAGATCACGAAGCCATTTTGCGTTGTCTCCTCCTGAGGCTGAGAGCTTCTGGGGTTAGAGCTATGATTGGCTTGGGATGAAGAGCACAGCTGTCCTTTCAGGTCTCGGCACTGTGCTGACACCTCCAGGGCAGGGCTCTCTCAAAATAAAGTCCTGTCTCAAAGTCCTGCTTTGCCATCTATTGGGCACTACCTGCAATTAAAAGGTGCACAAGAAATTTCGTGTATGTATGTCTTGCTGTATTAGAAACAAGAACACAAGGTGATTTACAAAAATATATCAAACTTTAAAGTTAAAAAAATGAAAACTGAGTGTGGTGGTGCATGCCTGTAATCCCAGCACTCAGGAGGAGGCTGAAGCAGGAAGATCACAAGTTGGTGTCCAGCTTGGGCAACTTAGCAACCTAGCAAGACTGTGGAGGTAGCTTAGGGTGAAGGCTTTGGATTCAATTCCAGGACCCAAATAAAACAGAATCAAACCAAACCAGACCAGACCAGACTGGTTAGTAAAGAGGCCTTGGCAAAAGGAACAGAGGGCAGGAGAGTAACGAATGCAGCCATTCCTCCATTGTGAGAGAATGACCAGGGTCTGGGGCAGGGCACGACTTGGTCCCTGGTCCAGGCTGGTCGAGTGTCACCTGGGCGCAAGTCCAGTGCTGGTCTGTGCTCCATCACCAGCCCCCCTGCACTGTGGCCCTGAGCAGGCCCAGCCCTGAGTCCCTCCACTCACCGCACAGTCTGGTCAGCCAGCCAGCCCGCATCGCACTGGTGGAAGCCGTCCTCATAGGCGGCCTGTAACTGCTCGGGTGTGGCGATGATGGCGCTGTTTTGCAGGCAGGCCCTCTGGGCCCTGTCGAAGTCAAGGGTGTAGCGTGTGGAGATGGCTCTGTAGTGGAACACAATGCCTGCCAGAGGCACAGTGAGACAGCCGGTGAGGGGCAGCCCTGGCCACGAGGCCCCCCAGAATCACAGCAATGATCAGGGACCTTTAGGAGTGTGGACCCCCTCTCCATCTTTGCATGTGGTCCCTGTCATCTTGCTGGAATACTTCTGGTAACAGGGGACTCACTACCTCACAAGGCCTTTCTTTTTGAATACCTATAATTCTGATAATCAGAAAGTTCTTTGAACAAAACTAAAATCTAACTCTTCATTAATTTCTTTGTTACTCTAGGATCCCGGATTGTTTTCCAGGGAAGAGACACTCAGGGTCCCCAGCACCCTCAGCCCAGGGTCATTGTGCTAGAGCCCAGAGACCAGGGCATCTGCAGCCCTTTCTTTGGCTTCTGGAATTGAGAATGAGGGACTGGAGGAGGAGAAGGAAGAGGAGGAAGAGGAGGAGGAGGAGGAGGAGGAGGA
>NW_022900919.1:18615879-18626616 GCF_012274545.1 Fukomys damarensis | reverse complement strand
AAGAGGAGGAGGAAGAGGAGGAGGAGGAGGAGGAGGAGGAAGAGGAGGAGGAGATAAAAGACACTTGACCCATTTCCTGGGTGACTCTAGGCAAATCACTCAATCCCAGTTCGCTTATCGGCAAAATAACACGATCACCAAAGCCCACTGAACCACAGGTTTGTCGTGAAGTGCAATCTGCCATCTCCCTGTGACCGTGGCCAGGGGGTATTTAGTCCCCCACCCAAGTCCACAGAGAACAGAGAGCGACCGAAGCTGAGCCTCTCGACTGAGGTGCCTGCCTGCCTGGCTCTTCCTGCAGGGTAAGGGGTGCCCCTGTGGGGGCCTCACCTTTCACCACCACCTCCAAGGTGGCCTCGCTGTCCTCGAGGCCGTGCATCACCTCGCAGCGATAGACCCCGGAGTCATTGGAGCGCAGGTTCTGGATTTCCAAGGTGGCGTCGCTGGGGATGGCTGGGTAGCTGGGCAGCGAGACCCTTTCCTGGTAGGCGCTGTTGACCCGAACACGCCCCTCAGTGGCCACCAGCAGGACCACTTCCTTCTCCTTGGAAATGCGGCTCCACTTGATCCTCGGGGAGAGCGGGGCGGTGGAGGGGGCAGTGGTCACGGGGTGCATGGGGTCGATGAAGTAGCAGGGGATGGTGAGTGAAGTCCCCAGAAGGACCTTCAGCGGGGACGGCTGGGGGATGCTCACACTCAGCCCGTTGTCATGGTCTGCTGGAGAAGGTGGGATGAAGCGCAGACCTGTTAGTGCCCCGAGGGGACCAGCTGTCCTGCCCCAGTCCCTCAGTAGAGCAGAATGCTGTATGTGTGCTGTGTCTGTGACCAGGGCTGGGAATTCCCAGAAACCCTCGCACCTCAGGTCACAAACTGTACAGCCAGAAAAGCGTTCCAGAAAAGGGCAGGGGAGACGTCACAGCCCGGACTGCCTCTGTTTCTCAAACTGGGATTCCCCAGGGGATGCCAAGCCACAGGATAAACAGAATCCATCTTCTAGGAGTGATTGCTCAACTCAAAGCTTTTGGTAAGAATTGTATGGGGGCCTAAAAATTATTGTGGGGTATGAAAATATTTTATACAACTTTGAAAGCCGAGGCCCAACACTTCATGATGTGTCCCATTTGGGGACATCTGCTGGGAGTGTCGGGTGTGGGGACCGGGTAAAGACGCATTGGGAGATCAGACATTTCAGGGCTATGGAGGCCACAGCATGGGGTAGGGTCGACTCCATGAGAACAGTGGAGCACATTGGGAGGGAAGAGGCAGTGTGCTTACCAAGTCCTGTTTGCAGGAAAAGGTGTGCCTGCCATGGGAGGGAAACAACTTTCCCAAAAGTTGCACCTTCCATGGCTGGCCCTAATTTATGGAGCCCTGTCTTTCAGGAGCACCTACAGGCAGAAGTCAGAACGCTTCAGGTGTTTGTGGGTGGCGGGGAGCGGCAGGGCGAGGAGAGGACAGCAGGAATGTATGGAGTTCGGCTGTGGTCTGGTGTCCGGACAGTCACCATCAGCCCCTGCCACAAACACCTCCATCTGAACACCCAGCCCTGGCACCATCGGTGGGTCTCAGAGGACAGTTCAAGGTCACTGCAGGGCCCAGCTGGGCAGCTGTTAAAGCTCTCAACCAACCCTAGTGGTTCTTTGGTGGGGACACATCACCCCCAGGAAGGAAGGGAAGGTTTTTTTTTTTGGCGGTGCTGGGGATTGAATCCAGGGTCTTTTTGCTGAACTACATCTCTAGCACTTTTTTGTTTTTATTTTGAGACGAGGTGATGCTAAGTCACTAAGTGGCCCAGGCTGAGTTTGAACTGATGTTCCTCCTGCCTCAGTTTTCCAGATGTGCGCTACCTTACCTGGCAGGGGCTGGGTATCTGTGGGGCCCAGAGCAACTGTACAAATAGAGGGCCATAGATCGTAAGTGATCATCATGCCAGCTGATTTTGAAATGAGATGTACCTTCCTACTTGGAGATGGTAGTTTTCAAAATGACCTAAACACCCAGATTCAAATTTAGCATTCTTAGATTCCTCAGAGCTTTGTGTTGGGATATAGTGCCCTGGTAGGAAAGGAGGAACCATCTTAGTGGTCCACTGACTTTGCACCGCGTGAGGGATTTTTCTGTGTATCCACACCCGTGCAAACAGCCAATCCTCAGCCTCTCCCCGGGGCCTTGGGGGTTGGGTGGGGGAGGGTGCCTTGGTAGTCCTGGAAGTGGCCAGGGTATTTGGGCATTGAGATTAGCTGGGACTCTGCTGAGAAAGCCAAGACTATTGCAGCTAAGACCAGTGCATCACTGTAGGTTTCTCTGATGCTCCCAGCTCTTCCCCAGAAGCTTGATCTCTATGGGTCTCTCCATGTGCTGCCCTCAGCTGTGTGCACAGAGTGTGGTGTGATCTCAGGAGAAAGGTGCTGGGCAGAGGACCAGTCAGGATCTGTCCCCTTAGTGTCCTTGCTACAGGGCAGGTGACCAGGAGCCAATGGTCTGAGCAAGGTCCTAGTGCAGTGAGGATAGGAAAAGGCAAGAGAAGGGGAAATTGTGTCCCTGAGACTAGCAGCACCAGGTTCGGCACCCAGGACTCAGGAAGCAGCACTGAGCACCTCCTGGATAAATGTCCTTACCCGAAGCTTCTTCTGAGACAGCAGCCGTGATGACCCGCAGAGTCACGAAAACCAAGAGCAAAGTGGTCATAGTTCACCTGAAAGAGGGAGGCAGAGGTGTCACTGTGACATGAGAATGGTCATGTGAGCTACGATGTGCCTGGGACTTGCAATCACATCCAGACTATTCTTGGATAAAACATTTCTTTCCTCACAGAACCTTCACTCATTTTTGCATTTAATTCCAGGCATTTTACCAAAGGACTCAGCCTCCCATCTTCCCATCAGCGAACACTTCTCTGAATGAATCCTGCGACGGTTGGCGTTAGGTGTCAACTTGCCAGGGCCACAGGGACCCAAACATTTGGTCAAACACTGTTCTGGTGTGTCTGGGAGGTGCTTCTGGATGAGATGAACGTGTGAATTAGTGGACTGAGTAAAGTATGCTCCCTTCCCCATCGTGGGTGGGCCTCATCTCATCGGGTGAAGGCCTGAATGCTCAAAACATGAAAGTTTCCCTGAAGAACAGAGAATTCTTCTCTCTGATGCCCTTCAAGCTAGAATATCATTTTTTCCCTTCTCTCTGGACTTGAACAGAAACATCAGCTCTCCTGGGTCTCCGGCTTTCCAAGTCACCTTTAGAACTTGGGCCCTGCTGTCTACTGCGCTGCCAGCGGGAGGAGAGTACAGCACAGGCAAATACGTAAGGTCATGATGATGAACTACTAGCTTACTCCTCTAGGTATTTCCTATGCGGTGCTCTTTGTCATTATTTCATCATGCACTTCTTCAACTTGCCAAACAAGCTTACTACAAAACAGCGCATGATGGCACAGGGCAGCAGCCTCGCCCACCCTGTCTTTACCGTGACCCCTGGTCACAGGAGGAGGCCATGTAGAGTGAGATGACCTGTGTCAGCTGAGTGTACTCTGTGACGCTCACGCAATGACAAAACTGCCTAACGATGCAGTTCTCTGCACCTATGTCACTGTGCAGAGAAGTGTTAAAATATGTATAATATATATGGTAAGACGTAAATGTTTAAATAAAGAATTGTTATAGTAAGACGCATTGACATTAACCCCCTCCCAATGCTTAACACGCTCCCCCTGGCCCTCGCTTCGGACACAGCCCATTGCTCTTGGCAATGCATTTTTTACTGTAATAAGTTTCTTTTAATTAAACATCCATGCATCACACACACATATATATAATATCTATATCAAATATGAGAAACATAACTCTACGTTCCCTAGGCCCAGAGAAGTGACAAGTGGCCCAGCCACCCCGATGACGCCTGGGCCTGCCACCAAATTCAAACCCAGGGACTGTCTGAGCAGCAGTTTCAGGTGAGATTCTGGGCCCCGGTTCAAGGTGGGGAGACTTTGGACAGGCCGTGATATGAAGACACCTGCAACTCGGCAAAGCGGGGTCCCCCTGGCCCTTCTGGCGGCCCGAACAGGACCTCATGTGAGTGAGAAAGACAAACCCTCCTTACTGCCAGCTGCTGAACGACTGTCATGCTGTGTGTCCATCGGGCACAATACCTAGTAGCGTCTCCACACCACTGGGACTCTGGCCCCAGCTGGCTGGCACAGGCAAACCCCGAAAAGACTCAGCTGAATTTATGACCAGGGCAATGGTGTCACCCTGGTTGTCTGTGGAAATGACGGGTTTTGGCCTGAACCACTGGTCTCGAGGGTGGCAGTCACATACACCTGTGACCTACACTCCACAGCCTGTGCCCGGTGAGGTCCCAGGACGCTGTCAGGTGCACCTGCCCTAGCACCCACCCTGCCCTGCCTTTGTCTCCAGTAGGAGCATTTGCTCTAGAGTGAAGGAGAATTTGTGGCCCAGAGGAAGGAGGCCTAGTGGCCATGGATGGGGGCCGTGGATGGGGAGGTCCCAGCCTCAGCTGCCTCAGTCTGGTGGCCCAGCAGGGGTCACTCTTGGCCCAGTCAACTTCAGCTGGAGCTAGATGGATTTGGGGATGAGGGAGTCCCCAGGGAAGGGGAGCAGGGGTCACTGGTGTTCCCAGCCAGGAGCACTGGCCCAAGTTCTGGTGGCCCTCTCCTGCCCACACTGACTGTGATATCTTCCTGCCACCCACCCTCCACTCGGGCAGCAGACTTCGTCAGCCGAGACGTGAAAGGGTCGTCGGTGTAGGTGCATGCTGCCCTCACACCACAGGAAGTCTGGAGAGTCTCTCAGTTCTGAGAGGTGGCCCCTTGCTTCTCCTCCAGGGCTTTTCTGCTTAGATGCTGCCTTTAAAAAATATGACTGGTAGGGGCTGGGGATTTAGCTCAGTGGTTCGGTGGCCTGCTTAGTAAGCGCGAGGACCCTCATTCAATCCCCGGTACCCAAAAAAAAAAAAAAAATCACTGGGGCTTCAAGTCTGGCTTTTGAGCTGATGGCTCTGGTGAGAGCCAGAGTGACCAGTCATGGCTGGAAACAAGGTCCCTGGAAGGCAGGGGCCAGAGAGGAAGGTGTCCTTTTGGGGTGGGTGTGGCCTGGCTGGGACCCTTTCTTCCTAGAGCTCAAGGACCCACATTCAGAACAGCCTCGTCTTTTCTGCCCCAGAGTCCTGAGCACTGGGAGCTCTGTTTGTCCTCTTCCGGCTCGGAACAGGCCCACATTGTCTGGAGAGGCGGTGCTGCCTGTGGACTTGGGCTGGTGTGGTTTTTCTCCCTGGCTTGGATCAGGAAATGAGGGAGGAATGCAAGGGAGTTTGGGGAGTGGGGGTGGCGGTGGACTGGGCGAAGAAACGAATTTTATTTCTTCTTTTTAAAGACAAACTTTGGGATAGAAATATTGCAATAAATATGCTCTTGTGTTTGTGTGTGTTTTCTCAGCTGTAAAGAAAATAGGGAGAAATTCCATTCTGTCTGGGTTCCAGCGTCTTGGAGACTCACTGAGGCTTTTATGTGAGGGGGAGGAGGCTTGGGCAGCCGGGCCAGACAGGGAGGTCTTTCTCCCAGGGAAACCAAGGGCTGAAGGAGGGAGACCTGGGCGGGCTGGCAGGGAGCGTGAGGGGAGTGAGGAGGGGAAGCTGGTGAAGGCCAGGCCACACAGCCCCGTGTGTCAGGGATGGCGTGGTCACGAAGGAAATGGCTTCCTCCAATGCAATTATCAGGAGGCATGGGGGGGAGCAGGCAAGCACAGGCTTTCCAGTTGAGCAAGCTGTGTGTGTGCGTGCGTGTGTGTGTATATGCACGAGTGTGAGAGCCTCACTGCTAGGATGGGGTCACCCTCCACCTCCACATCAGACCAACTCCAGGCCGTGGTTGTTTACTTGATCACTGCTTTGGCCTTGGCCAACTATGCTTTTACCTTACTTGCCTTGAATTCCTCTTTTGGTAACATGAGCCGTGGAAACCCTGGGACCTGGTCCTGGCCCCTTTGGCCACCTAGTGCTCGGTCACACAGGACCCGCCCACAGCCACTTCACAGATGGAGTGAGACATATGGCGCCAGACACTTCTCTGGGCTTCAGGGAAGGCTCTGGGTCTTCGGCGTGTACCCACCTGAGGCTGGCATGACCATGCCACGTCCTCTCGCCTCCCACCTATCAGGCCTGAGTGGGCCTGGAAGAGAGTTTAGAGGCTTCCTGTCTTGGGTTGAAGGTTAGGCTAGATGATTTTCCATAAAGAACAAAGCTGCTTTCGTCTCAAAAATAACATCACCACCCTTCCAAATATTTGGAAAATAGATAAATGGAGAAAAAGCATCACCATAGTCTTCTAACTCAATCATCATTTGTGTTTTGGTAGCTTTTCTTCTAGTCTTTTTCCTGGGGCATCTATTTGGCTATGCATTTCCATAATTGTCACTTTTTTGCCTCCTGTTTACATTTTGCCCCAGACCACTGGACTCAGTGACTGTTTCCGCTCCTTCAGAAGAGAGGACTATGGCTCATTGCCGTCATAGCCTCCCTGCCAAGGATCAGCCCGGATGGAGCAGGCAGGGGCTTCTCAGCCTCTCTGTGGAGGCTCATGCGCATCCCCTCACCAGGAGACCCATTCCCTCGCTGGGATGTTCTAACAGAGCTCAGATCTTCCAGGATGGAGCTGAAAGGGCCCGACTCTGTTTTAATGTCCACCCATGGCTTCCACCAACAGAGGACACAAAACACAGCCATGCTTCCTCCGTGGGATCTGTGACAGAACTTCAGGGCTCCACTCTGCCACCCTGCCTGTGGTTCTCTCGAGGGGACATTCCTGGTCCTTTCAATTAGCCTTTCTCATGTGACATGTAGGCCTCCATTTCCTTCCCCGAGCCACAGACAGCCAGAACCAGGACAGATGTCAGTGAACACCAAGTCCAACTCTTTCATTCTACAGATGAAGGAACCGAGGCCCAAGGAGGCTGTGTGGTCCACTCAAGGCCACCCAGAACATCAGAGGTGGTGCTAGAACCAGAGCCGGGTTCTACAGCCTAGATCTCATAATCCCAGCATCTGTGAGCTTTGAGGGGTGATGACTCTGTGCAGCTAGCTTGCCAGTCTCCCTGGCACCCAGTGTGGCACCTGGCATGGACAGAGGATGTAGAAAGTGGCTGCTGATGAGTGAACCAAGGGAGGCCCAAGCATCTCACAGCCATCAGTCCTGGGCCTTGGAGGGGGAGACGTAGGAGACCAGACGTAGGAGACCAGACTCCCACGTTGGTTCAGCACCTGCACAAGGCCCACCCTTGTGAGGCAGCCTCTGCTGACAGCTGATGAATTTCAGCTGCCTGCTTATGGTGTGCATGGCCGTGTTGACTGGTGATGGCAACTCATACAGCAGGTGACTTTGGGAAGAAGATCACAGCCCGCGTGTAGCCCAGCAGAGTAAGAACCAGGATCATCCCTCCGTGGGGCTCACTGGAGAACCTATGCAAGATCAATCTTGCTAGAGCCGATTTTAAGCATCTCTTTCCCAAGTCTGCATGAGAGGGGAGAATTTTATTTTTCTCTTTCCTTTTTGAGAGTAGATTTACCAGCTCACAACTGGAAATAACTCACAGGAACTATAGAACAGGCTGGAGGATAACAGGCCTTTCTCTATTTCTACCTAATGAAGACACATTCTCCATCCCTTGCCCTGTCCTGCTTGTCTCTGGGTCCATTGAAGATGACTCTGAAACCAAAGCGAGGGGAGAATTTTATTTTTCTCTTTCCTTTTTGAGAGTAGATTTACCAGCTCACAACTGGAAATAACTCACAGGAACTATAGAACAGGCTGGAGGATAACAGGCCTTTCTCTATTTCTACCTAATGAAGACACATTCTCCATCCCTTGCCCTGTCCTGCTTGTCTCTGGGTCCATTGAAGATGACTCTGAAACCAAAGCCAGTCTGTCAGCCTTAAGGCAGGGCTGTCTTTATCTTCATGTCACGTCCGCTGCCCAGCCTGAGCCAGTCACATTGGTGTGGCTATGGTGAGCATTTGCCGGCCTGCCCGCCCTCCTCTTCCTGAACCCTGGGGTCATTGTCTCCCCAAAAAGGCCTCATCCATTAGCCCGTCCCTTCATTCTGCCTCCCAACGCTGCCATTGCCCACTTTAGCATTTAACTTTCTTTTCTCCTTTTCCACTTGATAGCTTTGCCTCACCCCACACAGATTGTGACCTCCTTGGAGTTGAAAATCAAGATTTAAATTGAAAAAAAAAATTACTCTGTGTTAACTTAGTCCTGAGAATAACAGAAAATGGTATGTGACATGTTCTTGTTGGATGAGAGTGGAGGCTGGGATCTGGTAGATGGTAGGACCAGTACAATTCACCAGTGACCAAGGGGCCCTGTCGATGACTTAAGTCTTGGAGGTGGGATTGAAAAGGACCAAAGTCATCCATTTTCCCGCCTTCAGGCCTCCAGTTCATCACGTATTTGCAGGCCAGGGTCTTACAGAGTGTGTTCTCTTGTCATTCAATCACGGGCAAGATCCACCCAACATCTGTGCAGAAAAGTGGCTGCATGTGGACCTGACATTGGAACTCCAAAGCCAGCCTAGGGAAAGAGCCAGGAGCCCACACCAAGGGCACATCTGGCCGGAGTGGCTCCAAGAGCAGCTGGAATATTCCACATCATTTCTAGACAAGGTGAGAGAGTGTGGAAGGGAGAGCCAGGAGGCTGGATCCAGGCCTTGCTCTGCCCTAACTCACCAGGGGACCTACCTGAGGGCTCAGTTTAATTTCCCTGTCTGTAAATCACAAGGCCAGATTTACTCCCGGGAAAATTGTGAGGGTGATTTTTGCGGATATTTTGTGGCTAATATTCTGTATATTTACTTCTCTCTCTCCTTTCGAAGTCCTTATTTTCTCTCATCCTTTTCCATGTCAAAATTTATCACTTGCTCTCTCATCGCAGAAACATGTGAAATCAAGTTCCACAAGTATTTTCCTTCTTCCCGGGGAATTAAGTGGGCCCTCTGAGGAAGACATCTGCAGTGGGCCCCAGTTTTGTCTCGGCATTAGTCTTGCCTGGGATTCGCCGCCAGCAGCTCTGTGGGACGGCAGAGGAGCCCAGGAAGGGGAGGAAGGTTCCCTCATTCACTCGCGGCCTTAGGGGTGGAGGCAAAGTTGCATCCAGAGGCTGCACACAGCAGCCAGCAGGCTTGGGGTTCTCACTGCAACCTAGTAGACTGGCTGCTCAATTTCTTCATCTCCGAAATGGGGGCAGTTGGGAGAGTGCGGAGGCACTGGGGGAAGAGCCAGGCCCAACTCATACAGCAGGTGACTTTGGGAAGAAGGTCACAGCCCGCGTGTAGCCCAGCAGGTGGTGGAACTGGGAGAAGGAAAGCATGACGTGGAGGGGTCCTTCCTGTGGGTCATACTTTTACCCTGGCTCCTGGGTATTCTCTGCTAATGTGGCCGTGGCCTTGTCTCCTAGCAGTAAGCTGTTTGGGCCCCAAGTAGGGCCTGGCCCTGCCCTCTTCCTCCTTTCACCTATGTAGTTTGATCCTCCCAGAACATGCTCAGCACAAATGCTGCCCTCTGGAAACTGTCCCCAGAAACCTGGCCTGCAACTCTCCTTTCTGCTAGTGCCCCTTGGCATTTCTTGTTGCTAACAAACACATTGTGCCTAGTGATCTCCCTCCCTCCCTCTCTCTCTCTAGTACTGGGGATTGAACTTAGGACCTTGTGTTTGCTGGCTAAAAGCCAGCATGTGGAGAAGGATGGGAGCTGGGATGAGCCTGGCTCAACACTGTCAGCCTCTCCTCCCTCATTGCGAGTTCTCAGGGATCGAAGTTGGAAGTGGGTAGCACAGCAAGGATCCACGGCTCCAGCTTTGCTGGTCCAGGGCATCCACATGTGTTGTCCTCTCGGTGGAAAAACCCTGGTACGTGGGACCTTGCTCCCTCCTGTTCTCAGCCCACTGCTCCAGCCTGGGGAACTTGGAAGTTTTCTCTGCATTAATTTCAGACTTTGTGTAAATATCAGAGCTGGGGTTTGGAAAGGAGCGTCCTTCAGCCCAAACTTTCCATCAAGTACAAACCCCTGTCTTGGGGCAGGGATCCTGGGCCAGGAGCTGAATTCGCTCCACTGACTGCCAGGCTGGCAGGGGGTGGGACTAGGGGACCAGCATGACTCCTTGGTGGCCTCCTCGTTGGGACTTGAGCCAGATTTCTAAAAATCATTCTTCATAAAAGTTTCTGGAAGCTGAGGGTCCTGGTGGAAATGCCTACTTGGGAGAAATGACCACTGGGTATGTGGAGTTACGGCTGAATTCCTAGGAAAGTAGGATACCAGGCACCTGGGATTTGGCTGAAAGAAAACAAGGAATGAGCTAGGTGTGGTGACCCACACTTGTAATTCTAGCTCTCTGGGAGGCTGAGTCAGGAGGATTTCAAATTTGAGCCTCGTCAACCTAGTGACTTAGACCCTGTCACCAAACACACAAATGAAAAACAAAAACCAAACCAAAACAAAAACTTCTGGATTCAAACTCTAGTACAGAAAAATAAAAGAGGAAAATAAAATGAGGGGTGATCAGCCTGATTCCTTAAACTTTGGGGACAGTTGCTCAGGTTCTTGGAGTTTAGCCCTGGGAGCCATTCAGAGGTAAGAGAGGTGGTGGGTTATGTGGAGTCTAAGCTCCTTCTCTTGACCCTAACTTACATCCTTCAGTTCCTAGGGCTGGGAAAGACCTCACAGAACACAGTC
>NW_022900919.1:18606438-18615821 GCF_012274545.1 Fukomys damarensis | reverse complement strand
TTTCTAAAAATCATTCTTCATAAAAGTTTCTGGAAGCTGAGGGTCCTGGTGGAAATGCCTACTTGGGAGAAATGACCACTGGGTATGTGGAGTTACGGCTGAATTCCTAGGAAAGTAGGATACCAGGCACCTGGGATTTGGCTGAAAGAAAACAAGGAATGAGCTAGGTGTGGTGACCCTACACTTGTAATTCACACTTGTAATTCTAGATCTCTGGGAGGCTGAATCAGGAGGATTTCAAATTTGAGCCTCGTCAACCTAGTGACTTAGACCCTGTCACCGAACACACAAATGAAAAACAACAACCAAACCAAAACAAAAACTTCTGGATTCAAACTCTAGTACAGAAAAATAAAAGAGGAAAATAAAATGAGGGGTGATCAGCCTGATTCCTTAAACTTTGGGGACAG
The DNA here is from genome assembly GCF_012274545.1 of Fukomys damarensis. Taxonomy (NCBI): domain Eukaryota; kingdom Metazoa; phylum Chordata; class Mammalia; order Rodentia; family Bathyergidae; genus Fukomys; species Fukomys damarensis. Next base: position 18,615,411 of record NW_022900919.1, on the reverse strand, counting down.
TTGCTCAGGTTCTTGGAGTTTAGCCCTGGGAGCCATTCAGAGGTAAGAGAGGTGGTGGGTTATGTGGAGTCTAAGCTCCTTCTCTTGACCCTAACTTACATCCTTCAGTTCCTAGGGCTGGGAAAGACCTCACAGAACACAGTCACTTAGCTCCTTTGGGGTCACATGGGGAGTGCCGCTGTATGTGGAGTCAAAGCTCCTTCTCTTGACCCTAACTTACATCCTTCAGTTCCTAGGGCTGGGAAAGACCTCACAGAACACAGTCACTTAGCTCCCTTGAGGTCACAGAGTGCCGCTATGCTGGGAAAGACCTCACAGAACACAGTCACTTAGCTCCTTTGGGGTCACATGGGGAGTGCCGCTGTGAGCCACGGACACAGTGGAAATGCTGGCCATGCATGCAGGAGTTCGTGCTCCATTTCAGGGTATCCAGAGTGGCCCTTCTGTGCAATAAAGCATTAATCTCGTTCAAAGGAAGCAGGGGCCCTGCACCCAGTTCCCAGGAGGGCCCTTACGCTCTTAAAGTGTCCTGCCCAATGAGAGCCTATTTACCTGGGGTCTTGGGTCATGCCAGACATGCTAAGGGTGGTGTTTATGGTGGGGATCTTGGGCCATGAGAAGCAGGAGACTAAGGTCAGCTATGTGGATGACCTGTCATGTCTATGTAACCCACCCTCCAATAAAGCCCTGGATACAAGCTCAGGCAAGCTCCCTGGGGACAGCTGGTGGGTGATCAGCCTGATTCCTTAAACTTTGGGGACAGTTGCTCAGGTTCTTGGAGTTTAGCCCTGCGAGCCATTCAGAGGTAAGAGAGGTGGTGGGTTATGTGGAGTCAAAGCTCCTTCTCTTGACCCTAACTTACATCCTTCAGTTCCTAGGGCTGGGAAAGACCTCACAGAACACAGTCACTTAGCTCCTTTGGGGTCACATGGGGAGTGCCGCTGTGAGCCACGGACACAGTGGAAATGCTGGCCATGCATGCAGGAGTTCGTGCTCCATTTCAGGGTATCCAGAGTGGCCCTTCTGTGCAATAAAGCATTAATCTCGTTCAAAGGAAGCAGGGGCCCTGCACCCAGTTCCCAGGAGGGCCCTTACGCTCTTAAAGTGTCCTGCCCAATGAGAGCCTATTTACCTGGGGTCTTGGGTCATGCCAGACATGCTAAGGGTGGTGTTTATGGTGGGGATCTTGGGCCATGAGAAGCAGGAGACTAAGGTCAGCTATGTGGATGACCTGTCATGTCTATGTAACCCACCCTCCAATAAAGCCCTGGATACAAGCTCAGGCAAGCTCCCTGGGGACAGCTGGGAGCTATAGCTGGTCTCTCCTAGACCCTTCCCCAAGTGCTCTTCCCTCTGCTGACCGCAGTCTGTATCTTCCTCTGGGATCCACCAGAACTGTCAGCACCGTGACTTTGCTGCATTCTGGAAGTTCCTCCAGCAAATCAGCAAACCAGAGTGTGGCCTGGGGAATCTCCCCCAAAGGCACCTTCTGGCTCTGTCAGTCTGGGTGTCCTGCCCAGGGTGGATCAGTATTGGCAAAGGGACGAGACCTCTGCCCCTGGCCACCCTTCACTGACACTGCTTTCCCCTCCTAGCAAAGCACCATTTCTGGCCCTGCCCTCCTGTGGCGGGAATGTGCCTTTCCCCAGTAAAGCTCCACGCACTGCTTGGGTTTCCTCCCCGCCTCCTCTCTGCTCTCGAAAGCCCTCACTTGGATGCCTCTGGCATAGGTGCTGAGGGGGCTCTGCTGAGGAATGGGCTGTGTGCCTAGTCCAGGGCTCCCTGGGTGGGAGGGCTGAGCTGCAATTTGGGGAGACTCTGGCAGTGAGGACCCAAACTGCCTCCCCTGCTGGGGAGATTTGAAGAAGATACCATTTGACCTGTGGACACACCACGGCAGGACAAGAGCATTCTACAAGGAGAGGGCTGCGTACGCAAAAGCATGGGTCCTAGTGGTATAGATCAAATAAGGTTAGAAATATAGCTGGACCAGACCCTAGACAGCCTTCATGACTGGGCTTCCTTCTCTAAGTAATGGATGGCTCTGGGCATTTCAGAGAATGACTAGGTTCATGTATGTTTTCAGGAGGAAATCACAGCCTGCACAGCTTTGTTTGGCTGGAGCCTCCTCCACAAAGTCCCCCAAGACGTCCCACCATCGCTAAGGTCTCCTTTGTCCTCCATCCCAGCAGGAGCATTCTCTGCCTCTGTGAGGGGGCTGCACCCAGTGGGGGCTGGATCTCACCCAACCTTGCCCATCCGCCTTCAATGATTCCTACCCTGCCACCTCCACTGAAGACGTGATCCTAAACCAGGCATTATCTCATTCCCTGCTCACACTATTTCGGGGTGAAACACCCTGTCACTAGTTCCATTTTAGATTCGAGGGGACAGAGGATCAGAGGGGCCAATAACTTAGCTCAAATTCCACAGCCTGTGACCGGATGGGTCTGATTCCAGAAGCTGTGTCCCTAAAGGTATTATCCTGTTCCCTGCTTCCCAAATAGAAGCCAAGAGCCGGAGGTGGCGCCCTCTGGAGGTTTGTCATAGTCATGACAAAACCTCAGCTTTATTTAAATCACAATTAAAGGGCTGTAAGGGTAGTTCAGTGGTAGAGTGCTTGACTAGCATGTGCAAGGCCCTGGGTTCCACCCCCAGCACTGCAAAAGACAGAACACAATCCAAACAACAACAACAACGTCACGGATTAATAGACATTTGCTGAGTGCCCACTATAAGAGTTCCTGGATTCAGGGTCAAAGTTCAATGGAAAGGACAGGGAACCTCTTGGATCCTCCAAATTCAACTTGTCTCAAAGGTCCACAAAGAACTGCAAATGTGGTTGACTTCTCTCTCTACTTTCTGCCTTTCCAGCTGTCCCAGGGTGCTCCCAGGTCTCTGCTGGCTGTGACTGTCCTCTTCGAGGCCGGTAGGGTCACAGCACCCAGAACCTCCCTGCAGAACAGCCTTGCAGAGGGAGACTCCCTGTTCCCCCTACCTCCTCCCCCCTGTGCTCTTGTAAGGAATCACCCTCACAAGACAAAAAAGGTAGATTTTCTGCTGAAGCCTGTCTTAAATTGCCCATCACATAAAATTTGCCGTCATAATAATTTTCAAGTATACAGTTGGGTGGCATTTAACGTTCACACTGTTGTGTCACCAGCACCGCCATCCCAAACTCTCCATCTAGCAGACCCGAGGGTCTGTCTCCATTAAAGAACAACTCCATCTCCACCTTGTCCCAGCTCCTGACAACCACCCTTTCTCCTTCTGCCTCTATGAACTTGATGACTACTACTTTTATTGCTGAGCAGGGAAATTGATAGTGTTCGCTGGCACCGTAACTAGATGTGTTTAGGTGCTGCCCCACTGGACAGCTTCCAGGCTTTCCCGTGGTGTTGTATCCAAGGAAGCCCTCACATCCCCTGGGCCCTCCCAGGTGCCATCCTGCAGCCAGCATCCCCCACCACAGGGGACACTGTCACATACTCCACAGAGGAGCTGCATCTTCATGGGGTTGGGCTCTGACCCCACAAGAGGAGACACCAGGTATAATTAACCCCCACCCCCTGGAAACCTGTCAGGAAAGCACCATGTTGGAGAGCCCCATGCCACCTCCCAGTGAGTCCAACACGATCATCCTTCACCCACTGCTGCATCGGACTGTTGCTTCCAACAGCAGCGGAAGCAGTACTGGTCCTCAGACACCAGCCGTGTGATTGGTACCTCGAGATGCTCCCACCATGGGCAGAATGAGGAGGTGGACCAACTTTGGAGGAACAAATTGAGGCTTACTGGGGATGCAGAGCCAGCAGGAGGAGCTCCTGCAGGATTTCTCACCACCTAGTTCTCTCAGTGATGCCACTCTGCCCTGTAGCTGAGCTTCAAAGCCAGTTGCACTTGGTGGTAGCAGCTGTGCTGATTTTCCCCGACAGGAAAATTCCCTCAAAGCTGCATCAGCAGCGAGCAGGACTGGGGCAGAGATGGGGCTACCTGCATCACAGGGACGCCGAGTTGTCACTGTGGATGACATGCTTGGGCACCTGCACTGTGGGCTCCTCGAGGGCAGGGAAAACGTCCCATTCCTCCTTTGGTGCCCCCTGCCGTGTCCAGCACAGGGCCGGGGAAGTTGGCAAAACTCTTTACTGACTCAGAAATGTGTTGGTGCTATGTCATCAAACATAGAAAGGACTCTGTAAAGTAATATATAGAAGATAGTTTCACTTCATTTTTTGTGCCTATTTGTGAAAAAGATAGAAGTTGAACTGTGATTATCTTGGGTGCTAAGTTTATAGTAAATTTTAGTTTTTCCAGTTGAGTATCTATATTTCCTAAACTTTCTATGCTGTCCTTTATCCTTTTAAAAGGAAATATGTTTCTAAGACTAAAATAAAATTTAATATCCTTCTTACAAATCTCTATCCAAGACCGTCATGGGTGAAAGGTGAAAGTGTACTCTGGCTCCAACGGGTCTTGGGAGAACTGGAGTCTGGGTGTCAAAGCCACCGAGCCCCCACTGGTGACCCCCCACTGGCAGTCAGTTGGTGTGCAGCGGGGAAGCAAGCTCTCTGAGGATTGAAATTCTTGGGAATCTGCTGGGAAATGGAATTTTCTCATCCTAAAAGATTGTGGGTCTTTGAGGCTCACAGCTTTAGCTCACAAAGGCGATCTTGACCCTAAGCCAAAAGGACCCACATGAAATTCCTGCTTCCAGTGTGCAGGAAGAGAGTGCTACACACACACGCACACCACACACACACACACACACACACACACACACTGTGGCCGACGGGTCCCATAGTCAAGACTGAGAAATTTACCTCTCTGAGCACAGAATAGCTCGGAAACCAAGGCCTTTGGAATCAGATAATCGTGAGTTCACATTCTGGCTCTGCTGTTTTCCAGCTCTGCCTTAGTTTCATCATCTAACAAATGGGGCCAATTAGACCTGCTCCATCAAGCCTTTCCCGCTTCTGTGAGGAGGGTGTGCCCGTGGCCAGCTCAGCTTGGATGGCTCAAGGGCCTTCACTTCCTCCCTCATGCAATCTCCACTCAGCATGAAAGCACTGAGCCATGGGCGATTCATCATTTGTTTAACCTTTCTCCCTGTATGGAGAATTTCCTCATCTCTCAGATGAAGCACAAGTCAAAAGCACAGGAGCTAGACAACAAAGAGCGTTACAACTGAACCGTGTCCTGTCCGCAGAAGACACACTGAGGTCCTACCCCTCGGTGACCATGACTGTGACCTTTTGTGGAAGTAGGGCGTCTGCAGATGTAACTGAGGTAAGTTGATAGGCCCTCGTCCCCTGTGACCAATGTCCTTACAGGAAGGGAAGATGGCCAGGGAGGACACAGGGACACCAGGGCTGGAGATCAAGGCCGGCTGGGCAGCCAGAAGCCAGGGATGGATGGCCACACCCACAGCCTAGGCAGGGTAGGGGGTCTCTGAGGAGGAGGGGTCTCCCTGCAGGGGACAGAGGGAGCAGGCCCAGCTCCCAGAGCCACAGCACAATACATTTCTGCTGTCTGAAGTCACTTAGCTTGTAGTACTTTGTCACAGCAGAGAATGAGTACAAAGAGTGACTTTCATCACAGGACCGTATTCCGTGAAACCTTTAACAAGGAGACGGCCAGTCTCACTCGGTGGCTGACCTCAGCGTCTCTTAGACTACTGGGGAAGTTGGCGCTCCTTTCACCCCACCTTACGTGCCTCTGGGGAGAGAATGTTCACATCGTGGGGTTGTCCTCGGTGGTGTTTCTAGCTCTTCCTCCTCCACTCTCTGGCCTGACTCCAGTGCTTGTGGTTCAGCTCCCTGGCCCTCAGGCTGTCACAGGTTTCTCTGCTGCCCTGCTGGTCCCTGGACTCTTGCATTTTCAGGGAAATAGAGGAAGAAAGAAATGGGTTCTGCCCTCTCTCGACTCTGCCTCTTTTCTTGTGGAGTCCACACAGGACAGTGTTTCAGCTAGGAGCAGAACTGAGTCATCTGCCACTCGGAATCATTAGAGGTTCTCTTGTGATGCTTAAAATTCTCCACTCCCCAATCCCAGGAGTGGAGGCGGGGGGAATAGTATCAGCTTCCAGTCCTGACCCGGCCCAGACCCTCACTCCCTACCTCCTGGTGGTGCAGCCATGCTGGCCAGCCCTGAGAATACCTGAAGAGAAAAAAAATTTTTTTTGATACCGGGGATTGAACTCAGGCCCTTGCACTTGCAAAGCAGGTGCCGGAACCACTGAACTAAATCCCTGGCCCCTGAAGAGAAATTCTTGCCACTCTATCCTTTGCAGTGCAACATCTGTAGTACAGCCCAAAAGGAAGGGTTGAAAATGAGGCATAGGGAAAGCTGCCTTGTACAGTTGTAAAGGATGTGCACTGCACAATTCCAGGGACCACTATCCACGTGGACCACGATGGAGTGGTGTTCTCTAGGGTTATGTAATGCAGGGGCTCTGGGCACAACAAGGCCTACTGTGTTTAGCAGGTCTCCCAGGGGCCAAACCTGACTCTCTTCATCTGCTCTGTCCTCAGTTAGCTTGAAGGTGGCAGAGGACATGGGGCTGTCCTTGCAGTCCTGAAGTACCTGCCTGCTTTCAGAGTGGGGAGGAAGGCAACCGGGAGCACAGGCTCAGGCAGGAAGAGGCAGGTGCAGCAGGACATGGTCCCCCAACACAGGCTTGGCTCTGAGACATCAGGAATGGGGCCTGCACCGGATGTGCATAGAGGCAGCTGCTGCTTTGAGCTTGATTCTTCGTGGGATGAGGTTATACCATCTCACTCCCCTGCCCACAGACCTATGGGCCCAGAGTTCCCATACCCACCTCACAGATAAGGAAACTGAGGCTCAGCAAAGCCAGTCTCCCCATCAAAGGTGCACTGCTGGGGAAGGGCACACTGGGCTGGGAGTCCCTCTCCCTGATCCACTCCTGGAAGACACTGGCCTCCCAGATGCTCCCATGCACCCCAGTTCCAGGTGTGTAAATAAAGGTGACAACGTGCCAGAGTCTCAGTCACAACTGAACAAAGACAAGATGGGGCTGGAGTTTCTGGGATAAGCGCCAGGGGTGAGACCAAAGTGAGCTGTCACAGGAGCTGCCCTTGAAAGTGACAACCTTAGGGAGACCAAAAGCATGGCCTCTTCCTGCCATGTCACAGGGTGGGGACCCTGCAGCTGGGTCTGAAGCTCCCCTGAAGATGGGAGGGCTGGTGATGAAGACTGCGCAGGGCGAGTGGGGTGGCCCAAACATAGGCACAGATCCCCCAGAACAGCAGCTGTCCTAGAGGTGGTGAATGGCCAGTCAGGGCCTCTGACACCACCCACTGGTGACAGAACACGAGCTGTGCTGAGTCCCTGAGCCCCTGAGCCAGGGTGCGACATACTCTTCTGGGTCCCTTTCCTCATCTATGACAGAAACAGAACACAGTGTGTTATATCGATGGCTTCAAAAGATGGAAAATGGGCTGTCCTGATAGAACTTGGCAGAGGACTCCAAAATCACTGGCTCTGATCTCTCCACCCACCTCTGTCCCCCCACTCCTGAATCCCTGGAGCATGGCTTGAAAAGCACCATCCTGAAGGTATTTGTCAGGTTTACAGATGGCTGCATCAGGCCACCAAGGGAGTCCACCAATCAGGGACTTCCAGACAGTGACCAGCTACTGGACATGTGACAAACGGTAGGCTTCCAGGAGGAGGAGGCAGCGCTTGAAGCTGAGTGACAGAATGCAGGGGTCATGCCCGTGAGGTAGGAAGAGCATTCAGGCTTGGGAACAGAGTGGTCCAAGCCTGAGGTTGGAAGGAAATGAGAGGTCAGGGGCTGGAGGGCTTCCAGGGAGGGGAGACCGAGTCTGAGGAGGTGATGGGGTGGGGGGTGGGTGCGTCAGGTCCTGAGGGCCTGAGGGTGACGGAAGGGATTGAGCTGACTGACAGTGGTACAGGGCCGCCTCTGCAGTCTTCGGGAGCCTCCACAGTGTGCACAGGCTGGGAAGGAATATGCCCTAACCCCAGCCATCCATCGATCTGTGTCTGTGCTCTGGGCCTCTGAGCGCCAGCCACTCCCCCAAGACTCGCAGTGACTAAGGAGGGTGGTGTTAGCCACCACTTCCCACTTTCTACGCCTGGCTAGAGCCTTGTGTGTTATATGCAGGGGTCCGGAGGACTGGGCTGTTGGGGATTTGGGAGCCCTGGGTCACTGGAGTGGCAGGTGGTGCTCGCAAGGGGAGGATACATGGGGAAAGGTTGGGGGGTCTAGGAAGCTGAGGCGCCACCCCAGTGCCAGGCCTTTCCCGTCACCCCATCCCCACCCCCTCCTATCCCTTGGGAATGGATTGAGGGTCATCTCAGCAATCAGACCTGCTGTGACCCGGGAGTCTTTCTGCTAAAACTTTATGGAAACAAGTTGCTGTGGGAGCCAGCATGGCTTTCGGTAAGGAAACCAGTGGGGATCTCAGAATGATGTCACTTTAGGGGGACTGATCGCTGGAGAAGAGGTGAGGCTGGGCGCTTAGGGCCTGGGGTGGGCATTGTACCTGTGGTGAGCATGGGAGACAGAAACCAGCACTCTACGGGGACCCTCCCTGCCCAGGTCCAGGGCCACTGCCCACCCAGGGAGGCTACTCAGAGACTCCCTGGAGGGCCCAGCAAGCAAGCCAAACTCACTGGGTTTGCCCTTGGCTTACACAAAGGGTGACCAGGCATGGATAGAGAAATGTCCAGCTACAGGGTATTCCTGGAGTTGGGGCCCACTCCAGTAAACCCCACTGAGGTCCCACCTTTCTAAATCCGGAAGGAGCTGGACTTGATAACACAAGCTAGCACTCTGGGAGGCTGAGGCAGGAAGTTCCAGCCCAGCCTGGGCAATTTAGGAACTAGCAAGACTCTGTCTCAAGATAAAAATAAACAAATAAAACTGAGGATGTAGCTCAGTGAGGAGGCCTGGGCTTCAATTCCCAGTATCAGAAAAAAAAAAAAAAA
>NW_022900919.1:18596775-18597200 GCF_012274545.1 Fukomys damarensis | reverse complement strand
CTGAGGGCCTGAGGGTGACGGAAGGGATTGAGCTGACTGACAGTGGTACAGGGCCGCCTCTGCAGTCTTCGGGAGCCTCCACAGGCTGGGAAGGAATATGCCCTAACCCCAGCCATCCATCGATCTGTGTCTGTGCTCTGGGCCTCTGAGCGCCAGCCACTCCCCCAAGACTCGCAGTGACTAAGGAGGGTGGTGTTAGCCACCACTTCCCAATTTCTACGCCTGGCTAGAGCCTTGTGTGTTATATGCAGGGGTCCGGAGGACTGGGCTGTTGGGGATTTGGGAGCCCTGGGTCACTGGAGTGGCAGGTGGTGCTCGCAAGGGGAGGATACATGGGGAAAGGTTGGGGGGTCTAGGAAGCTGAGGCGCCACCCCAGTGCCAGGCCTTTCCCGTCACCCCATCCCCACCCCCTCCTATCCCTTGG
>NW_022900919.1:18588814-18596038 GCF_012274545.1 Fukomys damarensis | reverse complement strand
GTAAAACTAAAATGAGCATCCACCAGGCCAGCCTTTAAATAGGAGGCTGTTGGTATGAAAAGAACCCAGGGCCCAGTGGCTCTGAGGTGGGGGAAGTCGCTGGGGGCTCAGGGCTGCCTCTGAGGTTGAAGATTTCAGCCTGACCCAATGGGGTCCCTGTCCCCCGGGGCCCGTCACAACCCCCTATTCTTGCTGCAAGATCAGACCTGGCTGATCGCCTCCTCTATATCTTCAGAGTCCTTCAATCCACAATAGGAAAGAAGAGCTCCTTGGTCACCTCTGTCACTGAATCCCCATGGTGGCTTCCAGCCTTCCAGGAGCAAAGGGGCCCATTTCATTTTGCTGAGCCCAGAATTTCCCGGGGAAGAGTGGAGCCCTTTATATGTGTACTCCCTGCCCGTGCGTGGCATATTCTAGAGAAGCCACTTTGGGGAAGCCCAGCCTAGCTCTGAGGGACAAATGTACTTTAATCCAAGGTCAGGAGCAGCTGCGGTACGGAACCAGGGCCATCTCAGCAGGAGCGAGGAGACAGGGAGAACAGGCCTTGACCCTCTCACCGCCCCAGGGGTAAATGGTCAGAAGGTGGGAGTCTGGACTTCAGGGAGGGGAAGTCCAGTGACCCCAAGATGCAGAGCTGGAGGAAGAGCTCCAAGATGAGCTGTTTGGGGTTTAAATCAGGCTCATAACTGGTAGTCACCCTGGGCGATTCCAGCAGTGGCGTCCTGCCTCACCCCTTCTCACGAAGCAGACTCTCGGGCACTGTATTTTTAAAGAGCTTCTCAGCTGCTTCTGATTCTAGGACCAAAGGCCATCTCCCATGACAGTCCCCAGGCTCCCTCACCAGGGGCTTACAAAGATGAAAAGCATCCAACACGTCCCCGAGTTACCCTAAAATCCAGAAGTTCCCCTGAGCATCCGGGCACACAGGCAGAAATGAAGTAGAGGTCAGGCTAAGGGGCCATGCTTTGCTGGGAAACCCCGACCCATACCCAGGGTGGCGGCCGGGACACAGAAGCCAGGCCCTCAAAGGGAGACTGGGTTCCCTTACTTGGACATGTCTTTTGTGAAGGGCTTTCTCCCCAGAAGTGGCCTGGGGACAGCAAGGACTTGGAGGGTAGAGTGAGAAGGTGGTTCTGAGGCACACAAAGGGTGGGACCCAGGGCTAAGCTTGTCCGAGGTTGGGCTCTGATCAGATGGCACAGGGTTTCCGTGACCTGCCAGTTCCTTTAGCTGATTTGCACATGGCCTTGGTGTGAAGGGAGGCACTCAGAGCCAGAGGTGAAGTCTCTGCCAAGAGCAGCCCATGGACTGCCTCCACCAAGGCCAAGTCTCCCCTACTGCATAATGGAGGCAGCATAGTGACCCCTAAGTCCCTTGCTGCTCTGTCTTATGACCCTATAAAATGGAGGCTCAGGGGCACTTGATGACCTACCCAAATCCACAGGGCTTGGTTTATTGTAACTCTAATCCCCAGACAGGAAAATGAAAGCATTCCATGAGGTGTCTGCAGGGAGATAGTAAGTCTCTGGCTCCTGATCCTGGTTAAGCCTTTCTGTCTCTGGGGCCCGCACAGCACGACTGCTGTATCTTCAGTATCCTCCAGAGGGCGTTGCTGTCCCGAGCTGTATCCAGACCCAGTGCTTTTTGGGAACCAGTGGTCCCTCCCTGCTTCTTTAGCCCTAGCCCTACCCTACCAGGCACGGAGGTGGGGCGAAGCGAAGTACTTCCCATCTGGGTGTTACTGGTCCTCTCCTTGTCAAGAACTGAAAGGAATTTGGAGTGCAGCTGTCTGTTCATCCATCCATCCATCCGTCCATCATTTATTCATTCGACTATTCTCTGCCTGTGGTTGGCCCTGGGTTAGGTACAGCACACACCAAAAAAATAAAAGGCCCCAGCCTTGGCTTGAGGCACTGCCACCACAAGGGACCTTTGCAGACCATAGGGTCTCAGTGGATCCTGACCTATAGCAGGAGATTTGGTTTCTCCTCTTTATCACAGAGTCAATGCCCAGGTCCCATCATTCTATGTCCGGTGGTCCTCCTCCCTCTGTTCACCCTGGAGGTCCCAGGCTCTCACTGGAGGAGCAAGTCCTCCTGGCTTTTCTCATTCCTGCTGGGCTGTGTGCGGGAGATGCTGCCCCACCCCATCAGCACCAGGCATCACTATGGCAACCCTGCCCCAAACAGCAAACTTCTTTGGCTTCAAGATCACATGTCCACACCTGCTGATGCTGTAACTATCCGTAGCAGGGCCTTGAAAGGCCTCAAAGATAATAATAACATCTGCTTTTCACTGTAGATTTACTGTGTGCCAGGTTCTTTCTTGGTTTTATCTTGAACCCTCACATTGCCTCACAAGTCCATTTCACAGATGCAGAAACAGGTCGAGAGGAGGAGGCATGGTGCCCAAGAGCACACAGCTGGAATTGCATCCTAGGCCTCTCCTCAGGACCCCAGGGCCCTGCCCTTTCTCCCTTTGCAGTTGGTGTCTGCTCTTCACTGTCTTCCAGATCCTCACTCGCACTGTCACCCTCCCCCTATCATCCTCCTGCTGCTGCACACAATCAGGCAAGGCCAGACCCACGGAGGAAGGAAGGTGGGGCCATTCCTCAGCCCTGGCATGACTGATGTTTGGGGCTGCATAATCTACTCTGTGTCTGTGGCGGTGTGGGGCGTCCTGTCCAGCCTGAGATGTTTGGCAGTCTCCTGCTTCTCTCCCCTGCATGCTAGTGTGACCCTCCCCAATGTGGCGACAATGAAAAATGCAAAAACATCTCCAGATGCAGCCCAGAGTTTCCTGGGAGGCCAAAGAACCCTCAACTGAGAACAACTGCTTTACAGAAATGAAGGGTCAGGGTCAAGTTGATCACAGCCCCATCTCTACATTAGATGGTGGAAGGCACAGGCAGAAGGCAAGAAGAACGAACCGGTTTGTTCTTGCTGTGCAGACCACACTGAGCATAATACCTCATGAGCAGCAAGTACTACTGAAAGGTGAATGAATGAATGGTCTCTGTGGACACAGAGTGTTCTAGGATGAGGGCCTGAACATCTAGATTCTCATGCACATCCCCACCAATCTGCTCCAGAGTGGCCTAGGTTACAGTCCTTCCCTTCTTTGGCTCTGGAGACCCCTTTGTGATGTGTTAAGGGTCATCACAGGCCCTGAAACCCTGGGCATCTGGTCTGGGTAGAGCCAGAGGCCCAGGAGCTGAAGAAGGGTTGTCCCCAGGCCGGGCACTGCTGGGTGCCTTGTCCTGTCTTTCCCTTTCTTACTCTCACCCCTCAAATCAAATCAATTACTGAGACAGTCAGCCCCTCTCTGCAAAATCAGAGACATAGCTCCTTTTTTGGGTGGACATCTTAAAATGAAAAACATGTAACCTCAAAGGTAACCAAATATCCAAATCGTGATGCCCAACATCACACACCCCAAATCCACCTATTCATGAGTTTAACAAAAAGCTTCTTTAGGATACACTGTAAGGCCATTGAGAGGGAGCAAACTCGCCTCTCACACACCCCAGCCAGCCCACAGGGCCCGCCCTCCAGTGCACACACACACACACACACACACACTCACTCCACTGCTTACAAGGAGGCTCTGAGTTTTTTAAAAGTAAACTCACATATTTCCGTTCTTGCCCTGGATTCAACTTTTGAAAAAAGGAACTGTTTTACTGGTTTCCCTGCAAATTCCTCCGCTCTCTGGTCCTCTTACTGCACTCCTGCTCCCTCTCCAGCCCTTACGCTGTGCCCAGACCCCTTCACAGAGAGAGGGTAGATGTAGAGACAGTGACAAGATGTGCTTCTACCCTCAGATCCCTTCCCAGGACAGCACTCAGCTGTCCCCTCTCCAGTGCCCCTTGCCAGCAGAACCCCTTGTAAGCCCCTTGTAAGCAGAACGCCTTGCTTCCTCTCTGACTCTGAGTCCTCTTTCTTGAACTTGCCTTTCATCCATAACCCAGGCTTCCATCTCTAGCTGGCTTTACTCCTGGTCACTGAGAGTCAGGCAGGTGTCAGTATAGTTGCAGCAAGGGTACCCTGGTACCTGCCACCTGAAGCCACCAAGCAGGAACTTTTCAGAGATAGAAATGTGTCATGCAACTAGTGTCTTTCAAACTTTTTCGAACCACAGCTTGCAACAAGAAACACATTATGCAAATATCAAATTTTCATACATTTACATATATACATATATATACCAACCACGAACATTTATACTCTCAAAGAGTTGTAAAATACACAACAGGGAATAAGTTTCCAGAAACAATAGTTACCCTTAGCTACATGGGATGCACTACAAGCTTATTTATTCTTTCCTGTTTTATTAAAATCCCCACTAAATTGGTGTTACAGGCTACAGTGGGACAAATCCTATCTTAGATATACCTGCAGACAGAGATAGACTAAAACTGGGTTTCCACGCAGAGACCTGCAGGCTTCCTCTGGCTCAGCCTGGTGCCCAACCAGAAGGACCTTGGGAAGGACCCCATTTGAGAAGGCACTGTTTCAAAAATATCCACACTGAAAGTTGGGACACTCTTAAGAGAATATTCCAAACCTGTGCCAACCTGAGTTCACAGCCTGTGATCCCAAGGGGGCCTGAGAGCTGTCACTGAGGAATACAGATTTGTGGGGCCTCCTGAAGGCAAGACAAGGCACCCACATTATGTCTTGTTTTGTGTTTTATTTTTGAGACAGTCCCCCTTTGTAGCCCAGGCTGGCCTTGAACTTGAGATCCTCTTGATCAGCCTTAGAGTGCTGAGCTACAGGCATGCCCAATGTGCCCAGCTTACTTCTTTTAATCCTTGCAAAAATCTATTCCTGGAGGTTTTTTGCCTCTTTTTGAGAAAAGGAAACTCAGCCTCAAGGAAACTCAGTAATCTCATCAAAGTCACATAGTCACTGAGTGGCTGTGTTGGGATTTGAACCTAGGTCTGCCTTGTGCACCATGCACTCCCAGAGCTCCCTCTGCAGCCAGGTGTGGGCAGGTGGGGACAGAGTGTGCCCCCTGGTATGCAGTGGGGGAGACTCCTGGGACGGGGATGTGTGCAGGAGTTGGCTAGCCAGGCAGGGTGTGATGAGGGCTTTCAAACATAAAGAGAGAATTCCAATGTAAGTATGATTATGTAAGGATGATTTTCATGGAAAATTTTAGGAAAAGGAAGACTACTTAATATAATAACAATATCAGGGCCAGGGAATTAGCTCAGTGATTTTGCCACCTGCCTTGCAAGCACAAGGATCTGAGTTTGATCCCCGGTACTAAAAAAAAAAAATCAAACAGGTGTAGAGTCCTTGTCTGGTTGTGAGCACTGAGCTAAGTGTTTTGCTTGAGTCAAGTACTGTGTACTGAGTACCCATGATGAGCACAGAGCCTGGCATCTGGGTGGCACTCGGGAGGTGAATGAATATCTCATCAGGCCCTGGTGCTAGGAACTACACATAAATGTATCTAAATTAAACACAACTCAAATAATTCCAGCATCTTGGAGTTTCCAGCATTTTGTTCTTTCTGATCATTCCTTCCTTAAAACTTTTTATGCAGTTTGCCTTTCAGATTAGAAACACCTCGTACCCACCTCCCATCCTTGTCGAGCCAGGGGAGGTTTTCTCCCATTGCCGCCCCCCCCAGTTCCCGGGCTCAGCGATCCACAGCCAACACGCCCATCTATCTTCCCAGCACCTCAGAGACCACGCTGCCAATGGCACACAGATAACGGGATTGCTCCTTGTCCACAGCAACCCAGAAAGCCAGGAAGAGAGATAAAGCCAGAGCCCAGAAGACTTCTAGACTCTTCAGTCAGGATGAGTGTCTGGCTACAGGCTCAGGAAACCCAGCCCTTCGCCCCGTGTCTGCTGTTCAGCCACACCTTTAGCAAGTCAATGGCACCTCTCTGGGCTCCTGTGCCTTCGTCATGGGATGAGAAGTGACAGCTGTGCCTCGGAGGCCCAGCATTCCCCAAACTGCATCCACTGCTACACCAGGGTCGGAAGCACCCCATTCACCCAATTCAGCTTTGCACCCTGCTCCTGTGCCTCCTGGCAGCCACCCCCACAGACCCGGGATCCACACATCAACCAGAACGCCGGGTGCTTCTGCAGGAGGAAACCCTACTGGAACCCCTGCCTTCGGGATGGCAAGGAGGATAATGATGGAGAAGTTTGGGTTGGAGCCTGTCTCGCACCCAGAGGCAGCCTGCCACCCCCGGAGCTTGCTCTGGCCTAGAGTGTGGGTTCAGCTGACACAGTGACAGCTTCCTACCCACCCCCAGGGTTGGCAAGGGTTCCTGCTCCACCATCCTCGGCTTCATTTTAGAGGAACCCAGAATGGGGAAAAGTGGCCTTCCCTCTCTCTTTTGACTTGAGGAATATCCCTTTTTGGTGGACCTGGGCATGTTTGGAGCACTGCGCCGGGCTTGCCCTGTCCGGCCTCAGGTTCTGCCAGTCTCCGTCCAGCCCTTTCCACCTCCTCAGGTGCCCGGCGGCCCTGCCCTAATCCAAGAGATCAAGGACGCGGGATCCCTGCTCAGGCACGTGCTGGTATCTGGCCTGCTGCCCACATCATTTCGTGCCCCCCACCCCGCCACCAAGAGGGAGTCCCCATTCCCAGGTGACAGACTCAGTAACATGAAGTCTCCACCAGATCCAAAGAGGCACCGCGGAGATTTGAACTCACTTTTCCTTGACCTTAGGTATGTACTGCTCATCCCTATATCCTTCCGCCCCAGGAACTGAACGCACCCCGGAATGCGGCTGGCGCAAAGCTCCTTGCTCCTTCATTCTGGGCTGAGGAGACAAGAGCCCCTCCTCCCGCGTTCCTCAGCCCCATTCACTCTGAGTCTGCTGGAGCCGGAAAGTTTGCTCAACTCCTTTGCTGATGCCGCTGGGATATGCGGAGCTCCAGCGGGGAGACCGAGGCAGCCGAGGAGGCGCAGCCCCCAGCACCGAGGCGCGCACCCCAGCACTTCTGCCGGATGCCGGGAGAGAGCCTTTCCCTGGAGGGAAGGTGGCAGTTACCTTGAAGAGTTGGGCTCCCTTCTCCAAAAACTTCAGCCCCGTGCAGCCGGCTAGGCGGCGAGGGACTCTCGGGGCCCGGAGGCCTGGGTCTCGCTGCGCACTGGAGGGGACACTGTGAGCGGACGCTGCGCACCCCTCCTCCTGCCGGCGTCCTGTCCGTAGGTCCCCTAGGGCGGTGGCCGCAGCGGCGGCGGCTGGG
>NW_022900919.1:18578631-18588146 GCF_012274545.1 Fukomys damarensis | reverse complement strand
CGGCGCCCTGCACGGGTCTGCGGCTGGGACCCCGCAAGAGCCCCTCCTCCCGGGCTGCAGTTCGGAAGACCCCTCACCGAGGAGCCCGCGGAAAGTTTTAGGGGTGGGATACGCTGGGATGGCGGGAGAAGGAGGAGAGGGGTGGTAAGGCGGCCGCAGGGAGGTGCTCCTGGAGCTGGGATCCTCACGGTCTTCAAAATCCAGGTGAGACCAAGGACATCTCAAACCAAGGAGGAAACCGCCCGACCGCGATAGCTCCAGGGGCGATAGCGCCCTTCGGTAATGTCTTTGGCAGCGGGGATAGTAAAAACTTAACAGCCTTTGAATACCTTCTGCCCGTCACCTGTAACATACAATAATATCTCACTTAATTTTGGCTAAAGAGCCCAGTAAGGTAAATACTACAACTCCTTACCCCCACCCCACCCCGTGGGAAAATTGATGGCCAGAAAGTGCTGGGCTTGCCTACTCCAGGGAGTTCTGAATCCCAGCCCACGGTCAGGCTCTCTCTACATAAACTGCTGGGTAAGCCACAGTACTTTGAGGGATCCAGGCTGGCTGGTGGCCTTCAGGGTCCCTGTGAAGGAAGTCAGTGCACCTCACAGTAAGATTTCAGTATGATGGAAGTCGCTTGGCCCTCTCATTGGTCACAGACTGAAGGAAGAAGAGAAAAGTGGGTTCTCTGTGGGCTGCACATTGCAGAGACCATAGACCAAGCATTTTCTTGGCTAATAGGAAACAGTGCCCCTCCGTTTCCCCAGGATGACTGCATTGGGATCCGGAGAGCATCTCACTGGCCATCTCTGCTTGGGGCAGGCCTGGCCCTGGCCCAGCCCCTTCTCAGCAACCCCCACCATCTCTCCCTTGTCCTGAGCAGGTGGGGCAGTCCGGTGGGGAAGAGTTTCCACTCCACTCACCTGTTCCTGGGAGTTGTGGCGAATCTGGTGCCTGGGCCAGGTGAAATGAGCCTTCTAGATAAACCAGAGTCCAACAGGAGGGGTCCTGGAGTCCCATGGCAGGATTTACCTGATCATCTAGGTGAAAACCCATCC
The DNA here is from genome assembly GCF_012274545.1 of Fukomys damarensis. Classification (NCBI taxonomy): domain Eukaryota; kingdom Metazoa; phylum Chordata; class Mammalia; order Rodentia; family Bathyergidae; genus Fukomys; species Fukomys damarensis. Next base: position 18,587,094 of record NW_022900919.1, on the reverse strand, counting down.
TCTGTAAGATGGGATCATGTCTCACACACAGCTCAGTACTTCTAGGGTAGATGAAGGGCAGCTCGAGTTAGAGACCAATGTTCATTAGGCAGTTTATCTTTGAAGTGAGGGAACAAATGTCTATCAATCACTTGGTGTTGTAATGAGAGTAAGAAACATATATCAGGCTCAGGCACGTATCACGTGCAGGATGGCGCTTCATATAACAGCCTCACAAGTGGACGCGACTCCCATTTACACACTGAGAACCGAAGACTCAGGGCCACCAGGCTAGTGCGGGGATCTCAGTGCAGACGACAAGACTCCACCATGCCCACCACCAAAGGATCCATAAAACCGAGGATGCTGGGAAAGGGCACACTCTAAAGTCTGCATTCTGCGAATCAGAGGATATTAGTGCCAGCAAGTCCTCAGTGGCACATAGACCTCCTGTCACACTCAAGAGTGCTGTCCATGTGCACATGTCTCCTGCATGTCATCCGTCCTCTGCTAGAAGACGTTTCAGTTGCCCTGTGCCTTTGCCAAGTGGCTTGGTCCCATCTGCTGTCTCTCCGAGTTTTCTCTGCGAAGTGTGGCCTTCAGGTCAGTGGGTCCACTGGAATCATGACAGAAACATGGAATCTCAGGGCCACCTCAACCTTTCTCACTCAGAATCCACACTTTAATCAGATCTCCCAAGGCTTTAGCACTTGCCAGATGAGAGAAGCACTGTGGGGACATCATCCAGCAGGTTCCACTCATACAGGCACAGAATTACAGCAGGAAAGTGCTCAGGGGAGCCCTCTTCCCACACTGTCCTTAGTGATGGCCACACTCTGCTTGGCCATGCTGGGCCTTCTCTGTTGTCATGTGGTCCTCATATTTTGGCAGGTCTCAGCTTTTAGTGAAGCTCCTACTGCTGCCCTACACTGGATTCAGCAATGAACAAAGTGGGTCCCTTCCTACCCCACCCCTGTCCTGGTCCTCAGTGCCTCCTGCTGAGTGACAGATCTTTCTGTACTTAAAAACAGTGATTCTGTTGCTCTTGCCTTCACCACTTTCTCCTTTGGGACTGGGCACCCTCACTCCCTTCTCCCTTCCTGGTCTATCTCCACCTGCAGACCCGTCCAACTCCTTGCAGAACTCAGTTGCCTATGTCTCATGTAAAGGGTGATCCAGAGCTGAAAACGGTTCTCCTGTTGAGTGGCTCAGGCCCTCCCGGGGGGTGCTCACCTCCTTTATCCAGGTCCTGCGCTTCCTTGAGCTTTGCTGATTGCTGCATCCTAACCCATCCTGAGCCTGCAGCCACCTGTGCTGCATTGTCTCCCATGTCTTGGTATGATGAGTGAGTTTTCTAATCTAATCCTCTTTGCTTCTACTGAAAATTACCCTACCAATTTCCGTGCAGCACTCCAGGTCATCCTGGGTTCAGACTCGCATTCTGTGCACTTGCTGTTGCTGTCGGTTGCTGATTTTCTACCAAACTGATCAGTGCATCTGTATTCAGGTTTGCCCAGGACTGGGGCTCAGGCTGAGTTCTAGGGCAGGGTGATATAGGCAGCCCTCTAAGTTATTGTGCCTGTGTAACAAGTCACTCCAAAGTCAGCAGCTTTCTAGATGTTTGGTATCTTTTGTGGTTTCTCTGTTGGAACTTTGGAGAAGCTCAGTGGGGCAGTCCTAGCGTGGACCATCTCATGAGTGCTGCTGCAGACTTATCTGGGGCCTGAGGACCCACATCTGAGGCAGCTCACTCACATGAGTGGTGCTGGGTGGTCTCAGTTCTTCTCCTTTGGGATCTCCCAAGGGAGTTACTTGAGCATTGCCATGACATGGTAGCCTATTTCCATCACACGGAATGGTGGAGGCCAACTAGAAGCTGTAATGCTTCTGTGTCCTAGCTTTGGAAGTCACACACTGTCACTTCCACTGCATTGTGTTGGTCACACTGGGCCAGCCCTGAGTTAGTGTGTGAGAAGATATACAAGGCCATAAATAGTGGGAGATGAGGATTTCTGGGGGCATCTTGGTGACTTTCTTCTATCTGCCACTAAACTGACTCAAATGATAAGCAGTCTCCAAGTCCATCTAACTATCGCCATGGAGTACTTGTTTCTGTCTTGTACGTGGAAACACCGCATAAGCGTCTTGCTAAGTCTGCATATAAGATATTTACAGAATTCCTCTGAAGCATTCATCTAATAGCCCTGTATGAGCAAGTGGTCCATCTGCTCTCTGGAACAATGCGATCTGTCCCTATGTCTCGAGGACCACCAGCCTCCAGCCCAACAGAATTCTCATGTCGCCCCTCAATGTCTCTCCTCCATAGCCTCCAGCTCCTTCAACTATTTCCCAAGGAAGTTTGCTTCCGGATTTCTTAATCTCTGGAAACACTTGTTTGTGGATGCCTCCTAGAGGTGTTCCCAGCATTGGACACAAAACCCAGCAGTGGATTGGGAAGGGGGAAACTGGACACTCTTCCCTCTCACCAACTGAACACCGGGGTCTTACTCATGCGGCCAGAGATGGGTGCTTTTCAGAGCTTCATCATATCTTTTGGTTGATGTTGAAACTAGTGGACAAGTAAAACCATCAGCCTGTTTTCATGCTGGGCAGTCCTAGCATGGACCATGTCAGGGGATTCTGGTCTATCTTGAACCACAGAACAGAAGAAAGGAAAGGGGAGATTATGTACATGTTCAGTAGCCTTGTGTGCAAATCCCAGCTCTGGTACAGGACCTTAGGATCAATGGAACAGATTAGAAGATGCAGAAGCAACTCCAGACATATGCAGCTGCCTTATCTTTGACAAAGGGGTCAAACACTTTCACTGAAAGACAGTCTCTTTAATAAATGGTACTGGAAAAACAGGTTTTCCACATGCCAGGGATTGAAACTAGACCCATATCTTTCACCATGCACTAAACTAAAACCGAAATAGAGAAAAGATCTAAATATTAAAACAGAAACACTTAACCTGCTGGAAGATACAATAGGTAGGACTGTCGGGGGAAGTTTCTTACCTTCTCTGGAGATGTTTTCTCACCTGTCCAATGGAGCCACCACACGGAAACTGTTGTAACAATGACAGCAAGCTCTGCAATGTCTGCATCTAGCAAATGTTCCAACTTGGGTGCAGAGAGGGTCCATTTTCTTTCTTCCCCCACTCCTGTGTCCCCGAGGGAGTGCAATCTCTTCTGGGTTTTGTATATTTTTGTTTGTTTGTTTGTTTTTTGTTCTGGGGATTGAACATGGGACTTTGCGCTTGTGAGGCAGGTGGTGGAACCACTGAGCTAAATCCCCAGCCCTCTGGGTTTGTAAAAGAAGCTAAAAATACACACATCGTAGGAGTGTGGCAATGCGATGTGCCCACAGAATATTGGGATCTTTTCTAGAAGCAGTGGGGCTCTAGAAATATGATACAGAAAAGCTTCCTTGTGGCAGAACTGGGCCGGAGAGTGGAGTCTGCTGAGAACTAGTGGAACGTTTGAAAAGTGCCACATTTTCCTTTAACACTGTCCAAGTGACAAATGAAGAGGGAAATGTTCTAATAATAAAGAACACAGGGTAAGTTAATGAAACACTTACAAGCCCCCTCATGTCTGTGTGGAATAGTGACGTACTGTGGCAGGAAAGGGCGATGTCATCTAGGACGTAGGGATTGAAAGGTACATTTAAGGAAGCTCATTGCTCAAAGCTTCAGTTTGACTGTTTTCCCTTGAATTCCTAGCAGATTCCTATTTTCAGTAAAATCCTGGCATTTATGAAAGAGGAAATTGTGGCAAACATTTTATGCTTTGCTGATGCGTGTAGGGGGATGCTAAGGAGGGAGCTCCCGTGTTGGTTTATAACATGACCATTGTCATCACTACCTGCTATCTCCCAAGCAGGTCTGGAGCAGAAGGATGATGGTTTGGGCTACCCAAAATGTGTGCTTCCCTGGGTACCTGCTCATCTGCCCCCACTGGAAATCCTAGGGGGTTGCTGTCCACACTCAGACCTAAGCTGGCTCTGATCTGCTCTTTCCTTTGTCCCAGCCATCGGAATCTTTTGGGACTGACCACACCCCAGCCCTTGCCACTTTGGCTTTGACATTCTTATTTTCATCCAGCCAAATATTGGATTTTCCTGAAAATAATTGTCCCAGATTTTCACACTCCACAACATAAATGCAGAAAGTATAATTATAAAGCAAGCAAAAATGTTATCCCACAAACACTGGCTAGACATGAAACAGAAGAGATACAGGTAGCAACTCCATAGCTTACAAATGATCTGTTGAGATACAGGACAGCTTTCCCACAAAGGTTAGTACTTATTTGATTTGACAACTCCAGGGAATCATTTTCTTGGCATTTTAGTTGTTGCTATTGCTGTGTGTGTGTGTGTGTGTGTGTGTGTGTGTGTTTGTGTGTGTGTAATCCTTTAAGGATAGAAAATGCAGAATATATAAAGGCAAAAAGTAATAATTAGTTGGGTTATCTTTTATTCTTAGGGCATTTACTTGTTAACATTAGCCCTCATAGCCGGGCATGGTGGTGCACGCCTGTAATCCCACTACTTGGGAGGCTGAGGCAGGAGGATCGCTGTGAGTTCGAGACCAGCCTGGGCTACCTAGTGAGTTTTAGGTCAGTCTCACTACATAGTGAGACCCTGTCTCACAACACACACACACACACACACACACACACACACACACACACACAAACCTACATTAGCCCTCATGCCTTAACATTTTTTAATAGCAACTATTTTGGGGGGTCAGGGTCTTGCTTTGTAGTTCAGCTGAACTCACTGTATAGTCCAGGCTGGCCTTGAACTCATGGCTATCCTCCCACCCCCACCCTCCTGAATGATAGGGTTATAGGTATGCAATATCATGCCTGACAGCAGCTATTTATGAACACCTACTCTGTGCTATGTTCTGAGCTAGGTACTTTACCAACGTTTCTCCTTCTGTCCCTTCTTTTCTTTTATTAATGCTGTAATAAATATGACATGTAATATGTGTAGAAAACATTGTGATTTTTTTCTGCAAATAAAGCCTAATACTTAAGGGCATCTTAAGTGTACAACTCAATCATTTTTTTTTTTTACATATAGAAACATGATTGTAATCACAACTCAGATCAAGGTATTGAAAATTCCCTCTTTCCTAGAAGATTCTCTGAGATCCCTTTTAAAAATATATATAATTTATTTATTTTTTTGCGGTACAGGGGATCAAACTTAGGACCTTGTGCTTATGAAGCAGGTGCGGGGCCACTGAGCTAAATCCCCAGTCCTCTCTGAGACCCCTTCTGTTCAAGTGTCCCCACCCTGGGAGAGGACCATTCTGACGTCATTGATAGATCAGCTTTGGCAGTTGTGGCACTTGCTGTAGATTGTTTTTTTCTGCGAACTCCCGCAGATCTCCTGTCACTCATATTGGACGTAGGCTGAAGAGTGAGGCCCCTCCAAAGGAGCAGTCACTGCCCAGCTCCCACAAAATGTCACCCGGAGGAACTCAAGGCTACTGCCACCTGATCCACTGTTTCTGTAAGAGTAGTAGTGACTGTAGCTGTTTTCCTTGAGAAGCCAAATATCCGCTTTCTTGTAAAATCAGAGAATGACTAATAAAAAATGTCACATATGGTATGTGTTGACGCACTGACACCAGGCAAGCTGCTTCTGTGATGGTGGTTGGGGAGTGGGCGTCATACTACGGCAATGGCAGCAAAAGCACACAGGACGAGTCAAGTTTAGCTTCAGACCTCTGACCTGAAAAGCTGGGAGATATGGAGTCCTTGGGACAGCACTGGGACAGCGGGAGGCGGCTGGCCTGGGGAGGAAAGATAGCGAGTTCCACTGCAGACAAAGTTGGGTTGTTAGAGGCAGAGGGACACGGGTGTGTGTGTGTGTGTGTGTGTGTGTGTGTGTGTGTGTGTGTAGGGAGGCACAGCCAACAGTCAGAGATGTGGGTCTGGACCTCAGGGAAACGGTTGGCCTCATATAATAACAACAAGTAACATCAAATTCTATTGAACAAATGCTGAACTATATTTACCATAACTAAGGAAGAACACAGACGAGGTGGAAAAGGTAGAGAAACTGTCATAGAGAAATGCAAGGATGTTAAGGAAGTAGAGAGACACACGGGGAAGGAACTCAGGTACCTCACCCTCACACACCCTGGGAAATGCTGCTCAGGAGGAGGTGTAGAGAAGAGAAGATGGGCATCGTGATGTGCTCAGCTTGCGTCAGGCACGGAGCAGGAGCTGAGCTGTGTGACAGCTGCTCTTGGGGCTGGTAGGGCTGGGTGGCTAAGGTGGTGTTTGAGCTCTTTGCAGCTGCAGTCTTCCATGAGGCTGGAGCTTTTTGGCGTTGACTTTATGGCCCAAGAAAAAGAGCCTGTGCAACTGTGATCTTAGGGACTGGGTATTTCTTTAGTTTGAAGCCTTTCCTCAAGGCTGAAGTCTTTACCCCAGAAGTCACCTCAGCCTTCCCAAGAATCCCTGCTTAACAAGTACTGTGTGATTCAGGGTTAGAATCAGTGGAGCTATGTAAGGGCAGTTTAACCCGTGAAGGATGGAGGAAGAGAGGAGAGATACCACATTCAGCTGGCCGGGGATCACCTAGTCACTGCTCTTTTTTGTCTTTCATTATGCAAAATTGAAAAAGGAACACCCACTGGTCCCAATGTTGCAAGAGCCTGTAGGCCTCTGCTAAAGTCCCCCTGGGAAGCCTGCACTCAGTTCTGAAGCTCTGTGTGTGTTAAAAATAGTAGACACTAAGTAGTACAGCTACCACAGGGACACTTCCCATGTAATCGAAGCACAAAGTTGACAGGCTAGAGCTATTTAAAGCCTTAACAAGCAAATATATACGTAAGAGACAATACTAAGCGAACGTACTGATCAAGAGGAGAGGGATGACAGATACAGATTGGAGAATAGTTAAGAGCGAGTGGAGTCGTGAGAGAACAGAATTGGTAAAGAGAACAAGCAAAGTCCATGAAATGACACTGGATGGGTAGAAGCACCTCCTTCCAAAGTACCATGGTCTGAAAATCTGCTGCTGCCCGAGCCCAGGTATGCTCAGTCTCACTCACTGTCCAAATCTCACACGTGGGCATTTTCTCCCCCCTCCAGGCCCTCTTCATGCCTTGGTTGGAAATGCAGCTTTTCTGAGTTGAAAGCCAGAACACAGGGCCCTATTCACCTGCCAGGTTTGCAATTCTCCAAAATTCCTTTAACTGAGGTGCCTTCTCCCAAGTACACTGTGCATCTTTTCACATTCCAGACATAAACGGCAGCGTGGCCCCGCCTGGCAACCCTGCTGTCACCCACCTGGTAAAAATAGACAGGGCTGAGGTGGGGGAGCCGGGGCACAGAGTGGGTTGTGTGGGTCAGCTGTTTGTACTGGTGTTCCTGACCCTCTCTGCCTATTTTGGGGAAGGGAGTCTCTGGGGAGCAGTTTCAAGTGGATTCTTGGGGGATTTGTAATCCCTGGCACCTTCCATTCTGGACACAAGACTCATCTCTGTCATTGTGTGTTTAACGCCACATCCCAAGGACAGACACGTTTACCTGTGGTGGCTGGCGGGTGTCCACCCAGGGGGTTGTGGGAGATAGGAACAGTGGTGGGGAAAGTGTGGGAGCTGTTCCTTTGCACAAGCTGTTGGCATGGAAACCTTTGCAGGGATGATGAATTGTATGGGTTAGAGTCCTGGGTGTGGGGTGAGATTAAGGCAAAACGGGACCCTTGACTCTGAGAGCAGATGAAGGGTTTTGGAGAAAACCAGGTGCTGCTCAGACATCACAGGTGTGGGGCGGGGGTGGGAACTGCAGGTGTGGGGTGCCTAGGCTGAGGAGAGCTGCGCTGGTGACCTAGGGCCTCAGTTTTCCAGTCAGTACAAGGGCACTGCCAAACCTTCATCGGAAGTTATAAGATGAGGTCCTGTCGGTTCTCTGCTTACCTCTGCTCAGAGGCGGGGGCTGCACCTATAACATATGGGCTCTGGGGCTCAGTGGCCTGGCCTTGCCTGCCTCCCCGCTGCACCTCCTCCATCTCCACATGTGCTTGCTCTTTCTTGACAGAGCCCCGTATCCTCACAGAGGTCTTTTCTGACTGCCCTCCCCGCTGCTCTCCACCTTACTCCTCCCCTGCTCACTGAACCTCTTTGTGCCGTGTACCTGCTTAGGCTCTGCCTCCTTCCTCACCAGACTGTGAGTTTTCTGAGGGCAGCGCCACCTGTCCCTGGCTCCTGTCACAGTGTGTGACACATGAGGTCCCTCAAAAGATACTTGTCGAGTGAATGAATAGGCCTATTTTGCATCCCCTGGGTCTGGCACATTTTGACGCCCTATAAATGAATCATAATTACTCACATGCATTGAGCACTGTGTACTAGGAGTTGTTCTAAGCACTTTATGCTTAGGAACTCAGTAACCATGGTGACCTGGTTTGTAAAAATCCATCAGAGATTATGGCTTTTTACAGGAAAAA
>NW_022900919.1:18550826-18578500 GCF_012274545.1 Fukomys damarensis | reverse complement strand
AAAAAAAAAAAAAAAAAAAAAAAAAAAAGGAAACAGGTCCAGAGAGGTGAAGCTCCTTGCCCAAGATCTCACAGCTAATGAGTGGCAGAGCTGGGTTTGGGTACCAGATAATTTGGTTCCAGAGCCTGTGCCTTCGACCCTTACCTCACCATCCTGCTGGAGGAAGCAGGGAGTGAAACAGAGCAATTAGCTCATTTCAAGTGTTCTTACATATTTTTTTATTCACTCTCCCCTCCCTACACATTTGACCAAAAGAAACAAATTTGGTCTTTATAAAATGTAGTAAAATAGCCAGGTGTATGCTGTAATTCCCAGGAGGCTGAGGCAGGAGGATGGCAAGTTTGAGTCCAGCCTGGGTAACTTAGCAATTTAGTGAGACCTTATCTTAAAGGGGCTGGGAAAGTAGCTCAGTGTGAAGGCACTGGATTCAAAACAAAAACAAAAGTGGAAGCAAAAACAAAACAAAACGAAACAAAAGTGTATGGTCAAGAATGAGAAAGGGCAAGGAATTCCTGGGAACTTTAAAGGTCGATGGAGGAGACCTCGGTAGCAACTAGCCAGCCTCCGTCTGCCAGGAGACTCTCCTTCCCACAGATGGCGTGAGGTAGTAGGAGCTGTTTCAAGGGTTTGAGAGAAGGGTGGCTTGACAATGAGGCCAAGGCCGAGGGTTGGAAGCCAAGGAAGAGCCTAGAAGCTGTACTCCTCCTCCCATGAGATAGCACCATTAGAGGCCTGACGGGGAACTAAGTCATCCTGGAACTCTTGTAGGCGTGATGCTGCAGATGATGCCTGAGGGGAGCTTCATGCCAGGACCCACAGGTGAGAGTTCTCCGGGCCAAAGAGAAACCCCAGAAGAGGTAAAACCCAGAGTTAAGCAAGGCAAGAAGAGCCATAGTTTTGGAGTCTGATATCAGACATGGGTTTGCAGGTCACAGCTTAACTCTAGGAATTTGGTTGCCAGCCTGGGTTTTGGTACCTAGGGCAGTCCAGCCCTCATCCTGACCCCCCACTGGAGTCAGCCAGAGCAAGTAATGGTCACATGAGTCCCCTGGAAGGCATGGTGACCCCCATCACTGGGTCCTTGCTGCCAGAATCGGGGTTCTGGGCATTTGCTAGGGTGCCCTATTTGTCCATGGCCTAGGCTTCCAGCTCTGAAAAGAGAAGAAGGCATCCCATCCTCTCCCCTATGGCTGCTCCTCCCCATCCACAGACATTTAGTACACAGGAGCCCCACTTAAGACATGCTCTGGGTCCCAGTCTTCCACACAGTGTGGGAGGTGCAGGGTTCTGGCAAGGATGAGGTCTCCTCCAAGCCCTTGGATTGATAGCTCCTCTGGAGGCCCGTTACTTCCCGTTACTTCCCGTGGCTTTATTTCTTATCTCTTAGAGCCAGATAGTGGAGGCTACTGAGCTCCCTAGAAGGTGGAAGCATTACTAGGAATTGGTTGTGGCTCTGCAGGCTGCCTCAGACTTCTTACCTGGGGACTCCTCAAGCGGGGAGCTCTGCAGTGCTGGCAGCGATGGAACATCTTGTGCAGTGAAAGCAAAGAGGCAGGAGTCATACTGGAGCCCCCGGGGTTCAGCTTTCCAGGTCATGGCTTGTGCCTGGCTCCAGAAACCTGCTCTTGAGGAAAGGAGGCAGTGAAGTCAGCAAATGAAGGGTTGGGTGGTGAAGCTGACTAGCTGAGTCAGAGATTGGGAGATCAAGCAGTTTCAAAAGGTCTCCCTTATGGGATTAACTCCCGGTGATTGTGCCGTGACCAGGGCCTGAATAGCTTCATGTTGCTTCATTCTTACTCCCAAAAGGTCCCTGCGGCCTGCAAGTCCAGGAGCTGAGTAACAGAGACCTACAATATATGGTTCAGATGCCTTTAGATTGGAAAGGTTTAGAGGCGTGGGCTAGAGAAGTCCTAGAATGTTGTAAGCAGAGTTTAAAGGGTGATTTTGGTCAGAGCTTAAAAACATCAGAATGCTGGTAGAAACACTGACAGTAAAGGCTGACCTCATGAGGTTTCAAATGGGAATGAGGATTCTTTTGGTAATTGGACAAGAGGCCATGTATGTTACAATCTGGCAAAAATTTTGTCTACATTTTGCCAATGTCCTGCGACTTTGTGAGAGGATGAATTTAAGGACTATGGACCAATTGATCTGACAGAGGAATTCCAAGGCAGTCCAATATTCAGGCTGTGGCAATGGTACGGTTTCCTGCTTTTAGCCAGGTTTATAGTAAGAATTGGAGGCAAAAAGCAGAACATAGAATATGAAAAACTTAAATTTTGGCCCAGAAGGAATTATGTGTAAAGTTCAGGCCAAAGTAGGCATGGTTGCTGAAGAGATTAGCACCGTAGCACCATTTAAAAAAAATCATACTTTGAACTGGGACAAGAGGAAAACGCTTTAAGGGCATGTTAGGGATCACCAAGACTTCACCCACAACAGACTCAAAGATGCAGAGTGTGAACCTTTCATTTGAAAAAAGACCACCTGGGAGCCCCTATTCAAGCCATCCAGGCATTCAGAGACCACAGTAGCCATGGTCCAAGTGAGCCTGGCTACTGCAGGAGGTGGTGGTAGACTTTGGCATTGTCCAGGTGATGCTGGATATTCAGATATGTGAAATACAAGACTATGCGATCATTGAGACTTCCATTCAGGTCTCAAAATAAGGCCTGGTGTGCCAGACACTGTGCCCCTGAGAGATGGGTGCACGAACCTATAGAAAAGAAGCCAAAAGTACAGTGGCAACCTCAAGAGTTGGAGATACTAGGAACATGAAATGTCACTGAGGAAAGTTACAGGCTGTGAATGGAGCTAGCCAGGGAGAGGGGCCCTCTGGGCTGCAACCAGCAAGGGTTGCAAGTTCCCTCTGGAACTTATATCTCACCACAACGTGACCCAGATGTTGGATGTGGAGCTACAGGACTTAATGTTTACCCCACTGGGTTTTAGTTGTGCTTTAGTGCAATTCTTTTCCCATTTTCTCCCTTTTGGAAGTGGAATGTTTACCCCGTGCTTTTGTACCTTGGGATTATGTAATTTATTTTTTTATTTTTACAGAAGTTTACAGCTAAGAGTTTTCCTTGTGTCTCAGAAGAACTCCGACTTGGATTTTTGGAAAGTGCTGGAAATGCCAATCTTGTAGGGAAGGGATTATTGCATTCTCAGCTGTATGCAGGACAGTTGCAACATGTTGGGCAGAATTATGACCTTGCATTTAGGTGGAGATTAAGTATGGTTTGAGATGTGTCTGGGTGTCAAGTTGACAAGAAGTAGAACAAGGTGATTAAGTTTAATTGTGTTAAAATTGACAGACTTGAGAGCTGCCTACAGGGTTAGTGAAGCACACTTCTGGGGGGGAGTCACAGAGGCATAACCTTGAGTACTATATTGGATCCCTCGCACCCTCTTCTCTGGAACTATTTCTCTGCTTCTTGACCACTATGAAATATGCTGCTCTGCTGCTCTGCCGTTCCCTTCCACCATAATGTTCCTGCTCTGAGGACTGGATCCTCTGAAACCACAAGCCAAATAAATCTCTCTTCCTTTAATCTGTGGGTGTTGGGTATTTTGTCCAGTGAAAGGAAAGCTGATTTGCTGAAGAATCCAGGGAAGGGGTTAGTATGACTGGTTCATGGCCTGCCTGGGCGATGACAGGAAGATAAGAGGCAAGAGTCAAGAGTGAATACCTGGAGAGGTCATCTTGAAGGTGCATGAAACCCTGAGGTGGGTGGAGAAGATGCACAGAGGATGCAGAGGGTTCTAAGGGACAGGAGCAGAAGGTGGCTGGTCTTGACCTTTCCACATGTCAAAATTCTACTCTTATCATCAAGGCCCAGCTCAAATGCTATCCCATCCTGAGAGCTTTTATCAATCTCTGGGGTCAAAATTTTCCTTCACATTAGACTCAGCTTTTGTGGTGGCTGCCTGGTGCAGCAGTGAAGTGTGGGTGTGTCCCCCACAGCCTGACCTCCCAGGAGGCAGGACTTCCCCAAGGGCACCTCCAACTCTGCACCTGCTACTCAAGTGTCTGTGAAGCCAAACAAGGCAGCAGCGGGTGCTGGGTCCTTTCCCTGGCTTCCAGGGTGCTCTCTCTCTCCAGAGGGGTTCCAGGACTAAGCATCCAGACATTTTGTTTAAAATATAACCCAGACTTGCTGACTCAGACTTTCCAAGACTGTTTCCCTAAATCTACTTTATTTTAAAATGAACTTTAGTTATGTGTAATGAAATGTGTCCATTGTAAAGTTGGTGAGTTTGTACACTCACGTGACCATCACCACAACCTTGATATAGAGCATTTCCTTTTGACCAGAAGGCTCCACATGCACGTCTGCAGCACCTCCTCCTTGGCCCCACATCATCATTGCTTTTTTTTTTGGAACTAGGGATGGAACTCTGGACCTCCCACTTGCCAGGAAGGCACTGTGCCGCTGAGCTATATCCCCAGCCCTACCATCATTGCTTTTTTTGGTTTTTGGTACCAGGGATCAAACTTGGGTCCTTGTGCTTGCAAGGCAGGCTGCAGCACCACTGAGCTAAACACCTGGCCCCCATCATTGCTTTTTGATACCGTAGATTAGTTTTACTTCTCAAATCTTGTAGAAATGGGTTGAATGATGGTTCTAAAAATTTCAGGTCCCTAAGTCTTGGAGTCTGTAAATGTTACTTTATTTGGAAAAAGTCTTTTTGCAGGTGGGATTAAGTTAAGGATTTTAAGATGAGATGATTCTGAGTTATCTAGGTGGGCCTTGGATGCTATCATAAGGCAAAGGTAAAAAGAGAGTCAATGCCACGTGACACACACACACACACACACACACACACAGGCACACGTGAATGCACAAGGAAAGCTATGTGAAGTTAGAAGCAGAGATTAGAATGAAGCAGCTAAAAGCCAAGGAATGCCAAGAAATGTTATCAGGCACCAGAAGCTAGGACAGGCAATGAAGTAACTGTCTCTCAGAGCTTCTAGATAGAAGCCCTGCTGATACCACAATTTTGGGTTTCTGGACTCCAGAGTTGCTAAAAAATAAGTTGCTATTGTTTTAAGCCAAGAAGGTTGTGATAATGTATTACAACAGCCCCAGGAAACTAATGCACATGGTATGCATTTTAATCTGTTTAACTGCTTCTGCTCAGCTTGATTTTAACATTTGTACCTTTTGTTATAGGAATAAACCACAAAATGTTTGTTCATTTCACCTAATGACAGATGTTTGAATTATATCCAGATTCAGAGTATTCTGAATAAAGTTGCTATGACTTGTTTGTGCACATGCTTGTGTGTAGATATATTTTTATTTGTGTCAAATAGTTATCTTGGGAATAAGATCACTGGGTCATATGATAACTATATTTTTAACCGAATGAGAAACTATTGAATAATTTTTCAAACTGATTCCCATAAACAATGTGTGAGAATTCAGTTCCTTGATATTCTTGCCAATGCTTGATTTTGTTAGTCTTAAACTTTAGTTATTTAAATGAATGTATAGAGGTACCTCACTGTGATTTTAATTTATATTTTGCTAATGATTAATGAGGTTGAAAAAATTTTAGGGTGCTTATTGACCATTTGTATGTTGTCTTTCTGAAATGTTTGTTCACAACTTTTGCTCATTGTGTATATTTTATTCATGTGCGTGCACATGTGTGTGTGTATCTGGTATTTAACTTCTTCTTATTGATCTTTTAGGGTTCTTTATATGTTCTAGACAGAAGCTTTTTGTTGAATATAAATATTGCAAATATTTTCTCCCCATCAATGGGATTTCATTATTACTTCCATGACAGTGAATTATAAAGAGCAGATGTTTTAAATTTAATCATGTATAGGAATTCAATTCTTTTTTAGTTCTATCTAGGTTAGCTATTTTCCTAGGAAATCTACAAAAACAATTTTTTTGTGAAAACCAAGTCACAAAGATTTTCTTCTATTTTCTTTGAGAAGTCTTATAATTTTACAATTTTATGTTTGGTGTAAGAGTTAAGGGTTTTATCTTGTTTTCATTACGTATATTCAGTTTTCCAGCACTTTTGTTAAAAAGGTTAGCTTTCCCCCTGTTGATGCCTTGGCATCTTCCTTAAAAATCAACATGTAGGTCTATTTCTACACTCTCCATTCTTTTCTATTAATAGCTGCTCTCACACTAAGATCACACTTTTTTGGTATTGTAGTTTTATATTTTATATTTGGACTTGAATAAGGTAGGTTAAGTACTTCTTTTTCAAAGATTTTTTAAGGTCATTTCCATACAAATTTGAAAATCAGCTTAACAGTGCCTTCTGGGATTTCAATTAGGATTGAGCCTATTATATTTGGGATAAATTGACATTATGATGATATTAAATATTGTCCTCCATGAATATTGTATATCTCTCCATTTATTTAGGTTTTCATTAATTTTTAATAGTATTTTGCAATTTGCAGAGTACAGGTATATTTCAAGACCTAAAATTTCAAGTTTTACCCTGAGATCTTTGAGACTTACAAGGCCTCCAAGTTCTTATCCTAAGCTGCCCTGCTCTTAGCAGTTATGCCTTCCACCCAAAAAGAAAATCTCCCTCCCCGCTTATCCATACTCTGTCAACCAGACCAGATGTACTCAACCAGATTCCCAATCTAATTGGCTTAAATTTCCTGCCACACTTTGGACTTATTCAAGCAAACCAATCACATCTCCTATGGGAACCAAGGGGCACCTTACCTCTCATTACTACAAAGCCTGCCACCCACAGCCCTGCTGGTCCTCTCTCTTCCCAAGTACAATACCCATGGGGTCCTACATGGCATATGGTGTCCTTCTCTCCTTGGGCTGTGGGACAATGTGACAAAGAAATTGCTGTTATCTCATTTGTCTGGTGTGGAGATTTTTTTCATTGAGTTTATTGGTACTTTTTAGGTACACAGTACAGTTACATTCATCATTGGGATCTTGTACCTCTACATGACAAATCTTTGTTCTCATTTTTTCCCCTTACCCCTGCCCTCCCTTCACCCCCTCCACCCTTCCCTATTTACAAAGACTTTGTTTTCATTTTTTCCTTTTCTCATATTTTTTCTTTTCCCTATTTCCTTTCCCCTCCCCCTCCCAATTCCCCTTCACCTCTAGCTCCTTTCTTCCTATTTCACATTATCAGTTATACAATTTGAATCTTATTTACACTTTTAGTCTTCACACCAGAAAAACTATTCAGTATTTACACATGTATGTCCTATTTATTTCACTGAAGAGTGTGACCTCAGTACACATCCATTTTCCTATAAATGACTCTAGTTTCTCATTCTTTATGGCTGAGTAGTATTCCATTTTATAGAAAAACCACATCTTTTTTATCCAGTCACCAATTGATGGGCAATTAGACTGTTTCCAAGTTTTAGCTATCACAAACTGTGCCACTAGAAACATGTGGTGTGGAGATTTGTGCATTCAACCACCTTATACTTTTTCAGGAGTGGGGAGATGAAGATCCTTTCTTCATCAACAGGTGAATAGGAAGTGGCTAGAACAATAGGTCTTATGTGTCTTTTGATAAATATATCTTTGAAATATTTATTTTTGAGTTGTGATAAAATCTACATAAGATTTTTAAAAACAATTTAAAAGTGTATAGCTCATTGGCAGTAAGTACATTCACATTGTATAGGGCTGGGGATTTAGCCCAAGTTCGATCCCCGGTACCCAAAAAACCCAAAACCCCAAAAAAACATTTGCAATCATCACCTCCATCCATCTCTAAAATATTTTTCATCTTGCAGAACTGAAACTCTTTGCTCATTAAACAGCACCTTTCATTCCTTTGGCCCTTGGAAGCCATCATCCTGTCTCTGTGAATTTGGCTACTGTGTTTCATGAAAGTAGAATCACATATTTGTCCTTTTGCGACTGCCTTATTTCACTCAGCATAATGTCCTCTATGTTCATCCTTATTGACGCATGCATCAGAATTTCCTCCCTTTTAAAGGCTGAATAGTATTCGAGTGCCACAGTTTATCCACTCATCTTTCAGTGGATCATATTTTGACACCATTCGATGGTATTTGTAGACATTCTCGCTTTGTCTTGGAATGGCCATGTCACACCGTCTCTAAATGTTCTGTCCCTAGTGGAAAGTTCTGATCTCTGGAGGTAGAGTGAGAAGGCTTTGTTGGCTCCGTTGGAGTTCTGTGACTGCTGAGCCTTCCGCATGACTTGTTCTTAGTCCACCCCGCCTTGTTTGTTTGCTGTCTGGGTTGATTTTCCTTGTAGGGTTGACTATCCCTCTTGCCCAGCTTTATATCACACCTTAAACCATTTGGCCTTTCCTCTTTGCCCTCTCCCACTTGATCAGCACCTCTGGAAATATAGTCCAGCCTGATTGCTCAAAATGTGCAAACGAAGCTAAAGAACCAAAGCTCCACGACCCAGGAAGTGTCAATCAAGCTCAGCTTTCTATGGTTTTCTTCCTGGCCTGGTCCACAGCCTTGAAGTTCTGGAAGGAGAACCAGTAATTGTTCTCTTCCAGGATGACCCAGAGACACCTGTGAGTGCTGTTGCCCTTGGAAGAGGATGTAACTTGGATGTAGAGGGTGGCAGCTGCTCCAGCACTGACTGCTCAGGACTAGTGGTTTTCAGTCCTGGCTCCTCATGGGTCTGAGGCCCAGGGTGTATCTTAGAGAAATTCAGCAGCATCTGTAGATGTGGGATCCAGGCTGCAATGTTTTTATTAAAGTTCTCCAGATAATTTCTGTACCCTACTAAGTTTGAGAACAACTTCTCTAAAGAGACCAACACCAGTACAATAGGGTGAGGCAGGGCAGGAGGGATCAACATTAGTTTTATTAGATTTGCCTTCCTGGACCCCATCCTTCCTCTCTTCCACCCCTTCACTCTCTGATTAAAATTATAGGCGTATCAGTGCTTTTTCTTCTTTCTTTAAATTTGTATTTCACCTCTAACGGATATTATTCTAACATTGGGTCAAGCATCATCTTCATGTGCAAAATACTCTCCCTCAGGCTGGGGAATAGGAAACAAAGGAGGCAATCTTTCCAGATGATTCTGATGATGCTTGTTTGAGAACTACCGCACTGTACAATTAGATCCTTCCATAGTCACAGCTAGACCCTCATTATCCCACATTAGGGAGGAAGAAACTGACTCTTGATGAGTAGGTAACCCACTCAAAGCCCAGTGGGGTGCTGGATCCAGCTTTCACTGGCTCTCGGGGACCATGAGTTTTGAGGGCCTCTTCCCAACTCTGAACTTAGTGATATCACTTTGGAAGCTTAAAATTGGCCACAGTAGAAGTATTTGAATTCTGTAGATTGGCAAATGCTATAAATAAGGACATCAAGCTCATCCTGCGAGCCACTGATATTATTCAGGTCACTCATTTCCCCATGGGTAGTAAAACTGGGTCTTGAACCCAGGAATTCCTGCTCCAGAGGGCATGCTCTTTGCCACCAGGTTAAATTTACTCTGGAGGGCTGGGGAAGACATGCTGGGGCCACAATGTGGAAACTTTGAAGTGCTTGCCAAAAATCTGGGCTTTATTCTGTAAACACTGGATTTTTTAGAGTGTCAAATAGGTAAGTGCTATGCTTTAGGCAGGAGAACTAAATTGCTGGCTGTGACTTTTTACTTTGTCAATATGGTGAAAAAATGAGTATGTAGTAAGGAGTCCAAATATCTACCTTTTCAAAATGGGCCTGTGCAGCCAGGGGCTCACCGTGTGTACAGGAGGTTGCACAGCATTGCAGAGCAGATGCCCCAGCCTCACAATGCTTTCTTGTTCTTCAAGAGAAAGTTCCCCTACCTCCCACTCTAACCATTTACCACAATGTGTACTGGGCTTAGTGCTGCAGCTGCTGGCCAGAGCTGTCCCAAGAATTTCCATCCAGGTCAGAATTCACTCTGCCACCATTGTAGCTGACCATTTGGTACCTGCCCATGCACATTTCCCTGCCCCTGAGAATCTGAGACTCTGCAGGTCCTTTTTCTGTCAGGAAAAGCACAGCAGCCCTGTGCTTCAGAGAGGCTGGCCCACCTCTGGCCCAGAGGGCAGGGCCTGACTGGATTTAAGCCAGTGGTTCTCAAAGCTTTTGGTCTCAGGAGACTTAAAATTTGAAGTCCCAGACCAGGGGGGTATATCAGTGGTAGAGAGCCTGCTTCACATGAGCAATGGGCATATAAACCATCAGATATGAAAACAAAACCTGAAGTCCTTCTGTTGATGAGTTCATGTCAATCAATGTTATAATATTAGAAATTAAATCAGAATAAAGATTTTATTATTCTATTTAAAAAGAACACTGGACCCATCGAATGACATGTTAACAAAAGTGATACAATTTATAAGAAATCACTATATGTTTTAACACGAAACATTTTGTGAGAATACCTAGTTGTAAAAGAGATAATAGCCCCTTTTATATCCTTTTCAGAAGGAGATTAAAAATGGTGTCATAGAGGCTAGAGGCAAAATACAGCCTCCCTGGTACCTGGAATCAGATACCTGAAAAATGACAACTCAGTAAAAAGTTGAGCTCTCGGAACCTAGAAAGATCTGACAGTAAACTAAAAACTACAAGAAACCGGAGAAACTAAAGATAATGCAGAGAAAAGAAGAAAGCTGTCTGGAACTCCAGCTCTCAGTGAGGAGGGCCTGTCTCTGCAAACACAATGTAAACTTAGAGAATGGTTAGCCCCAGACAGAAACAATGGACCGGCAGTGCTACCCCCAAGAAAACTCCATGGTTATTATAAGTGCAAATACGGTACGGGATTTCTCTCTGGAAGTCATTCTTTTTACATGGCAGACTAGAATTGGGGATGAAATTCACAGCAGCTTCTGCCCTACTTGGGAGTGATAGAATCAGAATCCATTTTGGGAAGGGGTTTATTATTTAGGTCTGAGCTGCTTCAGGAATCAGAAGTCACAGAACAACTACACTTCAGGGTTTCTGAGGTTACCCTACCACAGTGACTGGGTGGAAGACAGCCACAAGAGAGAATCACAGAGAAGGAGCTGGCTAGTTGCAGACACTCTGAGATGTTTAAGGAATAGTGAGCTCAGATGGTGAAGGACACAGTGGTCCCATTCTTTGGAGAGAAGCCAGGCCAGTCATGTATGGCATTTCTGAGGGAGCTTGGTCTAAAAGTGCTTATATTAAGCACAGCAGACTGCCTTTCTCTCTGTCCACTTCCAGCAAAGAGTCCAGTGGACTGTTTGCTTTTCCCACTTGCCAATATGATCAGAGGTACGCCTTAGCTTGTACAGTTGCCATATCCTGGGATATATGAACAGCATGGCATCTGGAGCAAAGAGGGCCCCACATAAGCCCAAAGGCTATAAAGCTAGTTGGAGATAGCAGTGACTTGGGGCACACAGAAGGACACAAACCCTAAGAGCCGCTGAAGTGAATAAAGCTCTAATGCAGACACCCGTTACTGACTGACTATGCCTAGCAGGCAAGACTGGACAAGACTCAGCATTCACACAATAAAAAGTGGGCAGGAAACAAAATAGGTCCTAGTTGTGATTCTTCGTATTTCACCCATATCTGGTAGATTCCAAAATCCTAAAAAGAAACCAGCCACCCAAACATGCAGAGGAATTTTTTTGGACTCATTTCTCTTTTTGTTTTGCTTTGCTTTTTCTTTTTTCTATATTTTTTGCTCTTTGCTTTCATTATTTTTCTTAGTTTTCTTTTATTTGGATATCTTTTTTGGGTCACTTTTATCTAATTCTATTACTTTTCAAATTCTTTAATTGGATTTTTTTCTCTCCTTGTCTTCCTTTTCTTTTTCTTCCAAATTTTAGTTTTTTTCATTTATTTCTTCCCCCTCCTCCCCCGCTTTTGTATCATGGAATCTTTTTTTTTTTTTTTTTTTTTTCGGTACTGGGGATTGAACTCAGGACCTTGTGCTTGTGGGGTCCTTCCACTTTTATTATTACTATTAGGCTTTATTAATTTTTAGCTATTTAAAGGACTGTACTATAATTGCTGAATTCTTTTCTGTTGCTAATGGTGGTATAGTTTTGCTTTTAATAGATATTTACTGTATGTCAATATTTGGTTTGTCTTTGACTCTATTATTACTGCTGATTTTTTTTTTTACTATTAATGATGGCATAGTGGTTGCTTTTCATTGGTTGTATGCCAATAGCTGGGTTATTTTTGTGTCATCAACATTATTGCAATTCATTTTCTCCTCTCTCTGTGGTGCCAGGGATCAATCTCCCAGAAGAAGGTTGGACACTAAAAAGATCCTCAAATATTGTGCTGAATAAGTTGAAGAAAGGTATAAACACTAAAACACAGACAGACCCAAGGACACTTCACAGGGAGACAGAATTTAACTAAAGAGATCTCCACAGTAGTGGCAGATTCTCTACCCTAACTTATTTTCAATCCACAGTACGAAAGCAATAGAAAATGAGAAAGCCAGGCAGCGTGATGCCTGCAAAAACTCCTAACTTTCCAAAAGTTGATTTCATGGACACAGAAGTAGAGGAAGCCATAGGCAACGATATCAAATACCAAATGGCTGAAATGCTTGAAGAGATAAGAGAAGAAACCTATAAGCAAAAAGATGTTTCATGAGGTCAAAGAGAATTTAATTAAACAGATAAAGAATTCCACCAACAAAATGTCTGATAAGGTAAAAAAAGTGAAACAAAAAGCAATTGAATTAAATAAGAAAATGCAAGATATGAATGACCACTTTGGTAAAGAATTAGAAAGTATGAAAAGAAAGGAAGCAGAAATATGTGAGATGAAAAATTCAATGAACAGCATGAGTAGTAGACTTGACCAATGGGAGGACAGTGTCAGAAATAGAAGACAAGGTGGATGTAGCAGATCACAAACTCAATAATATCCTAAAAATGGAAGACATCAGGCAAGCTATATCTAACAGCTGCTACATGACTCAAAACAAAATCCTTGAGAATTATAGGAATAAGGCAAAAATGAAAAGATGACTCAAATGGTAAAGAAAATTCACTGAAACCATAGCAAGAAATATCCATATCCACAGAAAGAATTCCGTATTCAAGCACAACATGCATGTAGAACCCCAAATAGCCATAATCAGAAAAGAATCTCCATGGCACATCGTAATCAAAATTCCAGAAATTCAATGAAAAGAAAAGATACTAAAAGCTGTTAGAGAAAAATTGCAGGAAGCTATGAAGACAAGCTTAGCAGAATAACTGTGGATTTCTCAGCATAAACCTTAAAAGCCAGGAGAGTTTGGAGTGAAGTTTTTCAAGTCCTAAAAGAAAACAATCATCCATCCAGACTTTTATATGCTGAAAATGTAACCCTCAAAATGGATGGAAAAGTAAAAACTTTCCACAACAAAGAAATTCTGAAGAAGTAAATGACCACTTAATCAGTATTAAAAAAAAAAATCTGAGGGCAATCCTAGACTGAGATAGGGGGGCCACTAGCATCAGTGAGCCCACAGGAAAGCATAGGTCTTACTGGGAGAGTAGTTGAACAAAAGAAAAAGGGAAATAAAGAGAGCAGCCCTGGAAAAATAAGGTCGCAACAAGAGTCAATAATATCCTTAAATAATGACTCTCAATGTCAAGGGTCTCAGCTGCCCTATCCAAAGACAGAGCCTGGCAGATTGTATCAAAAACCAAAATGCAACCATACATTGTCTCTAGGAGACACACCCAATCCAAAAGGAAGTACATCAACTGGAAGTTAAAGGATGGAACATGATATTCCAGAACCTCCAAACAAGCAGGATTAGCTATTTCCTCCCCCACACTAAGTTTATTGGTACATTCAAAGTAAACAATACGGTTATACATTTATCATTGAGATCTTGTACCCTTACATGATATGTCTTGGTTCTTATTTTTTTCCCATACCCCTGTCCTCCCTTCACACCCTTCACCTTCCCTATTTACAAGGAGTAGCTCTCTGATTTCCAGAGATATCAGACTCCAAGTCCAAAGTGAGTAAAAGAGACAGAAATGGCTACTATACACGGGGTGAGAGAAACAATTTAACAGGAAGAGACAGCTGTAAATATCTATGAGTGTCAGAATACCCAACTTGTAAAACAAAAACTACTGGGTTTAAAAGGACAGATAAATACCAATACAACCACAGTGGGTAACTTCAGTATCCTGTCTTCACAACTAGACATGTCAACCAGACCCCCCCCAATCAGTAAAGAAATATCAAAGCTAAGCCATATCACTGAACAAACGGACTTAACAGATATCTATGAAGTATTTCATCTAACAACAACAGAATACAAATTTTTCTCATACTGCAAAGTCCTGATTAATGTCCCCTTCCCCATGTTGACACATTTTATTGTGTACCATCAAAAGAATCACGTTTGCCAGGGTCACTGCCAAAAAATCTTTACTGGGAAACTATCGAGCTCATGATGTCAAACACAAGTTTTCCAAAATTCATATTTTTATTTGAAAGCTTTAATTTTATTATTGGCCACTAATACCATCAGTGGTTTCCCTTGACATGCCCGCTCATTTTGTTCATTTTAAAGAAAATTTCTGCTGAATATCAGATTTAAATAACTATATTTGGTTATTGTTTTTTTCATATAAAATGATATTCTTATGCAAAGAACTAAAAATAAAATCAGATTCCTCATAATTAAACTATAGTGTCTGCATCAGCACAACTTATCATTGAAGAAACTCTTCTTTTACCCGAACCAATTAACAATGGGCTACTGGAATCAAAAGATATTTCTCAGAAGAAGTACAAATGGCCAATAAACGTGAAAGAATGCTTATCATCGCTGGCCATGAAAGAAGTGCAAATGAAAACTACATCACGATACCATTTCACTCTAGAAAGAATGGCTATAATCAAATATCTAATAATAACAAATGATGGCAAGGATGCGGAGGAAAAGGAACTCTACTCTGTGATTAGTGGGGATGTAAACTAATATAACCATTATGGAAATCAGTGTGGAGATTTCTCAAAAAAACTAAAAATAGAAATTCCATTTGACCCAGCTATCCTTTTTCTTATTCTTTTATCCTTCTCAAAAGAGTTTAAGCCATCATATTACAGGGATACACGCATACCCATATTTATAGTAGCACAACTAAAAAAAAGCTAGAGCTTAGAAACAGCATATATGTTCATCAACAGACAAATGCATGAGAAAAATGTGGAATTTCTACACCATGGAGTACTACACTGCCAGAAAGAAAGATAAACTTGAGGCATCTGTAGGTAAATGGATGCAATGTGAGACCATAATGTTAAATGAAATAAGTCAGACACACAAGCTTAAATATCATATGGCTTCTCTTATATGAGAAATTCTAAATACACACACACAATATACATATATATGTACACACAATATGTATTTGATGTCCCCAAATAAAAGACCCAATCAGAAAATGGCCAACTGAAATAGACACTTTTCAGAAGAACTGTCTGTTCATATATATATACACATACATATATGATAAAGAGGAAGTAGGGAGTTCAAGTACTTATCCAAATTATCCCTTCTGTCATTTCAAAAGTACTTTAGGGCCAGTGGTGGTGTGCGCCTGTAATCCCAGCACTCAGGAGGCTGAGGGAGGTGGATCAAGTACTTCAATATATGTTAATTGGTCCATTTATACTAATAGTTTATTTTAGTTTGTTGAAAAGAAAGCTTTGTGTTATCGTTTGTTTCTTCTTTGTAGGGATCTGTTTTGGTCTATATCTTGTATTCTGAGTAACTACTTTGAAGATAATTATATACAATGTATTAACTATTAATTATAGTTATTCTCTTATTTTGCTATGAAATTTTGAAATGAAAAAACAATGTTCTCTGAAAAAAAGCAGTTAGTTTAATTTGTGACTCGGACAGCTATATAAGTGCTTTGTCCTTAGATAATGAACTTTGAAGCAGCCAAAATGCTTGCTGCTTTCTATGTACTTTCCCTTTCCTAATACAGGACACATTAACCTGCTCAAGTGTGTGGCAGTGTCACCCAGAATGACTCTGAGCACAGCTGCGCCTGCCCAGGGACTGAGGCCTCAGCCGTGTAACCCACTGAGGCTTTTGTACCACGGCTGCACGTATTAGCACAATCATCCCAGGATGCACTGCAGGATCCAAGTGTCTTCAGCACTTTACAGATGTCTGTGTCACTCGTGCCTGTTGCCAAGTGTTCATGTAAAAGGAGAGTTTCTTCCATGACAAGTTGTGCTGGTACAGAACCACTACAGTTTGGATCTAGGTCTCCCTCCAGGCCCAAGTGTCAGGGTTTATTCCCCAGCCTGTGGCACTAGTGGGCTGTGGTGGAAGCTTGCAGGCCTAGTAGCGGGTCTCCAGGTTGCTGAGGGAGGGCCCTGGAAGGGGATAGGGGATAGGGGCTACTTTTCTTCTCTCTCTCTCTCTCTTACACCTTTTGCTCTCCCAAGTGCTGCTGTCATGATGTGCTGCCTCCTTTGCCCCACTAGACAATAAAAAGCAACTGGTCTGTTTAGTCTTGGATTGGAAGTTTCAAAACTGTGAGTCCAGACAAACTTTTACCTTTTAGATAATGCATAACAAAATATTCAGGTATTTTATTACAGTAATGGAAAGCTGACCAGTACACAGACAGATACGAGTAGAATGGCCAATCCAACCCAGGCTGTACATCCATCCATTTGTAAGGCAAAAGCACAATGAGCTGGGAAAGATTTATTCTGGTTTCGTGTTTCATGGCCACTCTTTAATTGATAAGTTCTGTAACAGTGGGAAGTGACAGTGCTGTTACTTCTTTTACAGGGTTTTGATTCTGCATGCATAAGGCAGTGTCAACTGTATGCTGCTTTATTCATTTTCTTCTCAGTGCAGTTGGATTACTTACTCTGTAAAATGCTTCTGTGACATTTTTATTTCTAGCTCTGAAAACTCTAACAAACTATTTTTGGCATTTTAAGAGCTTATAACATCTATGTTTAAAGCATACAGTACCTTTTTCTTTAGACTCTGATCTTAAAATGATACCCCTGTGAATGTGGCCCCACTGGGCTGGAGCCAGGGTGTAATAAATGAGGCCCTCAGGGTGCAAGATTTAAAGAGATGAGGAAACACTCACTCTGCCGGCCCAGCACTTGCCTACAGCTGAAAGTGATGTCTCTTTCAATTTTGTGTCTTACATACCTGTGTGTGTGTGTGTGTGTGTGTGTGTGCGTGTGTGTGTGTGTGTTTTGCTGGGTATTAAACTGAGGACCTCACTCAAGCACTCTAGCATGGAGCTACCTCCTCTGTCTTTTTTAAGGTTTTTATTTTGAGAGAGGATCTCTTTAAGTCTCTAAGTTGTCTGGGCTAGGCTCAAACTTGCGATCCTCCTGCCTCAGCCTCCCAGAGTGCTAAGATTACAGGAATGTACTACCATGCCCAGCTTCTAAGCATCATTGTAAAAGCAAGTAGTGTGCCTTTAAATATGAGACAACACATTCTATAAATTAATTTCTTTTACTTTGGAAGAAAATATTAAATTTTAAAATAATAAGTGTAGGTAAAATGTAAAAATTCAGAAAAGCTTTTTACCATTTAACAAATAGTGTTCCAAAAGGAGACCACAAATTGTGCTTCTTGTGGCCCCTATGAGTGAAAGATTCAAGGTAATTCATTCTTTTTTTTTTGTTTTTTTTGGTACAGGGGATCTAATGTGGACCTTGTGCTTGAGAGGCAGGTGGCGGCATCCCTGAGCTAAATCCCTGGCCCAACATTCTTGGATGATCGTGAGGTTAGAGATATTTCAAATATAACTTTAGCTCATAAGACAGTAGAAGACAAACTGAATTCATCTTTGAAAATGTATATATTTGTGCCTAAGCTAATTTTTCTTATAAAATTATTGGCAACACAGTAATATACAAGTATCTATTGCATGGTCAGATCCATGACATTGTCAAGGACCAGGCAACCTCTGGAAAACCCCACTCATGAGAAAATGAGCATAAAAAGGCAAACAACACCATTACCTTTCTGATATGATTCTGAACTTTGATCTCACAGACCTACTAAAAGGGTCACACTGTGAGAAACCGTGTTAGTCCCTTGCCAGTGAGGGGTGAGGCGTCATCATTGACACCATTGTGGCCAGAGAGATAGAGAATTCTGGAGTGGCTGCTGGAAGGTTTCCTAGCCCTTGAGAAGGAAATATAAAAGTTAATCTTTTCTGCCGTTGGACATTGCTGGGGTTGGATATGAAGCTTGCATCTGTTGTAGCCACCTCATGATCTTGAATTGTCCTGTCTGCCTGTCTTTCTTTCATAGCCTGAATCCAATAATGAGCAAATTTTATGAGTGCCACTATCAAAATATACTCAGCATCTTACCACTCCCATTCACCCAGTTTAGGTCATCCTCATTTCTTGCCTGCGTATTGAGGTATTTTCCTAACTAAATTTGCTCTTTCCTTCACCCACTATGTATTCATAGGGCAGCCAGGGTGAATTTTTAAAGACAAAATCCAGCTCATGTTACTCTTGTGTTCAAAAGCTTTTGGTGACTTTCCGCCTGTCATGGTTGATGTCCTTACCATGGCCACCAGGACGCCCTGACCTGGCTCCAGCTGGCTGTCCCTGCTGCTCTCTCTTCCTTACTCATCTCCTCTCCCTGGTCTCCTCCCTCTCAGAGAAGCTGGGCTCCTGGCCTCAGACCTCGATTTTCCCTCATCGGCAACACTCTTCCCCTAGATATCTTCATGGCTTATTCTTGGCTCATTTACCTTCCCACCACCCTCAACCTCACTCAGGGCTCTTTTCCCCTTTATCCTGCTTTATTTTTCTCCATGGCAATTTCATCTTTGGAGTACTGTATAGTTACTGTTTACTGCATGTCTCCCCTAGCCACAAACACATTGCATGAGGAACTTGTTTTGCCCTGTGCTGTAAATTCCATCACCTGGAAAAGTGCTTGACAGTATGATAGAGCTCATTAAATAAGGATTCCAGATAGAAAAAAAGTAAATGGGGTACGGCAAACAGTTAATAAGAATTTCGCAGTGTTGAAGAAAGAGGAAAGAACTTGTATTTTTAAAGTTCATGAAGTAAAAGATGGGACAGACTGACTCAAAACAAACAAATCCACAAGCTAGACGCATTACAGGGAGTTCTCAGAACACTCAACACAGGAGTAAATTCTGAAAGTTTACAAAAAGCAAAAGAAAATTATAAACAAATACAAAGTCTACGTTGACATCAGATTGCTCAATGGCAGGAAGTAATGAGGCATGAGAAATCAGTGCTGTAAATAACTTAGATTTGTCTTTCTCTGAAGAAGAATTTTTTTTTTTTTTAACCAGAACTACTACAAGCCTTTATTGTAGGGACAATCTGTCAGGCTGCCTCTGAGCAAAGGAGAGAGAGAGCAATATGGCCAGGACAGAGAGTGTCTTTTATAGGGGCTGGGAGGGGTTTACAGAAACTGAGGCAGGGTTGAGTGAGGTAGTGGCTAGGGATTGGAAGAGCATGTGATATTATTAGGAGGTACTTGTGACATCACTAGTGGCTTGTGTGCCAGGAGATAGTGAGTATCAGTTCACTTGGCGGGAAAAGAGAAATGATGGAAAGAAGTAGTCTGTCTTTTAGTGGGAGAAACCATATTTTTTAGTTGAGAAGCAGGGCATTATGGGAAGGGAAAGGCTAATCTTTTTATGTAGTGACCATCTTAAGGCAAAGGAAATCTAACATTCCAGGGTTTTGTTTTATCGGTGAAGGTTTCTTCTGAGCTACTTCAGGCTGACAAAGGGGTGAAGATTGGGGCTAAACCTGGGTCTGATGGGGGTGGTGATAGATGGGATCTTCCTCATTCTGTCACAGTGGCTGGTACTCTGCCATGACAAGTTCTGTGACTGTCTGGTTGATAAATGCCCTCATGCATTCCTGAAAGAAATTCTGAAAACAGCAGAACAGACAAAGGCCTACCATGGCCAGAAGACACACACAAGTCAGTGGGCCCAATAAGGGAAGTAGCCATGGCATAATCTGTTGGAGCCAGGAGTAGTCTTAGGTCATTCTCATGTACCCCATTGTTTCTTAAAGTTTTTGATGCATTGTTGTAATTCTTTAACCTTTGCCTTGACTATGCCTGATTGGTTAACAAAATAACAATACTCTTCTCCTAGAGCCTGGCACGTTCCCCCTTGGGCTGCTGTTAGCATGTTGAGGACGTGTCTGTTTTGGAATGCAACAGCTACTAGGGAATTAATCTGGTCCTGACCGTGTTTAGGGATTGGCTTATTTTGCCCATGTCTTCTGAGATCTCTATTGACAATGTCTGATAGAAATGTGTAGAAATAGAGATACAGGCTATACCCATCGCCATGTTAGTGAGGACCCCTCCTTTCATCAAGAAGGGGACCAGGAGGGAGGCTTCCCTCTTATTGATCTTTGACCATGAGAGGATCATTTCAAACATTTGGGATTCCATATAGATGGTCAAGGGAGGGCTGAAAAATGCTATGCAACAGAAAATTTCAGATTGGTTGAGGCATTGGAATGCCTCTTGGCAGCATATGAAGTATAGGCTCCGTTGGATAGGCAGACTGGATGCTCTTCTAAGATAAAGAGGGAGCAAACAAGGCAAGTGATGTTGTCATTTTGCCCCATGCATGTCAGGTTAGTGGTTTGTGTAGGGAATGGGAGACCCACAGTGAAGGGTCCCAGAGCTGTGGATAAATTGCCAGTATTTAAGACAGACAGGTTAAAATCTAGGGGAACAGGAATTGGAGTGAAGGAGTGGAGTTAAACAGACATAAAGATGCAACAGTCTGAGATATTGACAGGGAGATAGTGGTATTAAATAGGTGGTGTAGACTTTTTTGAGACTGGGCTATCTGGTTTACCACTTGGAGATCTATCCCTTTATAGGGAGGTGGAGTGGTGTGCCTCAAAAGTCTCTCTATTGGGCCAGGGATTTAGCTCAGTGGTTCTGGCACCTGCCTCACAAGCACAATGGCCTGAGTTCGATCCCCGGTACCAAAAAATAAAAGAAAAAGTCTCTCTATTGCTAGTGCCTGTTCATTGACTGCCTCTTTTGGTTATTCTTTTCTGCTGGGTGTTTAAGACCAAGTTAAAGTGAGACCTGTGTTAATCAATATGAATATCTTGCTATCTGTCAAGGTTAGTTAAGTCTCTTTAGGCATTATTTTGGAACCATGCATAGAGCCTCTCAGCTCCTGTCACTTTCAGCCATTAGGATGGGTCACTGCCTTGCTTGACCAAGTTGCTTTCAGTGAAGGTGTGTGAGCTTTTTTTCTCTTGGTGACCCTTTTTTGGCACATGGTACATTTGTCCTCTGTCCTCTGGTATCCAACAGTCTCCCTGCTCAGGAAGTTGAGTGACTTACCAAAGATGTAAGGTGTTGTAGAAAAGGTTCTTTCACACCTTGGAACTTTGATGACCTTGGAGGGCCAGGGCCAAAATATTGGCAGTCTTCTTAACCCAGTTGCCTTTTACTGTTGGTCTCTGCACTTTGGTGGTTGAACACCAAGAAGAGAAGATCAGTGACATCAGTAGTACAGTAGGAGCTTAACTATCATAACTTTATCTGGATTGCAAGCAGCCTGGAATTTAAAATATAGTTAGAGGGCTGTTATTTTATCAATCATGGTTGCTCTAGTAGTTGATTTCCTATAGACTATTAACAGAAAAAACTTTGAATCAAGAGCCACACATAATAATAATATTTTAGCATGACAATCATGATGACATTGTCTTTGCAACAACCTTTAGATATGTATCTTAGTATAAAATGGCCATTGTTAAATGTATTTATTCCCCTCTAAAAATACATAAAAACAAAAAAACCAGGGCACTCTTACTTATGTTATTACCTTTTGATAGGATGCCATCTAAGGAAAGTATATGGGCCTACAAAGGTACCTGTAATCATGAGTAGGTGAAGAAGAGAAGGGCAAAAACCTGGATCTAAAAGCTAGTGCCATAAATAGTATGCCCTGTATAGTCAGAAAATATGAGTACATTTTGTACAACAGAATAGTAGTAATAATAATTGTTATAATTATATGAAACCTATTGTCCTGTAATGTAGCTTGGTACCAAAAGGATCTTTTAAAATAACACTTTGTTTTTCCACAGAAAATATATTTTGAAGATGTGATATAAACATATCACAATAACATATTTAGAATTCAACCCTTTGATGATAACCAATGTAAACATTTTATAACAACATATTTAGCAATGATTATTGTGGGTATATCTTAATTATCTTGACAATTTTTTATTTAACCTGTAAAACCAGGTTGTAGAAATTAACAATTTATTTGTGTCTTTGATGTCATTTTGATAAAAAAAATATAGTTGGACAAACACTTTCAAACAGTTGGACAAACAGACAAACATATAGGACACTTTATGAAACTAGAGTGCACTCAAACATATTTGGCCAATTGAATTATAACATCTCTTTTAATTAAGTCTAGTCAAAACTTTTGCAGATCAATTAACAGAGATCTTTTGCAATTAGAATCAGGAGTAAAAGTGCTTTATAACAGTAGCATAATCTTGTGCTATAGTTATTGTCAGAAGTCTATAAGCAGAAAGTAGAGAGGTCAAGTTAATCCTATAATTACAATTTAAGAATTTGCAATATAAAATAAATGTTTCAAATACATCAATTAAACATCTGGAAACCAAACACCAATCAAACATTATTTTAAGTTGAAGATGAAAGGTACATTTGTCAATTAGCCAGAATGTGTGTGTGTGTGTGTGTGTTTAAAGATTTTCCTGCCTGGCAGTACATCACTAATTTTATGATGGAGCAAGCAGTCTGTAGCCAGCACTGGGCTGTAACCTAGCATTTGGTCTTTGAGCTCTGATCTTAAGACTTACATATTCTTTGAACTGTTTTAAACCTTTATATTTTTTTACCAATACTTATGTAGAAAACAATAGGGCCTGATGGAATTTCTTGGTAATGTAGCCTGCCAAACAAGTTGTTGATATGTCAATAGGCAGGGCCGGGAGAGGATTTTACTTTTTTTTTTTGCAGAGTCTTGCTTTCCTCTCTCTTCCCGTGAAGCTGGGGAAGGAAAAGCAAGCAGGAGCAGGGAGAGAGTGGGTGTGTGGTGGACAGACACAAGATGGCAGAGGTGAGAAAAGTCACAAGATGGTGAAAGTGAAGATGGAAGAGCTGGCCAGGTCATAGGGTGTGGGAGGTGTGAGCAGTGAGTGATTAGCCGGATTGAAGGTGGGAGTAGGGAAGGGTGGAAGACAGAGTTTGGGCTAGCAGTATCTGAGAAGGCACACATGTTTGACAAAGGGAATTGTGAGAGGGTAGGTAGGAGAAGGTTAGTATATGGGGGATTTCTGACCATTTGCCATTGCGTTGACAAAAGATGTGCAAATCATGCAATATGTAAAATTGAAAGTGCCATTTTCCTGCCATTGAGATTCATTGTCTAATTTGTACTGAGGCCAGACTTGGTTGCAATAAAAAATGAGTCATTTTGGCTAAAAGTCAGGTCCCAATAGTCCAAGGGAATGAAGTTGTGCCAAGAGGCAGCCAAGAGCCATTGAGGGAGGGGGTTTAGATTGTTGAGTGCCCATGTTAGGGTGGGTGAGAGGAGGAGTTAGCTCCCTAGGAGGAGGGCAAAAGAGAGGATCATCTTTGTCTCTTTTGATACTCCCTGAGCCAGTCCCCGGAAGGGGAGAATGAGAGAAGTCATCCAATGGGGCGTCCCCTAGGGCATGGTCCTGGGCCCAGTGGCCGAGAGGGTTTCTCTGACCAAGTGCTTGGATTTCCAAGAAACCCCTGGAGGAAGAGAATGAGAATGAGACAGAGAACCTAAGTAGAGAGAACCTAACTACCTACTCACCCTGTAATCAGTGAGTGACTGGTGTAGATGTGAATCGTCAGCAATGGCAAAGGCAGAGAGCCCTGATGAGGTCCTGGCTTGGCAGACATGTGGAGGGGGTGGCCGAAAGGCCAATCGACCCCTTACCCTGGGGGATGGTCACTTAATCGACCACCATCTTTCTGGGTCTCAGCACCTCATACATCAGGTAAAAAGAGCCAAAGACCAGGACCAGACCAGAACAACTACAAGCCTTTATTGCGGGGACAATCTGCCAGGCTGTCTGTGAACAAAGGAGAGAGAGCCTGAAGGAGAAATTTTAAATAAGGGAAGAAAATGGCTTATAATCATTAGGAGTCAATTCTAGGTGATGCCAATACAGCCGGGAAAGGACAATGGGGAGTGGATATAGACAGCCAGCAAGAAATGAGTGCCAAGGGAAGGAGAGTAATAATGAAAAAGGTAAGTATGGTTCTTCAAAAGTTTTAGAAGACAGCTGGAGGAATAGAAGTAGAATATAAAACTTTCAACCTAGCAAAAGAAAATCTGATCCATGCAGTGGAATGCAGACCAGAGAGAGAGAAAATGTGTAATGATAAATACAAGAAACAATAAATAAAATGGCCAAAATAAGACCTAAAATACTAGCAATTAAAATAATAGTAAATGAGATAAGCCCATTGGATTAGAATCAAAAGAAGAACAAGTAACTTGTCATCTAGAGACTGTACAGATGCTTATCTTATTTTTAGACCTTTCTTCTTTGCTGCTTTTCTCTGTGGAGGTTGACACATTGCACTGTTAATTTTTTGCTTTTTGGTGGTAGCAGTGGTACCGGGATCAAACCCAGGGAGGCTCTGCCATTGAGTTACATCCCAGTCTATGTATTTATTTATTTGGAGCAGGGTCTCATATTGGACTTGAATTTGGGATCCTCCTGCTTGAATACTGGGATTATGAGTATTATTTTCT
The DNA here is from genome assembly GCF_012274545.1 of Fukomys damarensis. Taxonomy (NCBI): domain Eukaryota; kingdom Metazoa; phylum Chordata; class Mammalia; order Rodentia; family Bathyergidae; genus Fukomys; species Fukomys damarensis. The sequence continues at coordinate 18,553,702 of NW_022900919.1, read as the reverse complement.
TAATCTTGATTCCAAGTGGGGTGATGATAAGACCCATTTCTGGCTACTTAGACACAGGTAGATGTCTGCAGAATCACCTTAGTCATCCAAAAAGAAATAGAAAACTTGCACAGACTAATAAACATAAAAAATTAGAATAGTAATCAGACTTCCCCCATCAAAAGCCCTAGAACAAGGGTGATTATATTACCCTTTAAAAAGACAGATAAGAACTATCTTATACAAGTTTTCTAAGAGATAAAAATGAAATAAAATGATATTTTTTTGAGACAGGGTCTCACTATGTAGTTGAGACTGACCTGGAACTCACTATGTAGCCCAGGCTGGTCTCGAACTCACAGCGATCCTCCTGCCTCAGGCTCTTGAGTGCTGGGATTACAGGTGTGCACCACCATGCCCAGCTGAAATAAAATGATTTTATAAGGCTAGCCTAATCTTGATTCTAAAACTGATAGAGGAACCACAGAAAAATTATAGACTTAAAAAAATAAGAATAGATATTAAAGTCCTAAAGGACTAACCCACAATATATATTAAACAAAACAAAACACAACACAACACATCAGGATCAAAATGGGTTTATCCAAGGAATGCAAAGCAAGTGCAAAGTAAGAAAAAGAAAAAGAGTCAATGTAACCCATTGTACTGATAGAAAAAAAGAGAAAAAAACCACACCAAAGACAGAGTTAATTCTTTTTGATAGCTATTGAAGTGGATTTTGATAAAGTTCAAGCTTGTATAGGATTTTTAAAAATTCTTAAAGATTAAGAGTAATTGGGAACTGTCTTGATAAATGTTATCTACCAAAAACTTCATAAAGAAAAAATAAACTTTAGAAGCATTGCTTTTAAAGTTAGAAAAAGACAAGGATGCTTGTTATTCAACATAGTGCATGGACTGTAGCCCATGCAATAACACAAGAAAAGCAAACACTAGGCAGAACAATTAGAAGGGAAGAGACAAAAGTATCATTATTTGTAAGCAAGATGATCAACTAAGTAAAAACCTAATAGTCTACAAACCTCTGGCACTAATAAGAGAGTTTAGCCAACCTACCAGATTCATGATCAATTTGAAAAGAAATTAGTAACATTTACTCCAGGAAAACTAACCAGAAAATAAGATAACATTTGCAATGGTAACAAATATTTTAATGAAAAAATTATTTAGATGTTTATAAATATATTGAAATGGTAAAATTAACATCTTCAATGAATATAGAAATAAGTGAAGAGACAGACCTATGCTATCTATAGCAACTAGACATGGGTGGTGGTTAAGAAACTTTTTAAAAATTATGTATATATTTGCAGTATTTTTCAGTGGCAGACCATGATTCTGGAGGGGGTGACCTATTGTAATGATATAAAATGTCCTTTAATCTACATTTCCTATCAAATTCCAGTGGTGTGTGTGTGTGTGTGTGTGTGTGTACTTGGAAAAATAGCAAAAAGCAGCAATAAGTGGGCAATTTACAAAAGGTAAAACCTGAATGGCTAAGAACTTTCAGAAGAGATACTTTATCCCAATCCCTATAAGAAAAAACAAAACCCACCATTTTCTCTATATATTCATTTATATAAATATATCTATGAGCAGAGTGCATAGAGGTATGTGTATGTGTTGTGTGTGTGTGTGTGTGTGTGTGTGTGTGTGTATGCCATGTGGCCCAGGCTAACCTTGAACTGCCAACTTGGCATCTTTCTGCTTCAGCCTCCCCATTGCTGGGATTACAGGCTTGCAGCACACCTGTTTAAGCTGGCAACTCTTAGCAAGTTGGCTAATATCAAGTGTGGTAAGATGGTGAGGAAACAGACCCTCATGTAGGTTAATGAAAGTTACAGGCATTCTGAAAACCAATCCACCAGGGAGACCATGTGGAGTACCTTACCAGTCTGCAACCAGTCTGGGCATGTGTCTAAGGCCAAGATTTTCATGCGAAGATCCATAGAGGGACACATACTTAGACTCTCATTATTGTGCTATCTACAGCAGTGAAGAGAGACAATTTGGGTACTCATCACTGGACAAATGGATAGAGGTACTGGTGTCGTGTGCTGCACTGCTAGGGTCCTCGATAGAAGGGCTGTGCATCTACTGTGACCATTTCCCCCAAACAGTGCCACCATTACAGGGTTGGAAATAGAGTGACTTTAGCGGTGCCACTGGCCTAGATTAAAGTCGCATCTACCCACCATGACAATGTCTTATCCAAGGAACTTAAATGTAAAGAAAGCCTATTAAGCTGGGCATAATGCTGTACAGCTGTAATCCCAGCCACCTGGGAGGATGAAGCAGGATTGTGAGTTAGCGCCCAGCCTGGGAAATGTTGCAAACAGGCAAGACCCTCAAGATTAAAAAAACAAAACAAAACAAAACAAAAACCCAAAACAAAACCACAGCTGGGAATATATCTCAGTAAGGCCCTGGGTCCACTGGCCAGCATCAGAGGGGAAAACAAAGAAGGGAGAAAGGGAAGAAGAAAGGAAGAGACGTGGAGGGAGAGGAAGGCAAGAAGGAAAGAGAAAGGAAGAAAAGAGGAAGGGAGGCCAGCCTAGCAAAGACGGAGAGGGAAGGCGTGAAGGTGTGGGAAGGGAAGAAAGCTGAATAGGAACCATAGTGCAGAGGGTCTTCCTACTTTGCGTACCTAAACTCCAAAATAAAATACAATAATAAAAAAATTAAAAAGAAGCCCGAAGGTGAAAAATGATCTGACTCCATTACGGAAAGGGTCTTCTTTGTCCCCAAGCGAAAGTTCCCTGCCAGCCCCTCCCCACCCTGCGTGCTCCCGCAGTTCACTAGGCTGTGCGCCCCGCGAGTGAGCCTAGGGGCTCCGGCGCCCAGATCCACACCTCCCTCCAGCCTGCCCGGCTTCC
>NW_022900919.1:18531179-18550680 GCF_012274545.1 Fukomys damarensis | reverse complement strand
CCTCTCGCAGCTGGGGCGGGGAGCAGGAGGAGGAGCGACCGGCTGGAAGGAGGCGACAGCAGGCAGGGTCTGGGCGGGGCGCGCACGCTGCTGCGAGCGGCCGGGCTCACCTTGGAGGTGCGCGGTGTGGTGTGTGCTCGCACGTACGCGTGGGCACTCCTGGGGGTTCGGAGAGTGTGAGGGCGAGAGGGGGTGGCGGCTTCGAGCCACTCCAGCGTCTCCTTCCCTCCCCTTCCACAGCTCTCCAACTGAAGGGAGCAGTGGGAGAGGAGAGGAGGCAAAGTGTGCACCCAGGCCGGGGAGAAGGAGGATGGGAGGAGGAGCAGGAGGAGGGCGCCGGGGACACCTTCGCCCGCGTCCGCAAAGGTTCAGGAGCCCTGTGTTCCGGCCTCGATCCTGGGTGTGGCTAGCGGGTCTCTGAATCCTACTGGACCTCGAATGACTTCTCCCTGAGACGAGATGGACCATCAGTCATATACAGAACCACAGATGTTCAGAGAACATTTAAATGCCACGATCTCTGTCTGGGTTCTTGACAGGGTCCCCGCTGTGCTAAGGGCTGGGAGAGGTCCCTTAGAAACCCCTCTCACTTGGAATCCGTCTTGCTGAGCACTTGGCAGGACATTCAAGTACAGCGTCCATACTCTTTTTTTTTTTTTTTTTTTTGCATAGCGTGTAACAGCTTGTGAGTTCTAGTTACTACCTCTGTATAATAAACCACCCTGAGCTTAGTGGCATAAAACAACCATTTCATTATGCTCATGAATACTCTGGATCAGAAACTCAGTATACAGTGGGGATGGCTTGTCTCTACTCCTTGCGGTTTAGGGCCTCAAGGTTTACGGCTGGGGTGACTCTGCAGCTGGAGCCATCGTCCTTGATGGGCCTGGCAGTTGACACTGGCTGTGGTTGGGACCTCAGTGGAGGCTCTGAGCTGGGGCATCTGCACAGTTGGACTTATTACCTGGTGGGTTAAAGCTCCAAGGCGAGTGTTCTAAGGGATGCAGGCAGAGACTCTTGTCACCTTCTGGGACTTAGTTAGGGGTATGGCAGTCCCTTTACAAAGCATGTAGAAAGTACATGTAGTGCCCACATCTGCATTTCTGCTGCTTGGGAGGCTGGAGATCGCAAGTTAGAGGCCAACCTGGAAAACTTGGTGAGACCTTGTCTCAGGATGTCTAAAAGGGCTGTAGCTCAGTGATACAATGTTTCATTAGCATGTATGAGGGCCTGGGTTCAATCTTCAGTATTGAAAAAAAAATGAAGCATGTGGGAAGAAGAGATTGTTACCACCATCTCAAGAAAATAACACACTCTGAGAAATGGTGAGTTCAAGCCCATGGACTTCTAAACAGCTTTTGAAATCTGATTCCACCAGGATTCCATCCTCTGGATCATGACCCCTATTGCCTCTCTCTCACTGGTGCCCAGAATGGTACTTCTAGGCGGGCCTCCCCACATCCTGCCACTTACCTAATTTCTCCCCAGCTATGTGGTGCTGCACAGCCAAGTAGAACATCATGGGCAACAGAAAGCCCACCAGGCCAGAAGGACCCACCGTTTACCTGTCATCCTCATTCTAAAGTCCTTCAGGTTTGGTTTTTCTTTTCATTCTTTGATGATAGATTTGGTTGGGAGGACAGTGTTGGCCAACTACTGGAAAGTTTATCTCATGCCTGGTTTTAGAGAGGCCATTTGCCCTTGACCACTTAAGATAATGAGAAGTATATACTGTATTTGGTCAAGGTCCTGGCATAGAGGTCCTGAACCCTTGTAATTTTCCAATTAATGGGAGCCTTTGGTATGCTAATGAATGGCTTTTGGCTAAGCGGCTAAAGATGGCTTCAGGATTGACCCCAGAAAGGCCAAGGCATGATTAGAGGGTTAGAACTTTCAGCTCTACCACCCTATATCTCTTCTTTGGGAAGGTGTAGGCAAGATTAAGTTCAATCACCAACGGCCAATATAGAACCTCCGTAAAAATCTCTGGGCTGGTTGGGAGGGTGGCTCAGTGGTGAAGCTATGTTTATTATGCTGGAGACCCTGCCTTTCATCTCTAGCACCATCAAAAAGCAAAACAAAACAAAACAAAACCCCCCAAACCCAAAAGAAAATAAAACAAACCTCTATACAATGAGATTTGGAGAGCATCTGGTCTCAACACATCTGTGTGTGTGTGTGTGTGTGTGTGTGTGTGTTTGTGTGTGTGCACACGCGCGCGCACTTGTTCAGAAGCCCCGATGCTCAAGACCTCTCCAGACCTCATCCTCTATATTTTTCATTTGGCTGTTTGCTTGTAGCCTTTGTAATCAGCCTAAGTATGGGCTTTTCTGAGTTCTGTGAACTACTTTAGCAAAATATCAGGCCTAAGAAGGGGATTGTGGGAAGTCCCGAATTTTAGCTGGTCAACAGAAGTACAGAAGACTCAGGACTTGAAATTGGTGTCAGAAGTATGTGTGTGTGGGCATGGTCTTGGGGAACTGAGCCCTTAACCTTTGGAGCCTGCACCAAGTTTTGGTAGTTAGCATCAGAATTGAATTGAATTGTAGGACACCCCATGGATATCTACAGTTTTGGAGAAATGGTTGGGGCAGAGAAAAGACTATTTGATGTCAGCAGTTTCATGGATAAGAATGGTTCTTAACATATGTATTCCTTTTGCAGCTTTTTCCACTTCTAAGTCCATGTCTTTTCCTACAGAACTTTTGTTTTCTTTCCTTTAACCAACCTAGATACACTATAAAGACTAGCATAATTTATGCTGCTGGATTACTCAAGGACAGAGTACCAAGCATCTAAGAAGAGAGGTCAGTTTAGGATTGAAAGTGAGCAGAAATTAGCTAGGTGATGGCTGTGTGCAGGCTTGTAGACCTTGTTGAGCTTTTGGATTTTATCCTGAAAGTTGGGTGTGAGGCTCAGTGAGTTAACCATGAGATTCAGCACCCAGAAAGTGGTGAACAAAAGATATAGAATGCCCAAGAAGAGGGCACAGAGAGAGGAGAGAGGGACAGAGTATCAAGGAGATGCCTAGTAATGTGTGAGATGACTAAGTTAACACTCTCTGCTTGGGGACTTTAATGAAATTGTGGGTGCAGCCAACATTACAAATCCAAATGGAGCCAGCTAAGCCTCTGGCCATTTGTCGGGCTCCAGAGTGGGGACCAAGCTCTGTGGAGGATCTCTGTCCCTACCCTTGCATGGAGAGAGAAGATGAGGTTCAAGGTGAGGGCTCCTTGAGGCTGAGGGATCAAGTGAGTTCTGTATCTCTTCTCTGTGTGCACTTATGCTATGATAAAAATGAGTAACTCCCAAAACATGGTTATAGAAATTGTGGCAAATGTAAAAAATTACTTGGAAATAGACAGCATGCAAAAACAAAACAAAACAAAAATAAAGCTAGTACAAATACATGTGTAATCATATACCCAGATTCATTTACTGTTGATCTTTTATGCATCTGCTCTATCATTCTGTCTCCTTTCTCTCTTCATCTATCATCTATCTATCTATCTATCATCTTTTCTCTTTCTCCTATGTAATTTCTTTTCTGAGCCATTTGGGGATAAGTTACGTACATTGTGATATTTCACCTTTAAATATTTTCATATCTGTTTCCTAAAAATAGGGATACTGTAGTACTTAACCATAGTATGGTAATCTACTCTAGTAAATTTAACATTGATACAATACTTTCATCAAATCTGTTTGTATTCCAATTTTGTCATTTGCTACTGGGGTGTCTTGGCTTCTTGCAATTGTGGTGTATTGAAGATGTTGACATGTACTAATGCATTTATAACAATAGAATCATGCTCTTTGGAAGTGAATGCTGGGATTTATGAAACCAGATTATTTCGTAGTGCCCTGTGTTTCTGTCCCAAGACACTGAAGCTGAGTGATAGCCATTCTCTTCCATTCATCCTGGAAGCAGGTATCTGTGACAGTGTGAAGAGCCTCATGGGGGAGAATTTTCAAGAGTCCAAGTTTGAGGCAATTTGTGGACGTCAAATCTGAGCCAAACAGTCCTTCTGCCCTGCACCCCCTTTGCAGCCACCTCCTGTTGGCAGGTGAGCATCTGAATAGCATGGGTCACAGACTGCCTCTTCCACTGCCAACGCCTGGTATTGTTTACTTGCAGAACAAGCTTCCCTCTGTGACCCTATTGGTCTAGAGCTGGCCAGAGATGTTGACCTTTCCCCAGCTGGGTACCTCAGTCCATCTGGTCCCAACAATAGATCTCTCTTTTGCTCCTTTGGACTTCTCCCTTTTTTCTCTAAACACTTGTAAAACATGCTGTCCCTCCTGAGCAGAGCCCAGTCAATGCCAGAGAAGAGCTCAGGTTGGCTTTGATGTTAAAGATGACCAAGGGCTTGTGTTTTAAGAAAAATCATGAGTGTTAATTTTGAAAGCTCTGGCCTCTTCTCCTGACCCTCCGTGCCTGGGTCTAGAGCTATAAATCTCTGTAGCTTGCCCATGGGAAAGTGGGGCCACAGCACCCAGGCCACTTTCAGGCCTTGGCCCCTGGGGGAGAGGCTGGTTACCAAGGCCTTGGGGCTTAAGCAGTATCTTACCAGTTACATCTTCAACTCAATGCACAGCTCTTATTTACCTATATCTCACTGCAGGAGCCTGCTCTGGGGTAGCGCATTGAGAGGTAGGTTCATTTCCTGCCTCAAAGAGCTTCCCATTTAGCAGGGAAACAGACTCAACCAACAGTAATATAAACTGTGGCTTCTGCTTTTAGAGGGAGAGCAATCGCTGTTCAATGTCAGTCCAAAGAAGTGTGCAGTTCCTGCAACCAGGAGGAGGCTCTGTGGAGGGTGTGGCATGAGAGTAGGTCCCGAGGATGAGGAAGAGGATTGGGAAGTCTGGAAGCCACAAACCCGGGTCTCCTCTCCAGTATTCCTGCATGACTTTGCCTGAGGCTGCAAAGTTTTTAGGACAGGGTGGCCAGAAGGCCGGGGGTGTTGGAATTCTCCACTGTGGGAACTTGCTGGCACCTGGGACAGGGCTATGGCTCTGGTGTGTGCACCACACAAGCAATGTCACTGGGGTGAATCAAGGCCAAAGCCAGGAGCTCCCAAGAGCAGTGGCCACCTCTAACCTCTGTAGGGCAGGCACTGAGAGGGGAAACTGACAAGGTTGGGCTGGAGTGGATGGGGCAGGAGGGACATTTCTCCCTTGCGGACATTGCTAGCCAGGCAGGGAAAGGGCTCATCATCCTTCAGTCTGACGATGGGAGCAGCTCTCTATTAAAACAACTTCTTATCTTTACTCCTGTGATCTGTTAACTGAAACCATAGTTTTCTTTTAGAAACTTGAAAGAAAGATGGAAAATGAAGGCCGGGAGGAAATGCTAGGAGACTTGAATTATTTAATAGGGATAGAACTTCTAATACCATTGTGCTACCTATTCTTAAAAGTTTTGGGTCAGGTGGAGTTATAAGCATCAGAGCATTTATATGTCACAGATATGCTTTGATTTAGTTCACAATAGGGTGCACTAGGTGACCCAATGAGCTTTGGGTGTGGCGACAGTGAAGAACAAAAGCAGGATCATCCTTGACAGCCTGCTTTAGGGGTCAATTTCATCCTACCAAGCTGCATTTACAGTTTCCCTGCAAAATACACTGAATGAGGCTCGCAGCACTCTCTAGCATGCCTGTGTACTTCGGCTCTTACCTGGTTTTGTTGTTGCTGACCAAGAATCAAGGGCATAGCTGAGTGTGGTGGCCCGCATCTGTAATCCCGGCACTCTGGGAGGCGGAGGCAGGAGGGCTACAAGTCTGAGCTCAGCCTGGGCAATTTGGTGACTTGGCAAGACTCTGTCCCCAGCCCTCTTCTCTAGTTTTTCATTTTGAGACAGTCTCATGTTTCAATTATTTCACTGCAATAGTGTGGCCTGTGTAAATAAATGGAGATAGACGTACTTGCTTTTCTGTGTGTGTGTGTGTGTGTGTGTGTGTGTGTGTGTGTGTGTGTGTGTGTGTGTGTGTGTGTGTGTGTGTGTGTGTGTGTGTGTGTGTAGGTGGGGGGGTACTGGATTGAACCCAGGGCCTTTGCACTGAATTAGGGCTTCCTGTGGAACAAAGGCAGGGTCCAAAGACCATGCTGAGCATTGACCCCTCTATTTCTGTACAGAACCGACTGTTTCCTTCTGCTGAGATGGAATCGACATCTCACAAGAATGGGATAGGAAGCAGGCCGAATGACATGCAGAGTTCCCGGCAGCCCCCTTGAGACTCAGGGGTTGTTCTGGTCAGTGTGACAGATTAGACTGGGGTTGACAAACTTTTTCTGTAAAGGACTAGATTCTGAATATTTTTGGCTTTGAGGGCCCTGAAGCCTCTGCCAGACATTCAGTTTTGGTGCTTTCATGTGAAAGAAGTCATAAGCAATGAGGCAAATGGGCACAGCCATCATCCGATAAAGCTTTGTGTACAAACATAGGTGGTACTTGGATTTGGATTACAGATATACAGTAGTTTGGTGACCCCTGGGTTTGATATTGTTTGGCAGTTATGGAGCCTTTCTCCCTTCCTCCTTGGCATTCACCTTGTATCTTTCTTTGGCCGGTGGAGGTTAACTGGGGCATCTGTATGTTGGGCTTGCCTTCCTGGCTTGGTCCTTGCCTTAAGAAGGTCATAGCTTGGATGACCCATTGGTCTAAAGATATCATCAACACATAGAACAAGTCAGGCTGGATCAGCCAACCCCCATTATACCCACGAGCTTATGCATGAGATAAGGGACTGCTGATGTAACTGATGAAGGTTTGGAGTGGTTTGTTACACAGCACGACAGTTGCAGTAGCTGACTGACATAGTCAGATATTCTGCGTATCCACCTCTCAAACACACCCGAAGTGAGCTACCTTCTATCCCAGACCTGAGCCTCCTTTTTTCCTTCCACATACCCAGTAACATAGAATGCTCTGACGCTCTACTCCCTGGTCCCTAGTCATGTGGTAAGTCTCCAAGTTCTATTTATTGTGCTCTTCTCATTGATCTTACAATAAATCCAGTACTTTTATTCGTATTTTTGTTACCCTTTATCAACTGGCTCTAGCATCATTGCATTGTTTTTCCAACAGATCTCCTGTCTCTGATATTTCCAGTGGGTCTGTTACCCCAAAGTCGTCTTTCTGAAATCAATATTAAACCACATTGCTCCCCTCTGAAAAAGCCAGCAATGGCTCCCACATGGATCCTATAAAGGGGTTAAAAATCTGAAGTATTAGGAAAAATGAAGGGGGCAGAATAGATTTCTTTTATCAAAAGCTACGTTGGGTCCTAGCCTTCTTCATAAATGATGAACTTAGGAAAATATATATCTTATTAGCATCAATGATTATTATTCAGAACAGGCAAGTAGTGTTTCTTGAAGTCTACTTTGTAACAAGAACTTTATTTACTATCTTATTTAATTCTCAGAAAAGAGAAAAATCATATTTCTATATCAGCTTGGGGTGGTACAACACAACACTGGAGACTGATGGCTCATAAATAGAATTATTTCTCACAGTTTTGGAGGCTAAGAAGTCCAAGATCTAGGCACCAAAAGATTTGGTGACCTGACAGGAGCTACTTCCTGGCTCATAGATGGCTGTCTTCTCACTGTTCTCCATGATGGGAAGAGGATGAGAGGTCTCCCTGGCACCTCTTTTATAAGGGCACTAATCCCATTTGTGAGGCTCCACCCTCTCCACCCAATCACTTCCCAGAGGCCCCACATCTTCATACCATTACTCTGAGGGTTGGTATGAATTTTGCAGACACAGACATCTAGTATACAGCCCCAGGCGAAGTATATGTTTCACCTACTTTATAAAAGAGACTGTAGAGCCCTAGATAAGATAGTAATTTATTCCACTCAGAAAGGGTCACGTGTCTGCATTCAGTGCTTGGTATTCAGCTGGAACTCAGTAGATAACTGTGGAGTGAGTAAATGAGAGAGAGAATAAGGATCCAGAGACTAGACATGCGCATCCATCTGGGGCAGGTGCCAAGAGGAAAGGGCCATCCACGCAGGTGACATGTGGCTTCTAGTCCACGTTGTGTCATGAGAGGGTTTAACAGATGGATGTTCTGCATAGAGTCACAGGTGGGCACCTCAGCTAGTGCTGGAAGAACTGGCAGAGGCCACACTCCAACATCCAGGTGGGCACTGCAGCCAATGGCAAGGCAGGCACAGGTTCTGGACCCAGGTCTGCAGGGATCTGGTAAGGCCAATGCATCCCCACCCCGGGTCTAAATCCAGGCAGAGCTGTGTTTAAACCAGATCTTGTAGCAGGACGGGAGGGCATCCAGAGCCTTGGTGACCCACATCAGAGCAGAACCAACAGTGTGGTTGACCATTCTGGGAGTCCTCTGCCTGAGAAGTGAGCTACAACCTACTGATTCTTACAGACCATGGACAGGAGGTCCTGTTATTGTGCTGGTCCTGTAAAACAAGGGCAAGCAGGCTTAGCTGGGAGGAGGGCCACTGTGTGCACCCCTAGTTGTGCTCTGGGCTTTCTTCTGGGAACGTGTCCTGCCCCTCATGTACCCTCCTGGACCCCCTTTGAATTAGATGCAGGGAGGCAGCGGCCGGTGGCTCCCAGGCCCACTGTGCCCCTGGACTGTACTCCCCAGAGCATCCCGTGGGTCTTACCTACTTTCTACCTGCATTGCTCCTGGGCTGCCGTGGGGTCCACACTCCTTCCCACATGTGGCATCTCAGGCTTGTCTTCCTCGGAGAAAAGGAGACAGAATGAGAAAAGTTAGGAGGACAGGGGCCACACAGTGAAACCCCCAAGAGAAAGGAAAGGAGTGGTGGTGCAGGCCTATATCCTGGCAATCTGGGAGGCAGGAGACTAATTTCAAGCCTAGCCTGGGCAACTTAGTGAATTAGTGAGACCCTGTCTCAAAATAAAAAGGGAAAATAAAAAAGGGCTAGGGATGTAGCTCAGCGTAAAGGCCCTGGGTTTAATCCCTAGTACCATGAAAAAATGTTGTAACCCCACCCCCACACACTTTCATAAGGAAATACTAGACCACACTCACCTTCATTTTGAAGGGGCATGGGAAGATGTTTCACAGACTTCATTTATGACACACTGGTGTTATGACTTGTCAGGTCTCTTCCCGTAACCTGGGCCCCAAGCCGGTGCAGGCACTGTATTTTCCCAGACCTGTTGTTTTTGCTAAAATCATTGCCATGACACTGGGTCCTCAACTCAGAAGCCAGGAAAAGACTCTGTTTCTTATCCTCCCTCCGAAATTCCACACGGCACAGGACTGAGGGGTACAAAACAAACAAACAAACCTATGACTCAAAGAAAAAAAAATACCCACACTTAACGTTTCCAAAGCTTCCCTTAGCACAGGGGTGATGTGCTAATTCTGTAACGCATGTCCACGATCGTCCTGCTCACATTGATTATGAATTGTGTGCCAGCATATATTGTGTTGCGAAGAACCAGCCTCAGACAGAGTGCTTGAGTCTGAATCCCGGCTCCCCCATGTGCTCACCTGTGGGGCTTGCACAAGTTTCCTGCCCTTTTTGCTTAACGAAGGTTGAATTAACAGCGCGTGGGAAGGTGGGAAGCGCAGAGAACACAGGAAGTGCTCAATAACACTTACTGTGGGCGTTAGTGGGATGCTAGGCTCAGTGAGGACCTCCCTTGTGGGTACCGGGGAGGCTGATTCAAAGCCTGGCTGAGGCTGGGTGCCCGCCTGACACTCACTGCATCAGGCTGGAATCGCTGTCATCAGGAAATGAAGGGTGCCGTTTTTCCTTTTCTTTTGGTCATGGAATAGGCGCTGCGGTTTGGCAAGGAAACAGAGTCTCTCTGGGGACATATAGCTTCATACTCACCCACGTTTAGACAGAGGAAGATGAAGTACTTAGAATAATGAATCGAATCGATTTGCTCCCCGACGCATAAACCACAGAAAGGAAAACAGAGTGAAGGTGCAGGAGAGAATCTGAGCCCTGGCCACACTGCGCCTGCGGCTCATCCGCTCTTCTCTTCCCTTGGGGGAGTCGGAGGCCTGGGTGGGAAAGGGGAGGGACTTGCCCGGCCTCAGCCTGGCCCTAGTGCAGCTGCCCTTGGAAGCAGGTGATCTCTTCCCAGGTGGCTCTGCCTCGTCCCTGCCACCTGGTCCCCCAGGGTACATCTGTAGAGGCACACGCCACGGCTGGGCAGGTCATCTTTGACGCTGACATCCTTTTCACTTCTCTTTCCTACAAACTGGGGGCAAAGAAATTTCAAGGTCCATTGACCTCCCTTCTCCTTCAGAACCCAGGGCCAGGCTCAGCACAACTCAGTGACTGCACCCTGGGGTGACTCAAGTTGCTTATCTAAGCACTACATCAGTGCCTTTTTGAAAATACAGAAAAGTAAGCTGATCTGCTGCCTTCAGGATGTCAGCCTGTGACATTGTATAGCAAAGAGCTTAGAGCTTGGGACTGGGGATTTGGCTCAGTGGTTCTGCTCCCTGCCTAACAAGTGCAAGGTCCTGAGTTCAATTCCTGGTACAAAAACCAAACCAAACCAAAACAAAAAAAGAGCTTAGAGCTTAATTGACGTAAATGTGAAGCAGGACAGTTGTGCGCCTCCCTTGGGTGTTTTGACTCCCGTGCATTTGAGATTTTAGCAATCATTATACATCAGGACAGCGGTGGACTTTTATGAAGACCTTTTTAAGGATGCATATCTGGGACACCCAGATCCCTAAATCCCCACTCTGTCCCTGTGGGAAGAGTGACTGATGGCAGTAATTGAACACTTTCCCCAGACTTCATATGTTGGAAACTTGGTCCCCCATCAGCACTGTTGAGAGGTGGGGTCTTTGGGGGTGACTGGGTCACAGGGGCTCTGCCTTCGTAAGTGGATTAATCCCTTTATGGATTAATGGATTAGTGGTGTCTTGCTGGTAAACCAATTCCTAAAAAATAAAATACCTGGCTTGTCATGTTCACTATTACCCACATCGTAATATTTCTACCATGAGCTGATTTCAAGCAACCAATACTTTTTAACAACTGGTTTTCAGAGTTCCTGCTTTAACGACTGACCATTTCTGACCAGGAAGACATAGCCTGGCAGCTCACTGGTGGTGTTCATGTGGCTTTGAGTCTTAATTTTCTCATTTAATATTGTTTTTATTTCGGTCCTTTTAAAGCACATATTTGCAGTACACAGGGACTGCACTTACCACGGGGAGTTTGTGTATGTACATAACACTTCCCGATTCTTTTTCCATCTCCTTCCTTTCCCTCTCTTCTCCCTTCAGCTCCTGTTCCCCTTCCCATTTGCAAAAGCTCTATTTCCAGTTTTCTTCAACTCTGTTATTTCATCCCTTCTCCCTTCCTTCCCTCTAACTCCTTACATCTCTTGTTCACCTTTGCATTTACAAAACATCTCCCTACTGCCTATTATCTATCTTTTACTTTGCTCTTTATTTGTTGTCGCATTTCCTATATAAGAGAAACCATGCTATATTTAAACTTGTGTGTCCGCTTTATTTCACTTAACATCATGCTCTTGAGGTACACCCGCTTACCTAAAAACGCCTCAAGCTTGTCCTTCTTTATGGGGGAGAAGTACTCCATTGTGTGGAAATACCACATTTTCTTTATCTATTCATCTGTTGATGGACATATAGGTGGCTTCTAAGATTTAGTTATTATGAATTGTGTATCTATAAACATGAGTGTGCATGTATCACTGTAATATGATGACTTTAACTCTTTAGGGAAGATACAGGAGAGGGAATAGCTGGGTCAAATGGAATTTCCACTTTTAGATGTTGTTTGAGGAATCTCCATACTGATCTCCATAGTGGTTGTACTAGTTTACATTCCCACCAACAGTATAGGCATATGTTGCACTGGCATTATTATTTAATTCTGGGAATGCTTTTATTTCTTCCTTAATTTTTTCAGTGACCCATTGATGTTTTTTAAAGAGTTTGTTTGTTTGTTTTGAGACGAGGTCTCATTATGTAGTTGAGACTGACCTGGAGCTCACTATGTAGACCAGGCTGATCTCGAACTCATAGCGATCCTCCTTTCTCAGCCTCCTGAGTGCTGGGATTACAGGCGTGCGCCATCACTCCTGGCTTTCTGTGGTTTCTTTGGTCATTGATTTCTAATTTCATTGCAATATGATCTGATTGCATGATAGGGTAAATTTTTGATTCTTTTGCATTTGCTTAAGTATGCTTTGTTGGTTAATATGTGGTCATTTGGGAGAAAGTCCCGTGTGCTGCCAAGAAGAATGTATATTCTGTTGTTGGGTGGAACACCCTGTATATATCTATTAAGCCCATTTGTCTGAAGGTTTGCTTCACCTCTGATATTTCTTTGTTGATTTTTTTGTTTAGTTGATCTGTCTGTGATAGTGGGATATTTAGGTGTCCCACTGTAATTGTGTTGATATTTATCTGATCTTTTATGTCCAGTATCTGTTTTATGAAATTGGATGCACTATTTTTTGGTACATATATGTTTATAATTGCTATCTCTTCTTGTTCCTTAACAAGTAGTAACTTTTGCCTCTTCTTACCAGTTTTGGCTTGAAGTCCAGTTTATCTAAAACTAAGAGAGCTACTATTGCTCGTTTACAGATTCCCATATTATTTTCCGTCCTTTAATTTTTAGTATGTGAATTTTTGAGGGGGATAAATATGTTTCTTGTTTGTTTTTGTTTTTGTTTTTTTGTACCAGGGATCAAACTCAGGACCTTGCACTTGGGAGGCGGTCGGCAGCAACACTGAGCTAAATCACCAGTGTGCCTAGGTAGCATTTTTGCCAAAAAATTTTTTACCTAAATATGAAGAAGCAGTCAGACACCTGAAGTGTGGAACTTTTGGCAAAATCATCCTGATCCCTTCAATAAGAGGACATAGACTGAAGTAGATTTAGAAAGAGACTGAAAAGATGTGACAACTAAATGAAGCACATGATCCTTAATTGGATGCTGGATTTCTTTATATATATTTAAAAAGTGTCATATAGCCATTTTTGGGACAACTGGAGAGGGTGAATATGGACTCCCCATTAGACCATTATTATGTCAATATAAGTGTCTTAGGCTTGATGATGGTGACATGGTTCACATAGGTGTTAGTTGCTAGGCAATGAGATATATTCTAAAGTGCAAAACACGCACCCAAATATGCATGCAGTAGGGTAGAGTATAGCCAGTGTTAGTAATAGGGGAATCTCTGTAAAGGATATACTGGTGTTCACTGTATGACTTAATATTTTTTCTTAAAGTTTTTTCAAAATAAATTAGGGAAAATTATTACAATTATTTTCTTTACAAAATATAATTATCCTATTGATGCACACTATTCCAATTCACTTAACATAACTTATTTATTTACTTGTGGCACTGGGGAGTAAAGCCAGGCACTTCACACTGAGCTATATCCCCAGTTTTACTTTGACACAGGGTCTCCCTATGTCACTAAGTTGCCCAGGCTGGGCTTGAATTTGTAGTCCTCCTGCCTCGGCCTACCAGAGTACTGGAATTATAGGTGTGCATCACTATATGCAGCTATATATCAAATATTTTTACTGTTACAAGTTGTAAATGTCCTTATAATTAAATCTTATCACACTTTTGTAATCATTTCTTATGTCAAAATTCCAAGTATTGTGCCTTAAGGAAAGTTTATTATCGTTTTTAATTTAGGTTCTATTTTCACACGCTACAATAACAAGATAGAGGCCTTGTCAACTAGATGCCAAGGTGTCAGTAGGACAGGAGAGAACATCTCCTCTAGGGCCTTCAGAGGTTGGGTGAAGGGTGAGGATCACATCAGGGAAGGTTGTTCCACCCAAGACAGCGTGGCAGTGCTGCTTCTAGAAGCACATTAGAGACACCTGGGATCTCTGCACGTTCAGACTGGGATCCTTGCCAGGATGGATTTGAGTCAGTGTCACTGGGCTGGGGCTCCGGCACGGGCTCGCTCTATGAGCTCCCCATTTTGCCACAAGGTACAGGCAGTGTGGAGAAGACTTGGAGGTTAGGGTGAAGAAGCAGTGGTCCAGGAGGAGAGGGAGGGAATGAAGGGATAATGGGCAGCATGAAGTGGCACCAGGGAGAGACGAAACAGAAATGAGGAGGAGGAGGAGGAGGGACTTGAGAAATTCATGTTGGTAGGATATGAAGTCCCCTGCCTGGGGGCTTCTAGTAAATGTATAGCTACTTTCAGCTGTTGGGGTTTTGGAGGTAGAAAAGAGGTGGGGTCTGGATAAATACAGAACCAGTCTAACGGGGGCTTGAATTTTGGTTTCATGAGTTCATAGTGGGAGGGAGAGTGGACAGGCTGCAGATGACAACATCCTCTTCTGTCCTGCCATCTGGGTACCAGGGCACTGAGCTGGCTCCAATGCATAATAAGTCTGTCCTCTGGGACAGTGCACTAGAGAGGTCACAGGGTTATAGTAATTCTATTATTTTGTTATTAGATTTAAGAGACACTTGACTTCTGATTTGATTAAGGCACAGCATGGATTCCAAGTTTGTATCCATTCAAAGCCAAGAGACAGCTCAAAGCACAGCGGCAATGTCTCCTTGAGAAGGTTCATTTTAGTCTCTTTCTCTATCAAAGGGCGTGCTAGCCTGCTGTTACATGCTCTTCACACTGTGAAGTCTTCCTGCTCTTAAGACACACCTGGAGAAGTTGAAGCAGAGGTTTATTTTCATAGTTTTCACTTTCATCTTCCATCTGCATCAGAAAACTGCCCAGTATCTTCCTTCTCCATAAGTGCCTCCTATGCCAATCGATTAAGGTAAGAAATTGTGCTTGCTTGCTTCCTTCCTTCCTCCTTTCTTCTTCTTCCTCTTCCTCCTCCTTCTCTTGTTGTTGTTGTTGTTCTTCTTCTTCCTTTCCTTCTCCTTCTTCTTCTTGTCATCAATGTCTTTTTAAGATAGCAGCCACAAAAAGTGGGGGGGAGAGAAAGACATGTGAGATTACTTTAAAGAAAGCAACAAGTACATTTATCTAATTTCCTTCTATAAGGACACATGGTTCTTAATAACAACGTATAGATGAAAGATGAAATGTTTGTTTTTTAAACATAACAGGGGCTGAGGTGTAGTAGTATCATGTTTGCCTAGCATGCCCAAGGCTCTGTGTTTTACACTCAGCAAAAATACATAATAAAATTTAAAAACTAACCACTAAAAGTTAGACCATTTGAATAGCACAATTTAAGAAACAAAATAATGTGCTATGTAGTCAATTTGGTTTTCTTTTGCCTGTTTGTTCAGAGATTTGGTGGGTGGTGGAGGGTAGTCCTGAGGAGTCCCCAGGCTTTTGCTCTAAGCTACATCCTTAGCTCTTCTTTAATTTTAAAATAGGGTCTCGCTAAGTAAGCGACACAGGTTAGTCTTGAATTATGGTCCTGCCTCAGTCCCCCTAGATTGCTGTGACTACAGACATGCAGCACCATGGGGGACTCTTCAGAGATTAAAAGAGTAATTTGAAGGCCTGGGAGGAGGAGCTCAGTGGTAGAGAGCTTTCCTAGTGCCTGGTAGACCCTGGATTTGATCCTCAGCACTGCCAATAAAAATAAATAAATAAATACACTACAAAAAGAGCAAGTCAAGGTGTATTTTTCTCCCTCATCAATTCTTAGGCAATTCCTTATTTTGGGACTTATTATAGCAAAGAAAAAATAGTCCTTTAAAGCATTGTGTAGAAGAAATTCCTTCTCCAAAAGGATTTTGGAGGTTAGAGTCACACACTCAGATGTCTGCACTGATCAAGCAAGAAAAACAACAGAATAAGCTTGACACCAAATGACCTCCGAACTGCTGGCGCTAGAATAAGGAGGGGTGGAGGCTGCAGAAAACTGAGAAAGTCAGCTGTGTCTAAAAGGAAAGGAAGAGGGCAGCACTGCAAATTTAAAGCAAAATTTACTGTTTGTGAAGGAAAATTTTGTTTGAACAGTCTGTTCTTCTTTGGAGGCAGTTTTTCTGAACAAGGCAGAGTTTGGGTGGAATCATGAATGTAGGGTTTAAGGTAGGACGTCTGGGGATTGGTTGACTTTTGGTGGTGGAGGTGTGATCATTCGCTATTGCTGGTTGGCTGATAGAAGCATGGGCCTGTCTCTGATTGGCTGGTTTTCAGAAGCACATGCCATTCATAACGGCTACTTTCTGAAGCTTGGATTTCCTGCAAAGCTGAGATTAATGTGACATAGACTATTTTAATCCTTCGTGCTGCTTTGTTGTTACTATGGCCCAAGAACAGTTCTTTTCTTAAGAAAAGCTTTTTATTCTTGAGCCAATAGGCCAAATCGTGAAAAGTTAGTATGATATTTGAAGGGATATTAAGCACAGACTAAAATGCCTCCAGAAGAAACGTAATGGCGGGATGACTAGTAACTACACTGCAAGAAGGGAAATTGGAGGGATGTGGTGGTGATCAGCTTCACAGCCCAGGCTTCAAGGCCAGTTCCTACAAAAGTCACGCTAGACTCTTTCCTAACAGCGGGAGCTCTCCCACTGTGGAACAGAAGCACCATTAAAGAGTGGGCTTCTGTATTTGCAGCACACAGGTCGGGTAGGAGTTAAGGATTTGGATTCGGTGGAACTGAGTGACTGGCCACTTGTCAGCTATGTGACAGAGGCAGGTGGTTTAGGCTCCTGAACCTGAGTTTTCTCGCTTCTAAAGTGGGAAAAATAGAGTACAGCTTATAACGATGCTGTAAGAACTAGCACGGCATGGGGACCACGGCTCGGAAGACTCGTGGAGTCCTTCCCTCTGTGGTGATCTCAGTGAGTGTCACTGAGAACTGCCGCAGTGGTACCGAGAGTGCACAGCACTGGGCCAGGTCCTGTGCTGTCTGGGAATTCAGAGGGTGGAAGACAGGCTTCCTGCTGTGAAGGGGACCACAGACGGACAAAAACAATCATCTGGGTCTTGACACTCCAAATAAAGAGGCACAAAAATGTATATAAACCAACAAATTATGCAATGAACAAATGTATTTGCCAATGAACAATAACCAAAACAAGGAAGAAAAGAAAGGAGAGAAGAAAGTCACAAAAATGCTTACTTTTGGGGTGACATTTTTGCTTTGTTTTCCAAATTCTGTGTAATATTAATGCAACCATATGGAAAAAATTTCTTCTCTGACCACTGCTAAAGAAGACAAAAGAAAAAAAGAGGAAATAATGAGGAAGAATAAGAGGACCATTGACATTTAGGGTACATTATATTTAAAAATAGCTTTACTTCTAGGACTATAGAGAAGGCCATATTTGGTGACATGAGTAGATTTTCAGGACAAATTTAGAATGCTACAAGCTGCAAATAACTTTAAATCCATTAGTTGCATCAGAGTTTTTGTAGCCAATGCCTGGTGCTGGTTTATGTCAGCTTTTTGAGGAACCATTTAGAGAAATGTCATTTCCAGTCATTGAAATGAGAAGCATGAGAGTTTTCACAGAGAGCTATTTTCTGAAGGTGGCTACGTTCTGTGACCTTCCTATAAAAATATAGAAACATCATACCGAGTCATAAAATAAAAGCCAACAGGTCAAAGACCACATTCAAATAAAGCTTTAAAAAAATACTTCAGCAACTGCAAAATGCACTGACTGACCCAGCAGGCGTAGATGGAGAACAGCGGGTGCCTGTATCCCTCAGTGTCCTGGGGACAGCCACGATGGGGTGTCCCTGCTCCAGACTGTCACACTGTGCCTCCCCTTTTCCGAGGGATTTTGGTGGCATTCGCTGTCGCCAGGTCTGTGACATTGTTGAGCCATGGAGCAGAGCCCAGAGCTGCAAGGCTCCTGTGTTCCTGTGACATGGTGGCTTTTGCTAGGCTGTTGTCATGGCTTTGTTTTCAGCCAGATGAGAAAAATGAGTGTTCTTCTTGAGTAATTTTGTTTTTTCCCTTGAATGTCTTTCTAGACACATAATGGAGTTGTGGCAGACCTACTTAAAGGTAAATCACGGCCAAGATAAGTGCACCTATCTCAGCAGTGGGACCTGATGGAGACGTCATCAGACCCTGATTATTCTGAAGCTCGTTGTTTGCACTTTCTACTTTATGAAAAAATTAGCAATTTTTACCTAGTTCAGAAAAAAAAAAATAGAACCATGGGTCAGTTACATGTGGCATCTGTTGGTATTTACAGGGTCTGGATAGCCTCTTGGGAATGGTCTCAAGTTGGATACACACTCGTGGGCTCAGACAGACAGGGGTGGTGGGGACGAGGGGTGGGGGAGTACACAGAGAATGAATGCTGGAGAAGTTAGAAGAGAATGCCCCAAGGCCATAAATACTTTATTCTAAATTTTCTTTCCTAAATATGAATTCTATCACTATGGTTGCTCATTATTGTGATTTTGGATTCATTTGGAATGATTTGTGGTTCATTCATTTTCAAGGATCCACAGTGTTTTATCATATGAAGTAGATCGTGATTTATTCATCACACTCATTATTTATGCATTCTATCAACAGGCATTTCATTTATTCTCATTTAGAGACACTCTTATTGTCTCTTAGGGCACATGCAGAAGTTTCTGGGGGAGGAATTGTTAGGTCATAAACTTTACTAGGTGATGGAAGTTGTTTTCCAAGTTGGTTGTGTCAAATTAGTCCTTTGCAGAAGTTATTCCTCTAAGACATTTACATGACCTTGTGTTGTTGCCAGCACTGATTTTTATTCTTTCCTTCCTTCCACTTTCTTTAGGTTTACTATTTCTCTTTCTCAAATGCCTGTGTACTTTGTTGACTAATTTTCAGTCTTCTTTCCTGACACCAGCACACAGCACCATAAGTGTCCCTTTACTACTTCAGCTTCGTCCTGTACCTTTTGTTCATAAATGAATTTTAAATACAGTCTGTGACTTACAGAAAAATTTCAAGCAAAGTATAAACATTTTGCAGAGAACATTGTAATGACTTGTGTCTAGATGTCCCTACAAAGCCTTAGGCAGTCTTTTCCAGAGGTGACTGATCTGGAATGTTTGATGCTGGGATTAAGGGCTTGGGATTACTAAACCACTACACGTGAGTGATCCATTGGTTTGGTACCGCCCTAATCCCGGTAGTCCGGATGGGATAAAAGAGGCAGGGAAATGCTTGTTAGTTCTTTTGTTGCTTTGCTACTTTGTGTATGCTATGTTGTTTCTCCTCTGTGATGCTCCTGCCACCCTGCCTTGGAGCCAGGTATGGACTTAAACCTCTAGGAACTG
Source organism: Fukomys damarensis (assembly GCF_012274545.1). Taxonomy (NCBI): domain Eukaryota; kingdom Metazoa; phylum Chordata; class Mammalia; order Rodentia; family Bathyergidae; genus Fukomys; species Fukomys damarensis. Next base: position 18,531,463 of record NW_022900919.1, on the reverse strand, counting down.
TAAACCAAGTATAATCCTTCCCCTCTAACTTGGGGACTTGGGTATTTTGTCTTAGCAATGAGAGAAAAGTAACTAACACAAATATTAAAAGACCAGCCATAGTAAGAAAAGCATCTGTCTTTTGGGGTCGGGGAGAGGACAGGCAGCTGCAGCGGGAAGATGTTGTTTAAAAAGTGAATTTAGGCCGGGGATTTAGCTCAGTGTTCGGTGGCCTGCCTCTCAAGCTCAAGGCCCTGCATTCGATCCCCAGTACCAAAAAAAAAAAAAAAAAAAAAAAAAAAAAA
>NW_022900919.1:18511105-18530601 GCF_012274545.1 Fukomys damarensis | reverse complement strand
TCAGTGGTTCCATGCCTGCCTCACAAGTGCAAGATCCTGAGTTTGATCCCTGGTACCAAGAAAAAAAAAAAAAAAAAAAAAAAAAAAAAAAAAAAGTGAATGGTGGCCAGGGATTTGGCTCAGTGGTTCCACTGACTGCCTTACAAGTGCAAGGTCCTGAGTTCAATCCCCAGTTAAAAAAAAAAAAAAGAGCAAAAAGTGAATGGATCAAATGCATCGACGATGTGCTAAAGATAGGAACAGCCTGGGTTCTTGATGTTGGAGAAGGGAGTGACACAAACGTAGAGGGAAATAAGATATATATCATGGAACGGTACAAATTCCCAATGATGAATGTCATTGTATTGTGTACCTAAAATGTACCAATAAAGCTAATGAATAAAAATGAATAAATGAAAACGTGATATTTCATAGAAAAAAAATGTAGAGGGAGATGCCAACATGACAGTGCTGTAACTGAAGGTGACAGGGTAAGGTTTGTGGATGGTGAGAGACTGCCTTACTGGTCATACCCAAAGCAGACTGTAAGCAGCACAGGCTGTAAAAGTTAATCCCACAACTGGCTTATTTTAGGAAGTGAGTCTGACCAAAGCATATGAGATAACACACAGCTGAGGTCAAAGTGACTCTTACCCGGATTCCGTTCCAGGCCTAACACAAGAATGATTTGTCTCTTCTTTTGCAAGCCTTGCCTGCATCAGCAACATATTCCTAGCAACCACACATAGTACCCTCACCCCAACTTAACAATGATTGCATCACCAATAAGTATCGACGGTCTTGCCTGGTAGGGCCTTTGCTTGTTCAAACCTTTGCTTGCTCACACATTGGTCATCCTAGTCCCCATCTGTCTCCTTAATTCTAAGTCTTTTCTTCTCACCGTGCATTGTAGCACTGAGCAGGAACTGGGATCCACTGCAGGGGTCTCCGTAGTGGGTAACCTTCAGACAACTTCCTTGCAGAGATGCCTCTTTGCATGGCTCAGACTCTGACCCTAGGAGCCACCCCACTGCCTGAGTGGTCACCCATCATTTACTTTGCTCTGTCTTCCTAATGGCTTAGGATTGAAGAGGCAGGAAAGTGTGGGAAAAGAGGAGGAAAGGTGCCTTGTAAGTTTGGATATATAGGGTTTTCATTGTCATGTGGTTCTAAATATTTTCTAACTTTGAATTGTGATTTTTTAACTCATTAGTTATCTAAAAGTTTGTTTTAAAATTTTTGAAGTGAAAGGCATTATTCTTGGATGCCTTTTAGTTTTTTATTTTATTTTGCATTCAAACACATGGTTTCTACGATACTAATTCTGTCTTTTAGTATAGATTTCTTTGTGCCTGGTAAGTGATACATTTTTGCAGAATACTTTTGCATAAATACTTTTATGTGTTCTTGGAATGTATTTTTCTAATTCCTTAGTACTCAATTTTATATAGGTCCATAGATTTAGCTTAATCATATTATTCAAATCCTCAGTGTCCTTAGTAAACTTTTGTCTAGTTGATATCTCAATTACTGAGAGAGGTATAACAAAAGTTTCCATTATTGCCTTTTGTTTTATAAGTTTGGATATTAAACTTATGCACATAAAGATTTACAATTCTTATCGTGCTCTGGTGAATTACTCCTTTTATGATTATATAGTTCTTCCTTATTTTTAAAATTTTTAAATTATTTTTGACTCACTATGCAGGCCAGAACTTGTAGCAGTCCTTCTGCCTCAGTCTCTCAAGTGCTGGGATTACAGGTGTGTGCCACCTCTCCCAGCTAGTTCTTTATATTCTCAATAATGATTTTTACCTTTAGGCTTAATCTAAGTAGCAACATTCATTGGGTTAGTATTTCTAGGATTTTTTTTTTTTTTTAGTATTTTTTCAATTTTTCATAGTTTTACTTTTTCTCTTGTAAATGTCGCACATTATGGCTGCGAATTTCTGAATTACTTGTAATTTTGTCACTATTTGTTTTCAATACCTATTTTTAAAGTAAATTGGGGAGACTTCTTTTTACATGTTAAGCCTAGTTTTTATCAGAAGATAATTACTGATATAGTTATTTTACCATCTTTATTTTACTTTGGTTTTTCTATGCATGTTATTCCTTTTTTTTCTGCCTATTGTCTTATTCTAGTTTTTAGAGATTTCCCTGTAAATCATAAACACAGTACATGCCAGCTAGTGTTATTTCATTTGATCACCACATAAGAGCTGAGACACTGGTTTTTGGGTGTGTGCTTAGTTTCAGTTTAACTTCCCTTTAGTTTAACTCATTATCAGCTTACATAGAAGACAGGCTTCCTCGGGCTCTGCCAGAGCTCTTAGACTGAAAACACACCATTCTCTATCATATGTTTTTTTCATTTAATAACATATCATGACAATTTTCCCATGTCCACTATTTGTAAAATCTATGAAATAGTCTACAAGTGCTGGGTGTGGTGGTGCATGCCTGTAATTCCAGCTCTCTGGGAGGCTGGAGTAGGAGGCTCACAAGTTTGAGCCCATCCTAGGCAATGTAACAACTTAGTCAGACTCTTAACTCAAAAAAAAAAAAAAGAATGTAGCTCAGTGCAAAGGCCCTGGGTTCAATCCACATACAATAAACAAAAACCACCTGTTGTCATCTGTGAATATGTGTCCAATTGCTTTGTTACAAGTAATGCTGTAGTATACATCATTGTGCACTTGAATAATTCACTTTTTGGCATGAATCCCTTGAAATGACTGGTCAGAAGGATGAAACCTTTCAAGGACCTCCCCAGATGTTGCCACATGATGCTTCTACAAGGTCAGGCTCCTTTATGTGACCACTCTCCAGCACAGTGCCCGGATCATTCCAGCAATGCCCTTCCCAGATCAGCCTGACCCCACTGTGGCCTCAGGCAGACCTCCCCAGGTCCCAGGGCAGAGGCAGGATGCAGGATGGCTGTGGCTATGGGCCCTATGTGTCCTGGGGTGGTGTGGCTTGAATCTGGGGTCTTGAAGTAAGAACCTCAGAGGCCATCCTCAGGTTCCTACCAACTGTCCCTGCACTCAGCTCTGCTTGTGACAGGAGAACCAATTGTGGCCCCAGAGTTCCAGAGTCTGAGCCAGGAGGAGAACCACCTGCTATGCCCTGAATTAGAGGCACATCCTGACGCTCCAGTATTGTGGGCAGGCATCAGGTGGGTGCCTGTGCTTGCCCTTGTGGAGGGGCCACTTGTGACCAACCTGGCAAGCTGTTGACTTGGGGAGATTTGCACCCCTTTTGGGCTCTCCTCCTGGAGAAGGGAGGGAGTATAAGGGCCGGGACTCAGTGGGAGGAATCTGGGGGCAGGGCAGATCAGCCAGGAGGGCCACAGGGTGCGGAACCTGCTGTCCTGTCCTGCAACAGCCTGAGCCTCAAAGCCTGCCCTTGTCCCACTGCCTCAGATGCCCCAGGCCACTGGTGCCCTGTGCTCAGAGCCCTGGCTGTGCCCACAGCTCAGGCTAGCCAGGCCAGACAGGCTCTGATTGTGGGTACCAGCTGTGGGCAAGTCAGGCTATGTATGGGTCACGGACATCTGTTGCCTACAGAGGAGCGTAAAGATGCCTTTGCAGAGGGCATGGGTACAGGTGCCAGGTGTGCTGGGGCAGGACAGAGGAAGGTGGACACAGCACCTTGCCCCTCCCTTGGGCCTTGACATGGCAGCCTGGGCTACCCCTGCACCCTTGTCCAGACTCATTCCAAGCCAATATGCAGTCCAGGGCTCTCAGTGGGCTGGACATCAGAGCTGCCAACACCCGTCTGCCTAGCTGCCCATTGCTCCACCCCTGCTCATTATTTCCTGCTCCACCCAGTAAGGGGACGGCTTTGTTCCGCAGCAGGGCAGATGGCAGTGAGGAACCCATTGCTGGAGGACCCCCCCACCCCACATGACATCCCTTATACTGTCATGTGCTTAGTATACACAGTGGGTTCCTCTTGTGTCATCTCTGAGTGTGCATTTATTGAGCACCTGCTGTGTGCCAGGCACTGATCCAAGTGCTGGGAGGCCATGGGAGAACGAGACAGATGTGGTCTCTACCCTTGTGGCCCATGGGCTCTTTCCAAAGCCAGTCCCTCCCCTTGCTGGTATGGTGTCTTTGGCAAATCCCTTTCTTTAGGCTTCAACCTTCCTGAAGTGCAGGTGAAATGTAACAGCCCAGACTGCCATGCCTGGGTTGCAACTTGCTAAGCGACTCCTTATTGAAATTTGGCAAAAAGAACTGCAAGGGGAAAAAATTGGAAACGCAGGGAATTGGGAAGTAATATATGGAAAGTAAGTACCACTGTACACCAGCCTCGAATCAAGTCAGGGCCTGGTTGGAAACCAGGGCAGACCTGCTTTTTCTCACTGAGTCCTGTTATTTTTGCTCAGCAAGTTTGAGCAAAATTTTGCAGTCACATCCAGAAAACGGGGGGTGGGGGTGGGGAGCTGTGATCTTCAGCAGCAAGGCAGGTGCTATTTCCAGAGCAGGGTGGGGGTGCCCCAGGTGGGTGGCAGGATGGGGGAGAGGGGTGAGAATGCTCTATGCATAAGCTCCATTCTCATTTTGTGCCCCGATACTGACTCATCTCACATTTCTCTGCTGCTCACAAGCCTTCGGTGGCCCCCATGACCACTGAATTTGGGGTAAACTTCCTACAGCCCTCCACAGCATGGCCTCCAATCTATTTTTTAGTTCCATCTCACAGAATGGACCACACCTATTGCTCCAGCCAACTATGGCTACTTGCTGCCCGAGCACCTCTCTGTCTTGCCATTTCATAATCACCATAGCCAACACTTTCCTGGTGCTCACACTGAGCTAGGTCCTGAGCTTTCTCCATCCTGATCCTACTGGGTAGGAAGTATCATTATCCATCTTTTCACAAGAGGAAACTGGCACCTAGAATCATTTCTGACTGGCCCTGTGTCATCTGGTAAATGGGGATGTGCACCTAGGCCTCTTGGTCCCCCAAACATAATGTCTTGATGCTCCCTAGACTTTTGGTGGGATCATGGTGCTGTGTCCTGTGTGGTGTCACATTTAAATGACTATGAAAATGCTCCAAGTTAGCAGTGAGATACCACAATCAAGAGTTAAAATCAGTTTGTCTGGGAGTCTCAGGACACCTCAGTATCTCCTGTCAGAGCCTCCTTCCCTTCCTCCCATGCTCCTGACCCAACTCTGCCCCCCCTTCTCCACCAGCTTCCTCTCACAGACCCAATGGGCCATGAGGTTTTGGGTTGGTGACAAAAACCCTTTTTCGTCAAGGGAGAAGGAATGCTATAGTTCTCTGGCTCTCAGGATCCCTCACACTGTTCGGGAGGACTTTGGTTATAGTTTAGGGTCACTGATCATCCATGAACCCCTGCCATGATGGATGGAGAGAGGGAAAAGATGGATTGCCCAGATACTGTGACCCCAGGGAGGAGCCCCCCATCTTCTCATGAACACCGGTCCCCACCCAACTGGCAAGAAGGGAAGAACACATGGCTTGGCTTTTCCAAGGACCTAGAAAGTCGCAGAGGGCAGAGGAGGTCGTGGGCTGTTGCTGCAGTCTTCTAGAGCTGCGCCCACCGCTGTTAGGCCCCAAGGTCAAGTGAGGCAGTTGAGAAGAAAATCCTTGCTGTGAAGTATCTGAGGCTTACTCTGATGAGAGAATGGCCCCCTTTCAGCAGCCCTGCTTGGAGCCAGGACAAGATTCCCAGAGGGACAGGCCAGTGAATGGACATCTGTCTGCCCAGATGGGCTGAGGCCGGGCCTTCAAGGAAGGAGGCTCGAGTTTTGGCTTGTGTTTGTGAAATCAGAGGCCCTGGGTGAGTTCAGTAAATAAACACCTATTTATTGAACTCCTACTGTGTGCGCAGCACTGTGGGGGACACAAAGAAGCACTGATTTGCAAAACCACAGATCAGAATTTATCCATGCAAATAAGCTTGCTCCCCGGGGAGGCTGGGTAGGCTCAGAATCAGTGAGGCCACCGCATTCAAGGCTCCACCCCCAGCTCCAAACTATCTTGGATTTTCACTGCAGAGATGGCTGAGGTTTTAGAATTAAAAATAGCTAATGGTCATGAGGGGCCTGCTCACTCTTTGCCTGCTGAGTCAGGCGTTGTTCTTACTTCTAGGGAGTGAAAGTCTCCTGCATGGTTTGCTAAGTGATCCCAGGCTTGTCGGGCTGACAACCAGTGGGGCTGGCAGTGACTCCTTCCCAGAGACCCCAGCTCACTGCGGAGGGCAGGTGCCCAGCCCTGGAGGGCACAGGATGGTGGCTCAGCCTGGTGTAATGCTGCAAATCAGCAATGACAAGGCCCAGAGATAAGTGTATAGCAGACATCCTGGGGATGCTGGGGAGCAGACAGCAGAGGTCCTGATCCCACATGGAGGGGACGGGGAATTAGATTAGCCAGGCTTTCCTGGTCAGGGGAGCAAGTGATGGTATTTCCTAAGCACCCTGTGGACTAGGCATGGTACTAAATGCTCCACATGGACTAATTATCTTGCTTGAGTACCACAGCCCTTCAAGGCAGATATAGTAGAATCCCCTTGTTCACATTTTACATGGGAAGAAACAGGCACGGACAGATCACACAGCGGGAAAGTGGATTCAAACCCAGTTGCTCTGACACCTGAGTCTGTGTATTTAGTCTTCACACTGTTGCTTTCAGGAAGAACGGGGTAAGGCGGGTGGCTGACCAATAAGACACAACCAAGGATTGATGAGACTAGTTTGCCTGGCTCTGAAGCCGGTATCCCAAGAGGATTTGTGAGGCACAGAGGTGTCCACGAACGGAGCGCTTGGTCTCCTGCGGTGAAGGCTGGAGACCCCCTCGGAGGCAGAACCTGTCCAAGGCAGACAGTTGGGTGGGCACCCTGGCTCTCCCCTCCTTGCCACTTCCCCAAGCCCTGGGCGTCTCTTTCCTCATCTCTGTGATACTCTTCTGGGAGTGTTCTTATGAGGCCTCCTAGTCAGTTTGGGCTTCTAAAAAGGCCATCATGGATGGGTAGCTGGAATGGCAATCCTTTATTTCTGACGATTCTGGTGGCCAGCAAGTCCAAGATCTGGGCACCAAGATCAGGGCACAAACCCAGAGTCTGGTGGAGGATTGCTTCCTGGTTCGCAGATGGCATCTTGTGTCCTTACATGGCCAAGAGAGAGAAATCAGCCCTCTCCCATCTCTTCTTAGGCACCAGTTTTTCTCCTGAAAGTTCATTCTTGTGCTGTAATTACATTCAGGGACTTCACCTCTTAATACTGTTACAGTACAGGTTAAGATTTCAACATATGGATTTGGGGGTGCACAAATATTCAATCAGTAGCAGGGATTAAAAAGGAAAATCCATGTAAATCATTAAGCAGAGTAGCCACTCAATGAATATTGATTTGCTTTTCTTTTCTAAAGTTATTCAAACTGACTGTGGAGGTTCAAGCTTATAATCCCAACACTCTGGGAGGCTGAGGCAGGAGGATGGCAAGTTTAAGCCCAGCCTGGGCAATTTAGACCCTGTCTCAAAATTTTACAGGGGAGGGTGGGGACATAGCTCAATGCAAAGGCCCTGCGTTCAATCCTCAGTACTGCAAAGGAGGAGGAGGAGGGTGGGGGGTGGAGGGAAGAGGAGAGATGGGAGAAAGGGAGAAGGAAAAAGACGAGGCGGAAACCGTTATCTGGAAGTGTTCATTCCCTGGCTCTTGTTCATTTCCGGTGCTCGGCAAGCTCTGATCTGAGAGGGATCCCTTAGACAAGAAAAAAGAGGCAGGCACTGAAGGCGAGGCTACTTCTCTGAGCCTCAGTTTCCCCTTTGAGTCGCTACCTTATAGAGGTGCTGTGGGAAGCAAATGAGATGCTCCATAGAAAGTACGTGGAGCCTTCCGCCTACATTTCAGGTGGAGCCATAGGAACTGGCTGATACCTGGCAAGTTTCGTCCCACAAAAATGGCAGTTCCGTAGAGTTCAAGCCGTGAACATGTAGATGCCAGTATACAACTGCACTTACACGGTTACTATCAGTGCTGAGGTTAGCTTTCCTGTGCAGCACATACTCACGGTTCACTGAGGTGGCTGGGAGCCCCCAGTGGTAGAATCGGGGTCTCTGGTGATTTGCCGCCTCTCCAGGTGAGTCAGTGCAGCCCCTCTGGAAGGACTCACTCCACCCTGCCTCCCTGGCTGCTGAATTCCCTCACCAAGGAGGGGTGGGTGCTCTCCTCGCCCAAACTCCACATCCTGCTGAGCTCCCGGGGAATTTCCCAGCTTCAGTAGAAACCCTGATCCAGGCCTCTCTTTGGGATGGCGGGGCCCCCCCTCTGCTGGGGGGGGGTGGTGGGCATGGTGACCTTCACGGTCACCACGGCTCTGTCTCCTGAGCTCCCGGAGGCTGGCACGTCTGCTTCAGGGTGGCTTCTTGGCTTGGGAAGGGAGAGAGGTGGCTGGAGGTCCCGAAGTCACAGCGGAGAAGTACAGGTGGCTTTTACTGCTTTCCTCCTTCCTCAAGCTGTCACAGAACGCACTGCCGACAAAGTCAAAAGACAAGGGACATGTTGGGGGAATATTTGAAGGCTTCATCACAGGTAAAGGCTAACACAGCCTTCTGGGAGGCTGAGGCAGGAGGACTGTCAATTTCTGGGCAACTTAGTGAGACCCTGTCTCAAAATAAAAACATGATAAATGGGCTGGAGATGTAATTCAGTGTGAAGATCCTTCACCTCCTGGGAGGGTGGGGAGAAAAAGCAAGATGCTGAACAGGGTACAGAAATAACTACAAATAATTGTATTTATACATTTTCTTAGTGGGCAAAACAAAACTACAGAAAATCACATAGTAGCGAGGGTGTTGGTGAATAGAGTGAAAAAGATAATGATATAGGAAGCTTTTTCTGAATACGATTCATTTGTAATTTTAACTTTTGAACTATGTAAATATTTTACATACTTGAAAATACAATTAATGGGTAAAAAGCAAACCCTAAAACAGAACACAACCAGAAAAAAAAAAGAACTCATCTCCATGTTAAATTGGCAATATTGGGCTGGGGATTTTGGCTCAGTGAGCACTGTACCTACCTTATAAGTGCAAGGTCCTGAGTTCAGTCGCTGGTATGGGGGGGGAAGATAAATTGGCAATATTACTTTATGGAGAAAAATAAGGATTTCAAACAACTTTCAATGTAGCGTTTTGACTGGAGGGGAATATTCTAGAGAGAGAAACATTGATGAAGAGATTTTAAATCTCATTTCATAAGTTTCTTTTTAGTGGTAATATTAGTATTATAATTTAAAACCTTTTCATGTAGAATAAAGCAAATAAGTATGTGTACATTTTTATATTAGGAATCAAGATTTTCAGTGTTACATAGATCCAAATATTAAAAAAAAACTTTTGAAAATAAAACTGGTATCATTGTATTTGAATTTAAAAAAACCCTTTTTTGAGACAGGGTTCTTCTGTGCCGTCCAGGCTGGCCTTGAACTCACTCTCGAGTCCAGGCTGGTTTGGAGCTCATGGCGATCCTCCTGCTTCAGCTTCCTGAGTGCGCCACCATGCCCAGCTAAAATTTTTAATACAAATGCAAAGTTTTAAAACATCTGTTTTCCCTCTGTCTCTGAAAAGTGCAGAAGCAGGGACCCGGTGTTGGCAGTGAGCATGTTTAAGGCTCAGATCTTGGTTTCTAAACACTAAGGTGCTTCGCAGCCATGGCGGATAGCAGATCCAGAGCTGGAAGAGTGTGTGCAAGATGGGCTGGGGACACCTCTCGTGTCAGAACAGGGGGGTTCTTCGGCGTCATATCAAGAGAACACAGGCACCGCCTCTGAAGAAATTCAGCCTAATTTGAGCCAAATCACAAGCAACAATGAGAATTGTGATGCTATGACTCAGAATCCGCAGAGATTTCCTCCTCCAGAGTAGAAAGAGAAACAAAGACACAGAGAGAGTGTGTGTGTTGTGCTTTAGATTTAGAATGTCCCCTAAAAGTTACACTTGCTCAGAGATGGGGCTTTTAGGAGGTGAGTGGATCGTGGCATGGATTTAACCGTTGATGAGTTTGTGGCTAAATGTGCTATTAGAAGGTGGTCCTGGCTGGAAGAGGTGGGTCACTGGGGGTGTACCATTGGGGTACTGGTCCCTCCCCAGCTCCTCCCTTCTCTTTCTGCTTCCTGGCTACAGTGAGGTGAGCAGCTATCTTCCACCATGCCCACCTACACTGCCTTGGTGCCAGCTGACCATGAACTGAACTCCCTAAAACTGTGAGTCGATTTAACCCTCTCCTCCTTTACTCTTTTAAGTTTTAGTTATCAGGTATTTTGTCCCAGTGACAAGAAAGCTGAGAGGGAAGGCAGGAAAGAAGCAGGGAGGAAAAGAGGAAAGAGAGAGCAAGAGAGAAAGTAGGTAGAACAAAGATAGAAAAGTAGGGAGAGAAAGCTCCATTTTTAGCTGCAGAAAGTCAACTTACATATCTAAACAGAAAGATGGAATTTTTAAAAACGTCGTTATGTTGTAAATAATTCCATCAGGGTTGATTTTTCAAACTAACAACCAATGCCACTCAAGTTGAGGCTTGGAGGACATTTTGTCTATGATCACCTTCTCATGTTTTACATCTAAAATGTCTCCAAGAGTCTTACTCTTTGGGAGGTTATTGGATCATGAGATGTTGTACTACTCATCAGTGGGTTTATCCATGAGTTTATAGCTGGACGTGCTGTTAGGAGGTGCGGCCTGGCTGGAGGTGGGGCGCTGAGGACATGGCCTGATGAGATGTATTCTTGTCTCTGTCTTCTTTCTCTCTCTGCTTCTTGACTGCCATAAGGTGAGTAGCTCTCCTCCACCATTCCCTTCTGCCATCTTGTTTCTGCCTCGGAGCCAGCTGGCCACAGACTAAAATTGTGAGCCAAAATAAACCTCTCCTCCTTAAGGTTTCAGATGTGGAATATTTTATCTCAGCGATGGGGGGCGAATGGCTAATACACAGCTCCTTAGGTCCATGCGCACCACTGTAATCCAACCCCATGAAGGGTTGGACCAGAGCAAATGTGCTGCAGGCTCCTCTGCCTGCTTATCTATTTCCCACACAGATTCACTGTTCATGGGCAGGGGATTTAGCTCAGTGGTTCAGCACCTGCCTTGCAAGCACAAGGTCCCAAGTTTGATCTCCAGTACCAAAAAGGCGGGGGAGTAAATACTAATTCAATGTTCATCCTCCTGTCCAGCCAGGAGGCTCTCTTCTCTGCCCCACAAATACATCCAACTTTTTCTGTCCTTGTGAATTCTCACTCACATCTCACTGGCTGGAAATGTCCCATTCTCTCTCCACTGCCTCAATTCTACAACATTCTAAGTCCTGGTTTAAGACTCATGCTTTGCAAGGATCCCTCCCTGACTATTTTGGTTCACAGCTGACTTCCTTCTTATTTCATCTCCTCTACTGTAACCACTGCACCCTCACCATCACCTCCAAAGCCTTCCTGTCCTTTACTTCCACTGTCCCTACTTCTTTACCTTTGGTGCTACGATCATTCTTGGCCCCACCATCATTATCCCCTCCAGCTTTACTTTCATTGGTTTTGTCTCCTGCCTCACCTCTACCATCACTGGCCCACCACTTCCGCTACCCCTCTGTCTCCAGGGCTCACTGCCTCTGACGTCACTTCCTCCTCCATCCTCATCACCATCAACTCCAGCCTTCGCTGACTTCCTCCGTCTCCTCCACCCGCATGCCTCCGCCATCTATCGACACATCCACTGTCATCACCTCCACTTTGGTCTTTACCATGTGTGTTTCCATGGTTTAATCACAGCCATCACTTCCACCATCATGGCCAGCACCACTTGTACCAATATTCGTGTCACCATTTCTTTGTCGTTTACCCTTAGACTCCTCCTTGTCAACATCATCATCAGATTTTTTTCTTTTTGGTTACTGGGGATCAAACTCAGGACCTTGTGCTTGTGAAGCAGGTGCAGCACCACTGAGCTAAATTCCTGGCTCATCATCAGATTTTTATTATCTGTTATCCCTGAAATTGAGCACAGAAACTTCTTATCTGAGAATTTCCCTTAAGTGATATCCATGTAAAAATGAGAGCAGAGGATCTGTGCAGAGAAAGTAACCTTAGGCGTTGCTCAAAGCCCATGGACCAGGGCATGTGCCACTTCTCTTGGGCATCAGGCGCCTGGCACACGTGAGTGTGGTGGGAGAAGAGGGGATATGGTCTCATCCGCAGGCTCCACAGCTCCCTGCTCCAAGTCCTCCCTCATCATCAGATTCAGGGTCACCCAGGCTTGAGGCCGGTGAAGCAGGAAGCTCCAGTGGTGCCAGGCTGGGCTGAGTGAGTGGTCAGTGCAGTCCAAGCCTGGGTTTGCCCTGTCTGCGAGGCTCAGTGGGAAAGCATGCTGCCCTTCAAGACTCCAACCTCAAACGGTCAGGCACGAATCCCAAACATCCCAGCTTCCCCTAATAATCACTGTGACTCTCCTAACCCTGGAATTATCAAAACCCTCCTTGAGCCTATTTTTGTTTACCATCTCTAGAGCAGATTAATTCCAGATGTTTGCAGCTTTCTGGACAAAGTACTGCTTCCCATTATTTCTCCCAGAGTCCTTTGCTTCAGGTTACTCTGATTCCACCATTTTGAAGGGCTGAACTTTCTCCATACTCATGACATCACGCTATGAGCACATTCTTCTTCTGCTCCTCGGAGGATGAACAGGACAAACACTGACATCTAGATCAGTGGCAGTCCCTCCTTGCTCTGATAGATGCAATCACTCTTTGCTGGCCCTCCCATTGTGTAGAAATGCTTTTATCACTGGTGAGTGAGAGATAAAACCCAAGGGCTTTGTTATTCATCCAGTGCCTGTGCATATGTCTTCAGGTCAATGGTCTGGCACCTGCTTCTGCTCTGGCTTTTCCCCTCACCAGCCTGTTCCCCTCTTGCTTTCCCTGGCCATCTGCTTAGCTCTCATCTCTCTGTGCCTTTGTGTGTGTGGCTCCTTGCTGCTGTGTTGTAGTTGGTGGTTTACAAGGATATAGATTTGATACAGGGCACATAAATTTATAGGAGTATCTTATACTATTCATCGAAAGAGTCAAATACAGAGGAGTACAAGAGATCTGTCTGTCCACTACGGACCCAAAAAATCCAGCCGAGGTCCTGGATCCAGCAGCAATATCCCACGTGAGTCCAGCCAGAGGCCTAGAGCAATGTCTTATGCAAGACTGTAGCAAGGATCTATAACAGGGAGACCCTAAGGCCAGTGGTGGAAGCTAGAAAGTTTGGGCCGACAGGGTGAAGGTCCCGTGCCATAAAGCTGAGGGGCCTGACTAGAGCCAGGAAGCCATGCTCAAGAGGAAGACCAGAGCTCCCCCTAAAAGAACAGCAGCCATTCCTGGTGATGGTGAGGACCTTAGTTCCTTCTCTGATGAAGAGAACAGCTGAGTTCATACCAGGAAAACTAGCCACAACAGAACTTCTCCTGGGAAGTCAGCAGCGTACAATCTTCCCCTCCTGTTCTCCTATTATGCCATTGGCCATAATCCTCAGGTGGGTCTTTCATACCCAGAACCACAGTGACTCAGTTCAACTGGGCAGTCCCACTTAAGTTGACCATTAGTTAATCCGCTACAGTTCACTCCTGGTCAAGTTGATAACCACACACATTTCTTTAAGCCATAGTACTTCCACTTCTGGACCAAGACCCCACTGAGGGATTGGATCCTTGAGGACTTTCCCTGGTCCTCCCAAAGATCTCTGTACTCCCTCGGTCTGAGCAGGTATCACCCTCAGGTGCCCCTGCATCATCTCCCCCCAGACTTTGCTCTGCACATGGAGGTGGGCCTTGGCTTCACTGTTGACTTGGAATAGCTGTGTCATCAGTTTGGGATGTCTCATGTGAGAAGTTCCGGAGCAGGGGGTGGTTTTGACTTATCAACCTTGTCACAAGAGGCTGTAAAACAAGGGCATATGGGTGAGAAGATTTCTATGAGAGGAACTTGCATTTCAGGTGTGTATGGAAGGAAAGTATGGGGGCCATGGATGGGTTGGTCAGTGGTGCAAGTTGATGCAAGTGGCCAGGGGTGGCCACACCCAGCCCTGCTTACAACAAGGCTAGGCTCAGGTCCTTGGCTACGCTGGGGGACACCAGCTGTTCTCTGCAGGGGCTTCTGGGTTCCTATCCTTGCTTGGATGCACTTCCTAGCTTTGAAAAGACACCATTTTTCCATAAGGCTTGTAATTTCAGCAGCTGAGCCAAACAGGTTCATTTTTTAGGAGCTACCTCTTTGGAGCCATAGTTCACATCTCTCCTGGACTTTCAATAGGGGATTTAAAAATAGTCCTGTGGCTTCCTGTGGGCTGTTTACTTGTAAAACAGGAACAAATTCTATTTATTATTATTTTCCTACCAATATTTTCTGTAGTTCTTCTTACTAAAAATGACAGATTTCTTTGGTCCTCACCCTATCGCCAGGAGGTCACATTTAATCAAGTTGTGTGTGTTGAGGTTAGGAAGTTTACCTAAAAATCTCCAGGTAAGACCCAGGTCACTCCTCGAGACCAAGACCCATGGGTGGCCTTTTGTGTAAGCTCTAAAACCACAGTGCCTGTCGTGGGCTCTGCTTGTTGACTTTCTTGTCAAACATTCCTTCCCTCTTGTTTGGATGAAGTTATTGCTGCTTTCGGAAAAGATGTCATGGTGGGCATGCAGTACAATGTGCACAACCTATGTAGGTGGACATGTGCTCCCTGTTCAGGATTTCCAGAACCCATGGGCAAAGTCCCTCCCAGGCCATGTCCATGGGAAGAGAACTATTGGGAAGCATGGACCAGCAAGAGAGCAGCTAAAGGTCAAACTCTCTAGAAGCAGAACCAGCTCTACTGCGGTTTGGACCCAGTGAACTGGAGTCACAGTGTTCAAGAATCTCACTGGGTAGCAGATGTCCACTCAAGGCCAGAAAAAAGGAAACGTTGCACTCAATGACCTTCCTGGCTACTCTGTGAGCGTGCCCTTTTCTCTCCTGTCCTTCCTAACTAGGTACACGTGCTCTGTTTATGCACACAGGAGGTAATTCCAGTGGACAGTTAGTGGGCTGTAGCTCTTACACTCAAACTAGAGCTTGATGTGACTCCCGCAGGTAACTCAGAGCAGGACCACCACCTCTACCCACAGGCTCATTCCTGCTCATCCTGGAGGTCACCTGCTTTAGTTCTGCATGTTGTTATTCTCTCTTGAACTCAGGCACACAGCCCCTGTGTAGCCCTTTCAGGTGCTTTGTTTCCTCTTGCACCTAGGGCTGCAGTCCTCTTAAAGATAGGATTTTAATTGTAACGGGATCAAGATATGCCAGAAATTAGAAATAAAGCTGATATAGGCATTTGTGTGTATGTTGTTTTAGTGAATATTCATCTTTTCTTCTGTTGCTAAAAGCCTAAGAGTGGAAGTGGTGGACCATACAGTACTGTTAATCTTTAGTGTGGGACATTTTCCCTAAATGGCTGAACCAGTTTACCTTTCCTCTCACTGGAGATGAGAGTTCCAGTCACTCCATGTCCTTTCCAACACTTTGTGCCATCAGTATTTTTTTTTAATTTCTGTCTTTCTGTTGGATATGTAATAATGTTTCATTATGATTTTGAGGTTGGATATTTTTTCACAGGCTTAGTAGTCATTTAGATATTTTTATTAAGTTTCTGTTAAAACTTTTTGCATGTTTTAGTTGTTATTTCTCTTATTGACTTGTGGAGTTGTTCCAATAAATATGGAGGAAGACTGCTTTGTCAGATGTATGTATTACAAATATCACCTAAGGTTTTGACTAATCTAGTCATTTTCTTGATATCTTTTGATGAAAGACTTTAATGAAGTCCATTTTTTTCTTTTCTCTGGTGATTAATACCTTTTGTTTTCTGTTTTAAAAATTCTTTTTTCTTCCCAAGATCATGATCATCACTGGGAGAAATGGGAGTGGGGGAGGATTTGACTGGATAGAGTGGTTTGCAAGGCATTGTTGTTTTTGCTGGGAACAGTCACCAGGTTGTAAAGATCAAGAGGTAGAGGCTGGAGAGGTAGCTCAATGGTAGAGCACTTGTCTAGTTTATGTGAGGTTCTGGTTCAATCACTGAGGACAAGGGGAGAAAAGTTGAGAGTAATGGGACTTGTTTACATCTTAGCTGTGCTATTCCCATTTCTGCTCTGAGTAGCCTGAAGGAAATTGGGCTTTTCAAGGTAATATTGGGGGAACTGGCTATTTTCTTTGGAGTCCCAGAATGTGTAAACTTCCAGAATCCGAAATCATCAGCTCTACTTGTCATCTGAGGCTTCATTTGGCTGAACCTTCTTATTTTATAGATGAGACCACTGCAGCTGCCAAGAAAGGGCATTGCAAAAATGAAAACTTGGTTTCACACTTACCTTTGATTGCAAGAGCTAACAGCACTCTACCATTGTCCTCTTAGTCATCGTGGCTGCTAAGGTTTGGAAGACTTACTATGGCTTGTCATATGCAGGCACTGTGCTAAGCCTCTGCCCAGTGAGCCTGTGAGAGGCTGTTGGCTCATAGCCCATGGGCAGATGAGGAGTTCAGGACTTGGAGGGGCCCAGGTCCCACCTTCATAGCTGCTTATCCCGGGCTATCTGAGTCCTCACTCTGTACCCTGGCCTCTCCTGTGCTTCCATTTCTCAGACCCTTGGCTCTTGTAGACTTCAGTGCTCACAAGGTCTTTGAGTGGTCTCTGCCCTATGGTCTTTGTGGGGTCTGAAATCACACCTGGTGTCCTCGTGTGTTGTCCCCTTCTACCTTAGCCCTGAGCTGCCTTGAGAATTACGGGCTTGAAGGGCCCTCACTCTGAGCCTGTTCTATGGAGTTCAACTCCCAGCTTTCTCTTCCTGGTTCCCCACCCACTGTGTGTTCTTGGACTGGTCCCCCTGGAGCACCCCCATGGACCCAGCCTAGAGGAGAGGTGTGACATTGCATTTTGTATGGAGCTGTGGAAGACTCATGAGCAAGTGTGAAAGCTGATTCATCTTCGCACTGAGCTACAGTTCTTCCTCAACCCTGGAGGCCCAGATTTTCTCAATTTTTTCCTTGTTGAGTGGATACTTTACAGCTAGGAGTGACACATTGAGAAGAAACCCCAAACTATCTTGAGATTCCTTTGTCATTCTGCACACCGTGAGGCCACATTTGCCCGTGTATGTATGCACGCACACATACACTTGTGGGGTCAGAGCCACAGGCCGGAATTAAGCAGGGCTGGCAATTCTGTTTTCTTTCTTAGTCACTTGGCCCACTACCTAGCCTCCCTTCCCTGGGGCCCCATCATTTTGTGTTGATGGTGGGATCTTGTTGGGGTTCCTTGCCCTCCCCTGGATCTAAATCAGCTGCTGGCAGCTGTGCTGAGACCAAAAGATAGAACCCTGTGGGGGGCGTGCATCTCAGACAGTTCAAAGGGATGTCATGTCCCCTGGATGCCTGCCACGGGCGAGAGAGAACTGGGACTGACAGTCCAGAAATCAGAGCACTTTGTCCCTCTGCTCCCAGAAACCCTAGACCAGAAGCGACCCTCAGCTGCCCCAGTGCTACCCTCCATTCCCTGGGGAGGAGAAAGGAAAGTGAGGGACAGAAGAGAGGAGTAAGGAGAAGAGGAAAAAGAGAAAGGGATAGAGGAAGTCCCCTCACCATCTAAACTGTAGATCCATGATGCCTCTGGGTCCTTCCTGGATGAAAACGTCAGGGCGGGGCACCAGAGATGCGCCATTCCTAAAGAAGAGGCTGTGACTTAAGGAACTCCAAGGCATCTGTTTTTAAAGACGATCAGTAAATTGGCCTGAAATGTCTTTAAAGTATATGGGATAAAAGGCGGGCCCTGTGCAGCCATACATTTATGGAACACTAATTCGGGTACATATTTGCCCATCCAGCAAATCAGGGGGACCGTGCTGTACTAGACACGACATCACAGCACATAGATGGTCACGGTCACTGCCCCTGGGTCCTAGGCAGTCTCAGGGGAGGACCCTTAATGGGGTTGACACCTGCCGAGTGGAGTGTGGTGAGAGAGCTGGATGGAGGGGACACAGGTGGGACTCCTCCAGGCGAGGGCTCACGCAGCGCACCAGGCCCCTCCAGTTTGTGAGGGACAGCTCACTTGTATATATGTTGCCCAGGGCCACAACTCAGTGACAACAGCAGAGTTATGCACTTGTGACAGAGCCAATGAAAATTGACTATAGATCAAACAAGAGGTGTGAAACAGGCAGTCTGTTTGAGCCAACCAAAAGCAGAGGGCCAGTGGGAGATGACAAGGACGTGGAATGGTGGGGAATGTGGCAAGCAGCTGGGTTTTCTGCAGCTGTGTCAGGGCAGCACCCATGGGGCCGTGGGGACCACGGCTGGGATGCCATTGCTTACACAAGAGGCCGAAGCACGGGGCAGGGACCAACACAGAGAAGGCTCTGGGTTCCTCACATTCCACAGGAGGTGGGGAAAATAGTGGCCTCGATCAGACGTGGGGAGCGGAAAGGGGACTGGCCTGTGAGGGCACCCAAGGAGAGGAGCCTGAAGGAGGGCCTGTCCCTGCCTGCCGCAGGGTGGCTGAGTAGGCAGGACCTGCCTGCTTACATGAGGTCTCCTGAACCCTGGGCATGAACACCCAGGAAGGCACCACTGCCAACACATTCCCTGAACTTCCCTCAAAGTGAAGAGCGTGGTGCTGGCGCCAAGCCTGGATCCTGGGCCAGCTGGCCATGGGCGAAGTCAGAGCTGGGGCAGCTGAGAAAAGCATAAGGCTGGGCTCATGGGGAATACTTGCCCCTTCCCTTGTGTTCCTGGGGTGCCTTGGAAGGGGAGCCTCAGGCCCACCTCCAAGAAGACAGGCTGTGGTTTAGAAGTGGATTAATCCTTACTGTGGATCTAAAAATCTCAGGACAAAATTGCTCCTCAACCTTGACATACCTTTGGTAACAGTGTTATGTTTTCATACAAATAACCTTTTATTGGTTTCTAAAAAGCCTATTAAGACATAGGCATTCTAAAAAGAAGCCCATAGACTGAAAATGAAAGGATAGAAAACAATTCTCCATGCGACAGGAGCCCAGAAAAAAACAGGGGTAGCAATTTTATTTGCAGACAAAGCAAATTTCAAACCAAAACTGATTCTAGTATTATTGATGTAGGACGGTACTGTATCATACCTCTGTGAATGTAAAATATCTTGTACCTGCTTTATGATACGTAGTAGTAACCGAGATATTTTTAATGATATTACTCTAGAATGTTCTCTTTCCAGATGATGATTAAAATGCTAATAAAAAAAATGGTGCCAGGTACCACAACAGCAACAGAACTTTGCTGTTTTCTGGATATTATTCTTTTCTTTGTTTTTCTCATTTTGTTTTGTTTTGTTTTATTTAATGGAATGTGCTGAATGTCTATAATTTTTTTCAGATGACTGCAGAACCTGGAAAAGCTGTTGCTGCTATTGATGCATAACATACTGCTATTAATAGTCTTTTTATATAAATA
>NW_022900919.1:18494054-18510281 GCF_012274545.1 Fukomys damarensis | reverse complement strand
TGAGATAATCAATAATGTGAAATAGGAAGTAAAGGGCTAAAGGTGTAGGGAAAGTGGGAAGGGTGGGGGAAAGGTAATAAGGGAGAGGAAAAAAATACAAGAAACTGAAAAAATGGAAATAAAGTGTTTGTAAGTGGGGAGGGGCGGAGGGGGTGAAGGGAGGGCAGGGACAAGGGGAAAAAAATTAGAATTAAGACCTATTATGTAAAGGTACAAGATCCCAATGATGAATGTAACTGTATTGTATACCTAGATTGTACCAATAAACTCAATAAAAGAAAAAAAAGACATAGGTGTTCAAATTGGAAAGTACCTGGGTAAGTCCAGTAACTTAGCTTGTAAAATATTATTAACATCTACATATCACAGATTAGAAGCAGGGCCTGGGCTAGAGGCAGATGGGTATAGGTGTGGAGAGGCTAGAGGGACCTCCATCTGCCTCCCACACTCCTCTCCCCCGGCATCTCAGGATCTCAGGTGCCCTGTGCCAGCCACGAGCTGGTCCTCTTCATCCCTGGCCCCTGTGGTCTCCCTGCGCTGCCTCAGCTCCTGGCTCTGGGCCCTGATTCTTGTCCTCTCTCTGCCTTGGCTGTTCTCTATGGGTCCAAGAGTGAACCGGAATCCCGGGGCCCAGGCTCTGGTGGGCTGCAGCACAGAGTGAGGCTCTGTCACCCGTCACAAACAAGCCTCGCTCTGTGCACTGGCCACTGCTGAGGCCAACAGCTGGGAGAGAGCGAAGGAAAGAAAATCTGTTTTAAAAAGCCCGGGTGAAGGTGGCCAAGAAAAACACAGCAGCCAAGGGAACAGAAGGCTGGAAGATTCCAGATGCAGTGCTGCCTGCCACTGCCACGGTGAACCAAGGGGCTGGGCAGGGGACAGGGAGGAAAGTGCCCAGGGCAGGGTCCTGTCTACCTGTGGCCTCCTGAACTCAAGATGTTTCCCTGAGGATGGGCCATTCCTTGGGGGTGGGGAGGGACTGGGTCCAAATCGGACTGGAGCTGGAACCCGAGTCCCACACGTGGGCAGCAGGGAGAGCAGCGAGTGGACAAGGCTGGCTTTGTCCCGGTGCAGGGACCCTGCCCTCCTGCTCTGGGTCCCTTCCAGGCCCCCACCTAGTTCACTCTCTACTGTGCTGCCCTCTGTCAACACGGGCTCGGCCAGGGGGACTGCAAGAATGTGGGCTTCCTACCTTTATTGCTGTTCTGGGAATCAGACCTGGGCCTCATGGAAATGTACCCTTGGAAGGGACAGCCCATGGCGCTCAGCGTGGGACGTTTACCCAGGGTGGCCTGGTGAGTCAGGGCACACATCCTGGGAGAGTCACAGGCATGAACAGTAAGGGCATTTTGCTGCCACCTCGCTGTTCGCCAGCCTAGCCCTGGGACAGGGAGAGGAGAACAGCTCTTTTGGCAAAGTGGGCACAGGAGCGAGGCCCCCACAGGGCTGGAGCCACACTCAAACCTGGCTGGGCGAGCTGTAAATGGTTACTCCCGGAGCGCTGGAACCAAATGCAAGCTAGCCTGTGCCGGCCAGACGCAGGAACAGGCTAGGGGTAAGGAGCCTTCTTGGCCATCTTGCCAGCTATCTGAGGAGTCCTGGCCACACCTCGATTGTGTTTTCCAAACCCTAGAAGGATCGGCCTCTGGGACGGAGGGAAGATGTTATGTCCCAAGAGGGAACTGAAACGAAACCCCAGAACCCAGAGACAGTGGGACTCCAAACAGGGGAGAACTCAAAGAAGTATGACATTTCCCCCAGGACAAATGCTGTGTCTTAGAAAATAAGGAGTCATCTGCCACCCAGCACAAATGAACCAAAGGCACAGTAACCATCTAGGAGGGGAGTTACAGATTAAAAGATGGCTGTGAAAGATTTCCTTTTGGGGTCAGCCCCAACCTCGGTCCCCAATTCTAGAAATCGGATACCATGTGAGACATCAAGGTTTTCAACCTCACCGAGTCAGCTTGCCCGTTAGAAAAAGTGGTGCTGCCATCTACCCTGTCTACGTCACGTCACAGTGCAGACCCTCGGGACTGTCCTGACCTAAGGCAGCCCTGGCAAGGCTTCTTAGGAAGCACACGCGGCTGGTAAATGACCGAGGTCAGAAGCTGCAGACGCCAATGGCAAGGCCACTGAAGGCTCTCTCGGCTCAGCACACCTCTCTGTTCCCTGCACCAACCGTCGGACTCAGTGGACAGATACACACACACACAGACACACACACACACACACTCCTCCTCCTCCTCTTCCTCTTCCTCCTTGTCCTCCTCCTCTACCTCCTCCTCTTCCTCCTCCTGCCCTGAGTTTTTCCATTTCATCAGGGAGTAGATCTGCCTCCCCTGGCTGTCTAACTTTCACTTTCTCTTATTAAAATTGAGCTCAGGGATTATCTCCCCTAAGATCTTTATCACCTGTTTGGGCTGAACCAGGGGCCTCTTTGCTTGCTCATTATTCCCACCAGGTGAGCTCCTTGAGAGCAGCTGTGGTGTTTAATGCATCACCAGGGTAGAGCTGCTCAGCATTGACAGGTGCATGCTTTGGAGCCCAGCACACCTGGTTAGAGTCCCAGATGTGCTCTTGACTGACTGCAGGGACTCTGCTTCTTGGAGCCTCTCAGTTTTCTCTCGGCATAAGGAGGATCATCAAGTGGGGCTTGAAACATTTAGAGTTGGGCAGCGGATTTAGCTCAGTGGTGCCGCTCCTGCCTCATAAGCACAAGGTCCTGAGTTCAATCCCTGGTACCAAAAAACAAAACAAAACAAAATCCAGAGTTGTGAGTATTAAAGAAATAATGAGCTGGGTCTGGCAGCTCATGCCTGTAAGTCCAGCACGCTGGCAGACTGAGGCAGGGGGATGGAAAGTCCGACCCCATGCTGAGCAATTTAGCAACTTAGTGAGACCCTGTCTAAAAGATTTTAAAAATTTCATGAAAAAAGGAAGGGAGGGAAGGAGGGATTAAAGGGGGAAGGAAGGAAGGCAGGGCCAATCCACGTGGCATGCCGAGCGCAGGGTGAGGGATGAGACTATGTCCAGAAGATTGAGTATCAGACTTCTGGTGACGGACCCAGTCTTGGCCGGAGCTACAAGTGTGGGCCCCAAATGGAGGAAGAGCAGACTGAACAAGTAGATGCTTGCTCGACCCCTGGCTGCCCCCTGGACTCATCCCGGCCTCCTGTGCCCCCAAGGACTCTGTCTCCCTGTATGCAAAGTACACATAGCAATCCAGGGGCCTGGCGAGCCCCTGTGCAAGGGGCCGAGAAGAGCTGAGGGATGGGGCTTCATCCACGGGTGCCCCCAGAGCTGGAGACCAAGAGGGCTGTCCCCGGCCCCCCTTGCTGGTGCTGCAGCCTGGGCCCATCCACTCTTGCACAGGCGTGACCATGGCTCCTGGGCTGGGTTAAAGGAAAGGGGCTGGAGGGGCACGAGTACTGGTGCTGCCATCAGATGCCTAACAAAGCAACCCATTGAGGGCCAGCACCTCGGAGCCGGTAAACAGCCACGGAGGGGACACCTCATCCCACATTCACAGCCCAGCACCGAGGTGCTATTTAAAGATCTGTGCACTGGAATAAGCCTGCGTGCATTCATTTGAGAGTCTACACAGCCCACGGGGATTTTCTCTGAGGAACCACTGCACGGCTCTGTGGACCCAAAATAACCTTTCCCGCCCATCCCAAGCCATTTTCGTCCTTTTGAGTTTGAATTTTTTTTTTTTTGTTAAAACAAACAAACAACCTAGCCTATTAGTCTTATTTTTCCCCCTTTCTGAAACATGGTTCGGCCAAAGTCCCTCTTAGCGGCCTGAACTTGGGCCAAATGTGGATGCTGAGAACTAAATTGCTTTGGCGTCGTGCTGCAGGGAAGAGACCAGGACCCTTGGAGAAGAGGAAGCAGCAGGTGAAATATGGGCCAGGCCATGTCAATGCTGTCTCTGCCAGGCTGGAAATTGCCTTTGTGAGGGCACAAGAGAGCACAGTGGCCCTGCTCCAGATCAGCCCTGCCGTCCAGCCACTCATGAGAAAGGAACCGACCATGGCAGGTGCCAGGCTCGGGACTTGGCGTGGCTTCTGGGTGGTGTTCTTGGGGCAGGTGGGGAGATGATGGGCTTCTGTTTCTTCACCTGTAAGAGAGGACAGCAGAAGAATCAATTCACAGGGTGAGGATTAGGTGAGTTGCTACTTGCAGAACACCCAGAAGTGGGGCCCGGGCCTGGAAAATCGCCAGCTCTTCTTCTACATCAGAGACAAAGAACTGAGGTCTGCAGAGGTCAGAAGTAAGCGGACAGCAGGAATGGGGTTTGGGTCCACGTAGCATGATCTGGAGAGCAGCTGAGTCCGGTTAAGGAAGGTGCTTCCCGCCCCCTGGTGAACTGAGGGGACCCCAGGTAAACAACGTGAGTCCTAGAATTCCGGGGGCCTGCTTAGGTCAGCGAGGTGATTGTAACAGCTGACGTTCCCTCAGCACTTCGTACTCAGGTGTTTAGTACTTACACGGATTTCTGTGTCCCGGACACTATGCCGAGTACCACATGTGTCGTTCCATTCTTGTAATCCTCTGTTAGGAGGTGGCTGCTGTCTAATCTTCCTATTTTACAGGTGAGGAAGCGTGGCACAGAGTCGTGAAGCAATTTCCCCAAAATCACACAGCTAATTCGTGCTGGATTTTCCACACAGCTGACTCCAAAATCCACGGGCTTAGCTCCTGTGTCAGTTTTTACAGGCAAAAATTTAATCTTGCAGTTTGTTCCCTGTCACCCCACCCCTTTCAACCCTGGCTGCTTTTTCTGTCTTCGGTGGTGCATGGCACACCCTAAATGACCACAGACTTTACTTGCTGATTACATCTATCAAGTGTTATCTGTAAGCACCACGAGGAGATCGTCCTGTGCGCACACACCTCCCACACAGGAAGGACGCTCAAACATCAAATGAACAGATTCATCACTAAATGAAGAGGCAAAATGCTCCTCTCATGGAGTTGTATGAAGTATGTTAAATTATTTGTCCACCTACACATTGGGTTGAATGCTGAGCCAGGACCCAAACCCAGATTTGACTCCAAATGCTCTCCTTCATCATAGGTTTTCTTTTAAGGAGTAATCAGGTTAGCTGATTTGTGCTAATGTGTGAGTGAGAGTGTGTGCACGCATGTGTGCGGTTGGCTCTTCACATCCTTAGATTCAACCAATTGTGGATTGAAAATATATTTTTCACGCATCTGTACTAAACATCTACAGCCCTATTTTCTTGTCAATAATCCCTAAACAATATAGTATAACAACTATTGACACAGCGTTTGCATTGCATCAGGCATTACAAGTCATCTGGAGATGATTTAAGGTACTTGGAAGGATGTGCTTGATTCTGTGTAAATACTACACCCTTGCATATAAGAGACTTCAGCACCCGAGGACTCTGGCACCCTGGTTCCAATCCTGGAAATGCATCCTCCGTAGACCCGAGGGGCTCCTCTGTCTGTACATCTCCCTATGCATGTACACCCAGGCAAATAAAGCACAGCTAGTGAAGTCTGCTCCGCTGAAGCTGACCTTTCAAGGAACCAAAAATGGAACTCTTAAAAGTTTCTATGGACCCCAAAGAATATGCCCCATACAGAAATCACCACTAAAGCCACACTAAGCCAGGAAGAGTATAAGGGAGTCTGACAAAATTCTGCTCTTTCCAGTGATGGACACTTTTCTTAGGAATAACCCAATGTTTTTCAAAAATCCTTTGTGTGGGGGCACAGAGCAATGGCTGTGCTTCCCACTGGGCAGTCGGGGCTGTGTGCAAGAAGTAAGTCTGGCTATGCACATTCGGGAAGCCTCTGTGTGCCTGAAGCTGAGCCAGGCAGGGGAGCACATGGTCTCTACCCCCAGGAAGGCATCTGCGGGACACAGGGCTCCAGGCTGTGGTGTGCAGAACTGAAGGACAAATCGCTTAGGGAACACAGAGTTTCAGAGGGTCACACAAAGCTTCCTAGAAGTTTCTCAGAAGAAGGGAGGGACATTGCAGGCAGGATCCTCAAGTTTTGTCCATTTGGCCACCTGGTCTCAGTAGTGTTGTGAGGAGAAAAGATTGGCCACTCACCTCCCTGATGAGGGCCGTGTCCAGAGTACCAGCATGGATGATACGGCACCAGGCTACCCACCTCCCATGGGGATCCTGTAGGATCAGCCTTCTATAGTCCTAGAGCAGAGTCCCACCTGGGAAAAGAGCACCATCTCCCTGCAGCTTTCCCTGAATTCCAACCTGACGCAGCTGTCCCTCCCTTAGGCTCAGTCTGCATCCAGCCCTATTGGACTGTGGTCACTTGGGTCAGGCCCTTTATTACTGTCCGTATAGTCCATGCCTCAGCCCTTACTGTGCTCCAAAGACATCCAGTTAGGTGGACAGTGGGTGTCCTTTATCCAGCCCCAAGGAGCCGGTAGGCTGCCTAGCAGCTAATGCTCTTGACACTGGGCCTACTGCTGTGTGTACTGAGCTCTTTGCTACTGTGTCTCCATCCTTGAATCTCCTTGTGCATGAAGGTGCTGGCATTATTGCCACTCTACTGATGAAGCGACAGAGGCAGAGGACTTAGCATGACCTGTGTTACACAGACAGTAAAGACCAGAGCCAGTCCTTGGCCTCGGGTGGCTGACTCTGGATCACTGGGATCAGTTTCCCCATGAGCCCATGTGGCTGCAGATGAGACTTGAGAGGGGCCGATGTTCGGATATCCCAGCCACATGACCACTTCCTCAACTCCTGCTCTTCCTGGGGAGGCCTTCTACTCCCACCCTGGGTCAGGGTGCAGGCAGACCCCTTGCCCAGTCAGCTTCCTCTCTGGGGATCTCAGGACTGATCTCCCAGGCTGGTTCTCCCACACATGGCTCTGGCCTGGGTCTAGCTTGCTAGACCTGTCCTCTACCCTTTCTAAAGGCCGAGGATCTGCTGGCTTCCCAAGGCACTTGGACCACAGGAATGCATCTCCCTTCCTTTCCAGATACATTGCAGGAAGATGAAGAAGACCATTTCAAAATGAAATTTTTTTTTTAGCAGAAATGAAATTCTAGTAGGGTCTTGCATCACTTAGCGTACTCAGACCCTCTCAATAGAACAGTGTCCTGCGGGGTTTGTGATGTTTCTTCGCTGGCCCTGTCCTCTTACCCCTTCCTCCTGGAGCTGTGGTTGCTCAGCCTGATGCCACAGCCACGTCTCAAGGGCTGGCACCCCACCCGGGCTGGCCTGAGGGAGGCAGGCTGCTTTAGGAACAGATCTCACCATAGGACAGTTCCTGCTGCCTCAGAAGCCCCAGCCTCTAGGGACCCAGGCCACGGAACTTCATCTCCCTCCTGCTCCAAAACTGGAAGTTTTCTGGCAATCTCAAAGAAGAATTTTATATTTTGCCTTTTGCTTTTCTTTAATAGCAAATGGACGGAAAACGCAGAAAGCCCTGTGCTCAGCAAAACCTCTGTCTATAGGAAATAGCTGGAAACGCCTCCGGCCACATAACACCCATGGTCCAGCCCAGGCCAATGCCCAACCTAGGGGCTCGGTTAGCCCCCTCACTCTGCCCTTCACTACCCTGGGGAGCCACAGGCTCGTCGGTGTCTAATGCTGGTCTGTTTAACGTCGATTACTCCCTGTGCCCCCTCCCCTGCCCTGGGTCCTTTCCATGGAAAAACAGCAATTTCTATGATGAACTCATGTGGAGCCAGGGACTAGACCCGTCTGGGCCTTGCTTCCCTGTTGAAAGGGCAGGGCTTCCGCCATGTGGTTTCTGTCTGGAGCCAGCATTCCATGATGCTGGTTTTCTCCCAGAGCTGGAGCTGCTAGGCCATGACAAAGAAGGGGAGGCTTCCAGGCAAAGCCATTAGGCTGTGTGACTAATCCTGTCCTCTCCCCCACCTAGCAACGGTACCCAGACTTGCAGGATGGCACGCCAGCCTGTCCCACGTGGGATTTCTTCTCTTTCATTCATGCACCCTCCATCCATCCGTCTGTTCATTCATTCTTTCTCATTCACGTGTTCCACGAGCACCCAGGAGGTCTTTGAGACCCACAAGGGATGCGATCGCCTCCCTGACCTTGACCCACAGACCGATAGCGGAGCGGCACGCCAGTGCTGAGTGCTGAGGTCAAGGACAGGAGTCTAGAGGGGCCATGAGGACATGGAAGTCCCACAGCATCCAGAACGCATACACCTTGGCAACAGATGCCACTCCCTCTGGGCCTGGAGTGTACGCCTGTTGCTAGGAGGCAGGTGCCCTGGGCAGTTTTGGGAGATTTCGCCAGTCCTGTACCCAGGTGTATTAGGTAAAGGCATGGAGTTACATACTAGTCTGGAAGCTGGAACCAGATCCAGGACCCCTAAGGGTCAGCAAGCTGGTGACTCGTACCCTGGAAAAGGCATGTACCCTTAGTAAGCCTCGGGATTTAAAATAAGATACTCATTCATTGTAGTTGCAGTGCCTGGACCCCTAAGGGTCAGCAAGCTGGTGACTCGTACCCTGGAAAAGGCATGTACCCTTAGTAAGCCTCGGGATTTAAAATAAGATACTCATTCATTGTAGAATTGCAGTGCCAGTGTGGTTGTCTACTTCTCCCTCCTCATAGTGGGAGAGGAAACAGAGGCAGAGATTGTGCAATCATGAGCTTACAGGCTGAGGCTGAGTGAAGACAGTGTCTGGGTCCCTGATGCCTGGCCAGTGTCCAGTGGCTCTGGGTCCGGCCCACTGCTGCAAGGGCTCACATCCTCACTTCCTAGGACTTGCCCTGGGAGGTCTGAAGCCAGACAGCCCAACCACAGCCTACGCTGCTGAGCTCGAAGACCGGGTGAGCTCATCTCCTGAGGTGGCACTGCAGGACCGTGGTGGCTGCCTGGGCTTCTGCTCCTGTCTGAAATCCTGGATGAACATAGCCCGCCTGTGGTCTATTGATACCCAACACTCTATCATCAGATCGGGGAAGTCAATCAAGGTTCTGGTTTTCCCTTGGGGCCTGGGAACTGCACGGAGGCCAGAGACAGTGGCCAACAGGAACAAGGCCATGGCTATCTCCACCCCACAACTCTGCTGAAGCCAGAGGCTGCCACCTGCCCTTTGCCAGTCTGCAGGCAGCACTCTGGGACTGGTGAAGCTAGCACTTCAGCCTGAAGAACAGGCACAGACTGATTACAGGAACAGCTGGTCCTCCTGGAGAATGCACAGGAAACAGCCCGGTCTGGAGGCCCTGGAGCCTGTAAAACTTCCTGAGAACAGTGGGGTGGAGACCCGGAAACTAGGCTGGTGTGGGTCTGGGGCATCCGTGGCTGGTTCCAGATGAGTCGCCAGAGACACAGGCTGATAACTTGAGCCAGGGCAGAGGTGTGCACACCCGGGGGGATGTGTGCTCCTCCCTGCCACATGCAAAGGCAGGAATGTGGGCCTCCTCCTCTCTGGCTAGATGCTGACCCGGGCCAACCACCAGGAGATGAAACACCAGGCTGGGAGCCACAAGCTCTACCTTGGCGGCAGTCACACTGTGCGCCTTCCCCGAGGCAGCCTGGGCCTCATGGGCTTTAGATCCAACGAAATCCACCTCACAGCACAGCCAGCTCGCCTTCCACTCTGCCTCTGTCGCCCTTGCCCTTGTCCGGTCCCTGGGCTCCACTCCAGGTGGTAGCAGCTGGGAAAACACAGGGAACATATGCTGAGCCAGCTGTTTTGCAGCTTCAGAATCCACACGGGATTCATCTGGTTAAAGCAGACTGCTGCTGGGCAGTGTAGGCCCAGCTCTTGGGCAGGCTGAAGCAGGAGGATTTCAAGTTGCAACTTGGCCAGCCTGGACAACTTAGCAAGATCCTGTCTGAAAATAAAATTATACTAAAGGGCTGAGGGTGTAGCTCAGTGGTAGCGCACTTATCCAGCATGTGCAGAGCTCTAGTTTCAATCCCCAGCAGATGGCTGGGTTCTACCCCTAGAGTTTGGAATTCCATAGGCCTGGGCTGGGTCCTGACGATTTGAATTTTGCCAGCACTCCTGGATGCTACTGCTGGCCCAGGAAACACACTTTGAGAACCACTAGGTGCTAGGCAATCATCAGATGAGGCGGATGCAGTCTCGGAAGGCCTCCCTGAGGAGGTGATGTCCAGTGGAACCTGAATATGCCAGTCATGCAAAGGTCTCAGGGGCCCTTACCTTTTCTGTGCCACAGGCCTGAGACCAATCTGGTGATGCTGGTGTATCTGTCCCAGAATGATGTTTTAAAATGTATTAAAACAATGTCCATAGGGATAAATAACATACAACTGTGCTGAATCCCCAACTAAATCCATGGGCCCTGGTTAAGAAGCCCTGGGAAAGTGTGTTTGAGGGAGATTAAGCAGCAAGTGCAAAGGCCCTGGGGCAGAGATTAACTTGGCTGGGGAAGGTGGAGAGGGGAGTGGGGACAGATACTGAATCTGGCTGATGGGGTCCGTGGGGTTCATTTTACTTATGGGTCCACTTTACTTTGTGTCCCCAAAGTGCTGGAAGCCATGGGGCCAATAAACAGGGCAGTTGGATGAGCAGATTCAAATTCTAAAAGGTCTCTTTGGTGGCTGGGTGGAGAATGGAAAGTTAGCGTTGGAGGGAAGGGGACTCCATGCCTTGCTGTTGCAAGCCTCCAGGTGACACACAGGAAGGAACAGAACAGAAGAGGAAGCTGTGAGTCGGGAGGAGCCCTGGTGGGGCAATGAATGGGCTGGCTGAGCACAGAGCTGACTTTCTAGATCACCGCGTGTCCTTGGATCGGTGGCTTCCCTCGGGCTGTAGGGGGTAACAGGGAGGGCTGGCCAGGCACGGTGGACACTTGTAATCCCAGGACTCTGGGAAGCCGAGGCAGGAGGACGGCAAATTTCAGCCCAGGTTGGGCAATTTAGAGAGGTCCTGTGTTAAAGTAAAAACCAGGCAGAAGGGCTGGGGATGAAGCTCTGCGCAGACCCGGTTGGATGCACTCTGCTCGGCAGGGACTGCCGGCCTCCGGCTGAAGCTGTTTTCCCAGAGGTGACACCGCTGTGCAGGACGCCCCAGGGTCACGCTGCGGAGGAGGAGGGCTACGTGGGACCCACTGGTCCCCTCCTGTAGCCGAGGCCAGGAGGCAGGCGCCTCCTCCAGGCGGGCAGCCTGGCAGCCATGCTGCTGGGGAAACGCGAGCCTGGTGAGGCCGGCGGCACTGGCTCCCTCCTCCTCCCGAGCGGGCAGAGTGGGCTGGAAAAAGGCGACTGCCACGGCCTGTGGCAGAGGAAATCTGCGGCACCTCCTCCACCTCACGCCCCTGCTCGGGATCCGGGGTCTCAGCCAGGAGAGGGGCCTCTCCATTCCCACTGCTCCTCTTTCCCTGCTGGCCTCCTTGAACTTGCAGACCACCAAATGCATATCTGGGAGGCTCTGTCATTTAGTCAATCAACAAACACCATTGGAAACCTATCTTTGAACAGGGTCCTGGGGAATACACAAATGAAGAAAGTCCTGTCCTGGAAAAACACCCCTTCTAAGGGCAGAAACTAAGATCTACAGTAGCAGATAATAAGCATCCACTGTTTGCCAGGTCTCTGAAACACATTCTACCCCTATGCTAAAGCCCCAGGACAGCATTAGCTGCATTTGACGGATGAGGACGCAAAGACCTTACACAACGGACTGAGATAACAGACGGATGAAATTTATATTTACAACATTTTAAAAGCCCACAAGAGGCCAACATCTCAGTATCTTAGAATATACAAAGCTCTTCTCCAAAACCCACCAGAATGGCCACAATTTAAGACAGGAAACAGCAAGCATTAGAGAGGATGAGGGGTGACAGGCATCATCACAAACTGCTGAGGATAAAGCAGCAGGAACACTGTTGAGAAATGTTTGGCGGTGCCCACCAGAGCTGAATGCAGTGTCCTGTGATATACTGATCTTACCCCAACAGAGCCATGTGTTCAAGAGTGTTCATAGCAACTCCATTTTCATCAGAAACCTCAAACTGGAGACAACTCAAATACCTACCAAGAAGAAGAGGTAATTTGATTGTGGTACATCTGCATAGTGGAATACTATGCAGCCGTAGAAAAGAATAACCTAGCACCATGCCGGGCAGCATAAGGAAATCTCACAGACATAATTTGAGCTGAAAGAAGCCAAAACACAAAAGAGACCTTACTACACGGTTCCTTTTATATGAAGACTCACAAAGGGGATTATCTAAGGTGAGTAAGGTCAAAATAGCTGTTACTCTGAGAGGTTCCTGACCCAAGGCGACACGCAGCCTGTGCTGAGCTGGGCTGTCTAAATCCTGACCTCGGTGGCGGTTTGGTGGCTGTGTGTGTGTGTGTGAATCACGGTCCACACTGAAGGTGTGTGCACTGTCTGTGGATTTCATCCTAACTCCTGCAAAGCAAAGCGAAGAGCTCTGGCAGTTCTCGAGGGGAAGGAAGGAAATAGATGTTTTGCAGGCACAAGACATCCTTTGGCAACCCTCAGAAAGAGAGCTCCCAATCGCATCTGAAAGGGTGCGCAGCCTCATTTAGTAATTAGACAAATACGCACTGCAATAAGACACCACTTCACACCAGCAGAGGGGCGAAGCACACTGGCCCGTGTGGGGGTGGGGTGGGGTGACATGGTCGGGGTACATCTTGAGACCCAGAACCCCACCTTCCAGCACTCGGGCAGGTCATGGGGACCCGGTACGCTGACGTGTATGCCACCGGGGACACTGACCTGAAGGCAATTTCGGTGGTCACGGAGGGGTAAGTAAACCATCGTGGGGATGTCGTGTGGCATGCTTTGTGGCATTTAGAAGCTACACACGTCTAATTGCAGCCTGTGCAGAGATTGACCTAGAAATATATAATTAGTAGAAAGAAGTAAAGCTCAAGTCGATTTACAGTGAGTTCCACGTGTGAGGGTCACATCCACAGAGCAGCTCTGCCCATTTCATGAGGGTGCGTCCCCACCCACTGCATACACTAAACTTCCAGGCAGGGCGGGAGAATGAGAGGAAAAGTCGGGGACGAAGGAGAAAAACAAAACAAACTAGGACCCAGGCCTTCTGCTTCAAGAGAGGAATGAAAAACTCTTGCACCAAGATTTATATGTGGGTCCTCGCTGCAGTTTTATCTTTAAACATCAGAAACGGGAAACAACCTAAACTTTTCTCAATGGGTGACCAAGTCACGGTGCAGCAATGCAGAAGAATTGCGCCCAGCATTTATTGGAAGGGAGAACCATGGATACGCGCACTGATGTAGGTAACTCTCTAAGTAATGCTGTTTCGTGGAAGAAGACACACTGTGTTTCCATTTACATGGGCTCTAGAAAATGCAAATGAATCTATAATGACAGAAAGTCTGTGCAGAGTTCCCTGTGGAGCAGAGAGGGGAAGGAGGGGTTACAGGGGCAGCAGGACGCTTCAGGTGGGGATGCATTCATTGTCTTGAGATGGGCTGGGTTTCCAGGGGTGGACATGCTCCCAAACTCTTCCAGCTGTGCGTTTTAAACACGTGCAGCTTATTGTCTGGCAAGTACGGCCATAAAAACATGAATAGAATTAGAGGAGGGCTTTGCATGAACTGATGGGGTCGAAGGGCCTTGAACAAGGGGCTATAGTGGAGCTTTCCAGCTAAAGGGTCCAATTAACTCTCTGCGCCTGAGATTAACGGCCACCGCTACCACCACCAACAACAGAGAAAGGTACTAAAGCAGAACCGGGGCTTAGATGGTGAGAAGATGCACCTCCCAGCCACGCTCAGAGACTCAGATCTTGCATGAGTTCAGGGCCCTCAAGTGAGAGAAGTCGCGCTCGGTGACTTGGTGGGGGGTAGAGGTGGCCATATTCACCGAACCCTAAGGGTCGTCTCTGGAAAGACTGGGACTGAGAGATCAACAGCAAGTCCCCCCCCCCAGGTCCCCTGTATCCAATCTGACAGAGACCCTGGGCCATCACAGCATTGTATGGCTGATCTGGAGTCTCAGCGTGGACCTTGGTGTGGTGATGCACACCTGTAATTCCAATACACCCAAAGCGGCTGAGGCAGGAGGATCACCAAGTTCAAGCTCAGCCTGGGCAATTTAGCAAGACCTTGTCTCAAAATAAAACATCAAGAAGGACTGGGGATGAGGCTCAGTGTGAAGTCCCTGGATTTTACAAAATAATAACCTTGACCAGGCACCCCTTGCCTAGCTGGGACCTTCCTTCTCAATGGGTTAAAGCCACCTGCACCTTCTGATTCCAGCCCTGCTCTCCTGGAGTGGCCTTGGGACATCACCGAGCCTTGGTTTTCCCGTCTGCTCAATGGGGATGGCCCTGGTTGGTCCTTGAAGTCCCTCTTCATTCAGAGCGCCTGTGAGTCCAGGAAGAAATATCAGGACAGACCAAGCCACTCTACACAAGCACCTGGGTCATGTTGGGGTGCTGGGTGCTGCTAGTGGCTGCTGCCTACTGGGGGCTGTCTCTCTGGGTAGTGATGTCCGTGCTCCTGGGAGGTTAAGGACAACTGCTAATGTACAGACTCCTGGTTCATTCTGCCCTTTGATGGGCACCTCTGTGTACCATGGTGACCCAGCCCCTGCTGTTGGTCATGGTCTCGTACACACTGGTGAGAGGAAGGTAGGGGAGGGCTGGGTGCTTTGTGAGAAGCCAGAACCTCAGTCTGGCTGTGATTTTCGAGTGCCTGCAGGCTTAGCTGAAATGTGGCATTGCCCTGAGCTTCCCTGGACTGCAGTGGACTCATCCCAGAGTAAATAGAGAGCTCCTGGAAGGATGGATTCTCAAAAGGATGGAGGAAAGAAGTGATAGAAAGGTAGATAAAATTAAATTGGTCTGAGGGAGGAATCCCCAGTGGCTTTCTAGATGACCTGTATAAACAAGAGAGAAAGAAATTTTGTTTCAGTGATTTTTGCTTGGTGGCAGAAATGAGAGGGACTGCAGAAGACAGGGCTGTGGCTGGGCTGTGGGAAGGGGATGAAGGCCTGGAAAGAGAAGGCCAAGGACAACAAGGGCCGCCTGCTGGGCTTGAAACAATGTCGGGAGAGCCAAGCTGGAGCTTGGGAGAGGGTCCCTTCCGGGTGGCGATGTGGGCAGGGAAATTTCACATGTAGAGGTGATCGTGGAGGCTCTGCGAGGGGTCAGTCCCCAAAGGAGAGCCCCGCGGTGAGAGAAGAGGGACAAGGGCGGGTCCTTGAGGGTGTTCATGGTCAAGGGGATGAGGCACATCTGCAAGCACCGTGGAAAGGGACATCTTTTATTTTTCCTTTTAATTGACACGTGATAACTGCACACATCGATGGAGTGCACGGGCTAATTCCATACCCGTACGCAATTTGTCAGGATTAAGTCGAGGTGATTGGTATTTTCATCTCTTTAAACGCTTATCATTTCTTTGTGTTGAGAACCTTCCAACTCTTCTTCTCCAGTTCTTCACAAAATACACTGTGGAGTGCCGTCAGCCCCAGTTCTGTGCTGCACTGTATGCGGGACACCAGAATTTACTTTGACTTATCTGACTGTTTTGATCCCCATTGTCCAACTTCCCTCCATCCCCCACCCATTTCCGGCCTCTGGGGACAGCTCTTCTGCTCTCTGCTCCTCAGTCATCTGCTTCCACCGGAGGGAGAACGGGCAGCATTCGTCTTCCTGTGCCCGGCTTATTTCGCTTCACCCAGTGCTCTGGAGGAGCACATTTCTGGAAATCAGCGTGAGGAGACCTTGAAGGGCAGCGGTCCCCGACCATTACTGCACCGGGAATCAGTTTCATGGAAGACAGTTTTGCTGTGGACTCGGCATGTGGGGTGGGGGTGGCCACGGTGGTTTCAGGATGATTCAAAGGTGCTGGAAGTCTGGATCCCTCTGATGCACAGTTCACAGCGGGATTCATGCTTCTCCAAGAATCGGATGCTGCCTCTGATCTGACAGGAGGCAGAGCTCAGGCACTGTGTGAGCACCTGGAAGCGGCCTTAATTACAGATGAAATTTTGCTCGTTTGCCCACCACTCAGCTCTGCTGTGCGGCCAGGTTCTGTGGCTCAGGGGTTGAGACCCCTGCTGTAGAGCTTAAAGGACAGGAAAGCAAATTGCATTTGCTCCTTGATGAACCTTGAGAAGCTGTTGGCAGGGGAAAGCCCGACTGGACCTCTAAGGAGAGACTGTGCTTCTGGAAGATAGACAGGGGTGCTGTTTTGCCACTAGCTTATACATTGTGCTGTTCAGTGCTGCATTTTTTTTTTTTTTTTTTT